>NC_081351.1:30160272-30484586 GCF_029784015.1 Lycium ferocissimum | reverse complement strand
TGATTTTCCCCACCGTAGATAGTAACTCCACATACTGACCGGTAATGCTTCAAGATTGAATTAAAGACTTTAACTTTGAAGAAGATTTCCAAAATCTTGAATCTTGAACCCTTGAGATGAGTTTTCTTGAAAACCCTAGGGTTAGGAATGATGATTTCTTGTTTAGATTACAAGGATATATATTAGAATTGACTTGGAATGATTACAATAGGCTTACCTTGGTGTTCTTGATGATGGGAGAGAATAGAAGGTCGTTCTAGGGCTTGGGGGTGTGAAGAATGAAGTGAAAAAGCCTTAAAACGAAGTTTTAAAATTCTTTATGGGACCCATTTTACGCCCTATTTTACGGCCCATAAAAATTTTACGGACCATATATCCCACCGTAAATCAATTACAGTAATTTGGGATTTCTGGACCAATTTTACGGTCTAAATATACGGCCCATATAATTTTCACGGCCCGTATATTCCACCGTAAATCGGCAGAACACTGTTTTAGTAAAACGGGTATAACTTTTTGTACAGATGTCTGTTTGACCTCCATAATATACCATTGGAAAGGTATTTCAAAGATACATATATGCTCTAGTCTTCATTCCTTCATGAATATCTCCTATGACAAACTTTCTTGGATAGTCAGGCTCACTTCGCCATTCATTTGGAATAGGTTCAAGAGCCACATCAGTCGATTTTACTAAAGCAGTAGTCGACTGTGTTTTATCATTTTGTATAGCAGGTGAGAGAGCCGCAGTGGATTTTCTTTCTTCATCATCTGCATTATTACCTTCCTCGACCAACCGATTAGTATTATCAAATATAACATGAATAGATTCTTCAATTGATAATGTACGTTTATTATAAACTCTATATGATCTACTAGTGTGAGAATATCCAAGGAAGATACCTTCATCGCTTCGAGGATCAAACTTACCAATGTTATCCTTACCATAGTTATGAACAAAACACTTGCATCCAAAAGGGTGAAAGTAGCTGATGTTTGGTTTCTTTCCCTTCCAGAGTTCATAGGGAGTTCTTTTTAAAATGGGCCTAATTAGACACCAGTTAAGAACATGACATGCTGTGTTTATAGCTTCAGCCCAAAAGTGGTGTGGTAAGTTGTGTTCTACAATCATGGTTCTTACCATATTTTGTAGAGTTCTGTTCTTTTGTTCAACAACACCATTTTGCTGAGGAGATCTTGAAGAAGAGAAATTGTGAGTATAGCCTTGTTCATTGCAAAAATCCTCAAATGCTTTATTTTCAAATTCTCCTCCATGATCACTTCTAATGGAAGTGATGTAGTAACCTTTTTCACGCTGTATTTTCTCACAGAAAAACTTAAAATTGTTGAGAGTATCATCTTTGTGAACAAGAAATATGACCCAAGTGAAACGAGAATAATCATCAACAATAACAAAGACATACCTTTTTCCTCCAATGCTGGCAGTTCTAGTAGGACCAACAAGGTCCATATGTAGTAGCTGCAAAGGTTTAGAAGTAGACACTATATCTTTTGAATTAAAAGAATTTCTCGTTTGCTTACCTTTTTGACATGCATCACATATATGATCTTTTGAGTAGTTCAATTTAGACAGTCCTAGTACCAAATCATGTCTCGCTAATTTCTCAATTAGTTTCATGGTGGCATGCCTTAGTTTCTTGTGCCATACCCCAGGATCTTCTCCCACAGATGCTAGACATATATGTCCTACTGGATTCTTCACAGAATCTAGTACACACACATTTTTGTTCCTGCTTCCGGGGAAGAATTTTTTTACCTTGGAGTCTCAATAATGCATCATTTTCTTGAATCTTACTTCAGATTTGAATCACATAATTAACTAATACTCAAGATTATACTTGAGTCCCTTCACAAGATACACGTTAGTAATATCACAAGAGTTATTAAAAGGTTGTGTTGCAACTCAAAACGGTTCATGTGGAATTATCTCCAAAGGTTACCAATCCTCCATCATATTCGACTGAGTTTGAAGTTTTGTACTTTGTCATGTGACTGGAACACGCACTATCTAGATACCATTTACCTTTGGATTTCTTCGTGTGGTGTTCCTGTAAGCATGTAATTACTTTCTTTTCGTACCAAAAGCACTTGGGTCCCTTGAATTACTGTAAAACATATTCTTAGGTCTCCATTCCCATCCCGAAGGTTTGAGTTACGAAATTTTGCTGCTTTGATAGTATTTATGACTAGATTTACCGCAACAGAAACATGTAAAAGAGGATGGTTCTTTGGTGACATATTGATTGGATGATTTAGAAATAATGGAGACACTTCATCAGACTTCCTATCAGTTGACTTGTGAGATTTAGTCGACTGATCTGTCTCTTCAAGATATCTTGACTTTCCACCATTGTAAGAGTAATTACTCATAGGTTTCTTCCCAGTTGATTTGCTATTGCGAATGGTAGATTAGACACTACGGAAGCGCTGACTAGTGGATTTGCGTAGACTATTTATCTGTAGTTGCAAATCGCAGACTTCTTCTTGAAGAAGATCCTTTTCGATGTCACAAATTTGTAATTTTATATCCATTTTTTTTTTTTTTTGTAGTTTCCTAAATTCATCAAAAACTCTATTCATATCCTTAAGGGTTTGATCTAAGGTTTTGGGTTTCATCCCATTTAGCACGGAGATAAGGTCTTACCTCGCTGATTTCTCAATTGCCAGAGCGGATATTCTCATGGCATCTTCGTATTCGAGTTCATCTTCGCTCCGGCTAAAGCCCTTTGTTTTTAATAGTTCTTGGAGGGTTTCCTTCTTGATTCTGAGCACTCAGAGGCAATATGACCATACTTCCCACATTCATAACATTTTCCATCATTTTTTTGTGGATCAGTAGAACTTTTTCCTTTTCGATAATTTGAGCTTGTTCTTCGATTATTTCTCGATCTCCTCATTACTTCCGCTACAGATACGGGAGATCGGTACCACTTCATCTTCTTCGAAGTCATGTCATTACTTCCCGACCATCGAGTTTTGAATGCAACCACTTTCTTTTTCTCTTCCTTTTGGTGCTGTTGATGTGATTTTTCTCAAGGTCGGGAGATTTCCTCTGAGTTCATCATAAGTCATTTTATCAGATTTCAAGTCTTCAAAAACGATAGGTTGGTTTCCCATGATTTTGGAAGAGATCTAACAAGTTTTTCTTCCTTGTTGAGCATTGGAATACTGACACTAAGAGACTTTAACTCACAGTTATTTCTTTGGCTTGGAAAACATTGATTCAATGTTTTTCGTCTTCACTCAACATAAAATTTTCATACTCGTGATGAAAGAGCATCGTCTTGTTTTCTCGAGCTGTTTATGTTCCTTCATAAGTTAACTTCCAATTTGTCCCACATTTCCTTTGCGGTCTCGCAATTTGATGTTTTGCTGCTTACTCACTTTTATGTGCCGCACGGTACGGCAAAGATATAGCTCTAGCGTTTTAACTTAATGACTTCTTATTGTTGTAGTCAAGTCAAACGACACTTCATTAGTTTCTCTTTATTTATCTTTTGCTTCTTGGAGAATAGGTTTTGGTCCCTTCTTTATTACAACCGTACTTGGTAGTCGGTTGACATGACAAAATTACGAATCTCTCCTTCCGATTGTGCATAGTGCTCGCATTGGAAAATAGGGAGGGTCTAGTAGTGGAGTGTAAATCTTGTGATATTGCTCTAGGGATATGATATCCAGGTTTCAGTTTTCCTCCGTCTTTGTTAAGCAACTAAGATTGAGTCCAGGCTCTTATACTAATTGAAAGTGCAAGAGGGGGGGTGGGGGTGAACTGTAATCTTTTTTTCTTTTCTTTTAGAGAGTCGACTAGGTAAAGACACCTAGTCGACTATGATAATTATAAGCTGTGAAGTAAATGCGAGGGGAAAGTAATTGACGCCTGATATTTATCTTGGTTCGAGATTCAATGTGAATCCTAGTGCGATCCCCCTTGGGTTGCAAGGGTGATCTCTGTGACTCTTTAATGTGAATCTTGGTACAAGGAATTGGTTTGAATGGGCCTCTTTATGTCTCTACTCCAAACTCTCGTAATTTTGTGTTACAAAGTCTCACCAATTGAAAATTACTCTCTCCTCTTTTTTTTTGTTTACACAGCAACTCTCAATTTGAATTACAATGCTTATGAAAAGTAGAGCAAAGACTATGTGAAGGTTGAGACAAAGTACAAATTGTGCGTCTGAATGAGCCAGTGTTTATACAAGTAGCATTGAGGTTGTCGTAGCTCTTCCAGAGAAAGCAACCAAAGAGATTTGATCCTTGGAAAATAGGAAGATTGAGGATCCTTATTTTCCAAGAATAAAGCAAGAGCTTTGATGATGATTGATCTTTTCCTTGTGTCTTTGGACGACTTTATACGTGATTATCTTCCTTCTTTCAAATAATCCTTGTTTTGCTGATCAATACTCAATTATCTCCTTCCTTTTAACGATCCGAGATTTGCCTTCAAATTATTTCCTTTCCTTGTGCAGAAGGTCTCATGGTACTTGATTGCCAGTGGTAGTTTCCTTTTAATGACTTCTTCTTCATTAATACGAGATATCCCATATAGCTGGATCCATTCATGAGATCATGGGCCAAACTGTTGCAGTGTTAATTGCTTAGGCCTTGAGTATTTTCCCTGCATAGTAATATCGGTTGTCATCATTAAAATATTAACATTAACAAATGACAGGTAATGTAATCAGTAAGAGCAATTCAATTAAGCATCCTGAAAGCTTCAAATGCGAATGATGTTCAAACTTGATGGGTGAGGTTAAAGTTGATTCAACAAGAATTAAGAATTACTTCGACAAAAATATATTGCATAGAAAAGTGAATTAACTTGTATTCTACTGTACTAATTCTGTCATAAGAAAAATTCCGAAAGCCACGCTAAAACATTAGCTCCACATTGTGCTAAACAGCAAGAGGATTTAACAGAGTCCCCATGAACAAAACAACACCAGTAACATCATCTTTCACAAGGAACAAGAAGGGATGATCGGCGATAAAGTCTATAGGCCTGCCATTTAGAGGAAAAGCAGTAACAGCTGCAGCTTCCGTACCCTCCTCATTCACTTCGATAAACGACTTGTGAAAAACTTCTGCAACTGGCAGAGGGTAATTTTCGTCCACCATCTCAGTGAGACCGCCTTTAAAAGGTAATGTGAGGCCGAGTCCTTTTAGAACCCCAGAAGCTTCAATCCCGAAAGATATTTTGAACTTAGGGATAAGAAACTTGTGCACCTCAACTTTATGAAAGGGAATGTGTTGATCTAAGAATCCAGGTTCCGAAGTAATTTTCTCTAGTAAAGCTGGTAATCCGTCACGGGCATTTGGGAGAAACATATACATGCTGAGAGATCGCTTCTCCTCGCCCTGTTTATAAGGAAGCCTTAACACTTTGAAACCATCAAAGGCCTTCACGTATTGCCATTTTTTGCTGGTCATTAAGGGTGCTTGAACAGATCCTCCATTGAGGAGATAGAACTCATGTTCTTTTGTATCTGAAGCATTCAACTTCTCAGTCCATGCTCCTTTGAAATATAGTGCATTCGCCAAGATCAACCTTGTTCCGCTATTGACTACACCAGGAGGAAGAATCTGTTTGATGAGACCATTCGTTTTATCTTCAGCCCACTTATTGACTTCAGCAGTAACCTCATCAGCCTACATAAAAAAAGTTTTTAAAAAAAACCAGATAACATAAAATCAGCAGGCTAGTAACAGGATATAGATGAAAGTAAAAGTATCAAAAAAGATATCCTTTATGCACATTAGAGTCGTTTGTTTGTAATCTTATTCGAAAAGCCTAATAAATATTTCTAATGTGCTTACTATTTTGAAAATATTTTGTTTACCAAGATGCTCATAATATTTTGTTAAACATTATAATACTCCCTGTGTTTTGAACTTTGAGAGTCAAAACTTTTCAATTTTGATCGTAAATTCGAACATGAAATTTTAATTTTTTGACATAAAAGTTACATATATAGAGGCTATGTAAAACGTACTATAAGTTACTGTAACTAACAATTCAAAATATTCTTATAAGGCATATAAGAAAAATCGCGATCAAGAAAAACTCTTCTGACTCTCAAAATAGTAAGTATCGCGTTTCAAACATTAAATGTATGTAATATTTTTTCTAATAATTGAACGATTAAGACTAACCTTGTGAAGATCAACAGAAGCCGCAGTAGCCTTATAAACATTGTCCATAATTTGTTTGAAAGAATGCTTAAAAGACATAGATTGGTCAATCCAAGCCCCATTAGCGACGGACAGACGAGGACCTCCCATGGGGCTGCCATCGGCCAAGACGTCAGTGATGGCCCGAGAATAAACAGAGTTAAGTTCTTCAACAGAGTTGAATTTGAGAAAAGACAAGAGTTGGTCCAATGTGGAACCACCAGAGCCAGCAGCAATCATACCGAGAACTATTTGAATGGAGAGCGGGGAAAACACCATGTTTTTGTTGTTGGACTCATTGCTGCAGAATAGATGCTTTGCAAGAATCAAAGAAACATCAGTCTGCTTTTGAAGCGATTCCTAAAGTTCAATATTGTCAAAATAAGAAAAATCTGGGGTGGTAGAGTTGTAATTGGGATTGAAGATCGAAGACAAGGAACTCATCATTTTTGGGTTTAGAGAGTGGTATTTAGGATGGTTGATGCATGAGAATCGAGAAGAAAAAGAAGAGGAATAATGGGAGGATTTCGTGGAAAATCTACGAGCAAGAAGCCGAAAAGCCATTGCTGCTCAAGACTGAAGGTTATTTTCTTGCTCGTAGGTTTTCCACAGCAATGGCTTTATATTTGAAAATCTACGGTTGCGATAGGCTGCAAATTTATATTTCTTGTTAAACCAAAAAGAGAAAAAAAGGAGGAAATAAAGGGGAGAAAAAAAATTAGGGTTAACCACTATTTCTTGTTAAACAAGAAAGTGAAAAAAGGAGGAAAAGGGGGGAAAAAACTAGGGGGTAACTAAACCAAACACTTATGTAGGATGACTCAAATATGGATAAAATTCTATGTTTTAAAATCAAATACTTACACCTCTGTACTATAAAAATTTGCACTTACACCCCTATGATGTACATTTGTAACTAAATCTTCTACATCTATATACATATATATGTGTATATATATATTATTTTAAAAGCATGAATATAAATGTTGGTTGACCAAAATATTTTTCAAATATTGAACGACTTTTATCTTGCTTATTATTACTACTAACATTACTATTTACTAATCCTATTCCAATTGAATTAACTCTCTTATTATTATTACTAACTTTAATATGTATCCAATTTATATGATACTAACTAATCCTACTTATACTATATCCCTTACTATTACTCCTATTCTATCGTACTAACTAGCTTTTCTAAACATTAATAATAATGACCAAAAATGTAAAACTTTTATATAGAGAGTATTATTTGTTTTTCTTCTTTGCTTTTAATGATTTTGAGTTTAGTGAATTTATAAACTATAGAGGTTAATAATCTATGTATATTATTATAAAAGCATGAATATAAATGTTGGTTGACCAAAATATCTTTCAAATATTGAACGACTTCTATACCCTTAATGAGCCTTAATCCTATTTCTTTTGGACATAATTCTTATTAAACCTAAAACTATAAAATCCACGTTAGTTTTATTCTTTTGGGACAATCTTATTAATTACTACTAGGAAGTAGGAACTAAGTATTTCATTAAGTAGATAATTAGGAACTTATCTTATTCTATTTAACCACATCTATTAAAATGTATATATACTCCTTTGCTAATTCTAAAGTCAGGCCTAAACGAATTTACATAGTCTTCTAATTGCTAGGCCAAATATGAATTTGCGTAAATTGCTAACTTCATTCAAGTTAAACTTTGGAGTACTTAACATATCGTATACTGCCAGCTGCCTATTTTTAAAGTTCAAATACATAAAGAATTCTAGATGGACAAGAACTTTGAAGTACCCATTATATCTATAGTTACGTGTGTTTCAAATTGATGACTATTTTTAAAGTTCAAATACATAAAGAATTCTAGATGGACAAGAACTTTGAAGTACCCCTTGTATCTATAGTTACGTGTGTTTCAAATTGATGATTATTGCAGTTCTTTATTTTATTGAAGTAACCTATATCTTTTTTCATTCTTTTAAATTATCCTCCTGCTTTGCTCTTTCTTGCTCTGAATTCCTCTTTCCTAATAATTCTCTCACATTATGTTTATGTTAACTCTTAGATATCATTGTAATTAAATTATAGTTGTACGCAAGATTGAAAGAGAATTGTATATGTACTATCTTGAAATTAATGGGTGCATATAAAGTAGGTATCAATTAATTTTCACTTTAATAGTTTTGCTGGAATGCTCAAGAGTCGGACGATTTTGTTATTCTGGATTAAAAAGTTCTACAAGATTATTAATAAGTTTTAATTTGAAATTGGGATGTATTGAATACACCCAAAATCAGAAGCACATTACCCATATATGAGATTTTTCTCTTCCAAAAGTGAAGAAGAGTTGATAAGCTCAGATAACCACGTTGAGAACATATGAGTGAAAAAACAAAAGCTCAATTATTACTTCGCAATTAATAGTTTGCAGAGTGCCAAGACCACTCTTTTCTTGAAGAAATTGATTTATAAAGTATAGAGTATGTAGAGTTTTTTTTTTTTTCACTCGGTATTCAATATTCATATTGGAGTCCAATTAAATCTAAATTCACACCGAAGAATTTCCACATTCAGGGTCTCTTTAACATGTAGTGCTATCAGATCATGCATGTAAATTAATTATGAAGTGTCAACTTCTTGGATATGTAAGAAATGCTAACTGTCCTTCTTTCTCTATCTTGTATCAAATAGGAGTAGAATCTTAATTTGTGTAAAACAAGAAGTTATATTCAGCCTTATACATGGGTTCTCTATTTTATATTGAGTTTATAATTCTTCTATATTAAAATCGTTGTTACTCTGTTTGCTACTTCTTTCCCATATATTACACCTATCTAATGTAGCTACATGATCATGAGTAACCTACGAAAAGTCAATTAGAAAAAAATACGAAAGAAATATTTTAGACATTCAAAAATGGTTCATAAAAAACTACGTGCAAAGGATGAGGCTCTTCATTGGCAATATATACATATATTAATCAAAATGTATTATTGATCTAGGAATTTGAAATTAACTAGATTTTTTTTGTCCATATAATTCTAGGTTAAATATAATTTGTGCTTGATGACTTTTGTACTAAATATATTTTGTCCATTAAATGTTGTACAAAGTCAAAATGGATTTAACAAACTGATTTTGACATCCATTATGTTTAGGGTATATTATGAGAAAAGAAGTATATATTATGAGAAAGACCAAAAAAGTTTCGTCAAATCTCAAAAATCGTGTTAGGATCGGGAGTCCGGGATAGTGCGGAATTAGACAAAGCAGTCAATTACAGACAATAGCAAGGATAATAGGAGACAAAGATTTAACGTGGTTCGGTTAACTTGACCTACATCCACAACCAAAAGAGGAGCAAATTTACTAACACCAGATCACTCCAAAGAAGGGTTCACACATATGTTTCCCAACACACAACTCTCTTATAATAATAGAGTACAAAAAAACAAAAGGAAGAGTACAAAATTAGAGTAATTAAACACTCTAATATCCCAAAATCCCCAAGAGAATAACCTCTTCAAAAATCATACTCCAAAAAGGGCAACACAAAAATTGCATCACACAAAAATAGATAAAAAGTGTTTGAAAACTACACCAGACTTCAAAAAATAGTAAAACTCTCTCTTAATGTTAAAATAATATCTCTAGATAAAATACAAATTGGACAAACCACGTAACAGAAATAGTGACATATTAAAAAGAGGAAGATTTCAACCAAACATTTGATTCCTTTTGGAATAATATCTTCAATTGATATTTTTTGCCAAGTCTTTATTTTATTATATATATTTTTTATATGTTATATCTTCACCAATGATGAGTTGATCCTATAATATGTTTATCTCTCATAAAATAAATAATACGTAATTTCAAATAATATTACCTAACATTTATTATGATTTATAGCACAAAGAGTTCTTATACTTGGTCTCCTATAATATTGTGATGCTACTATATTTTTATTGGGTATTTTGGTAAAAAGAAACTATCATGTAAGTAGAATTTGAAACAAAATGTATCCACCACACACATTAAAAACTTGGTGCCCAAGTTCATTGCTAATAGGTTCTTAATGTTTACCTTTTACCTTTTATATTTATCATAATAAAAAGGTCATTAAAGTAAATATTTACAAATCGTAAAACAAATATAACCAAAAATCTTGAAAATTTTATTCAAACACTAAAAATAAATAAAAAGTTGCATAATATAAGCGTTACTTACCTATGTGGACCAATAAAAAATACCATCTGTTTAATTAAGGTCATACATATGGCATTTTATAATTTCATTAAATGAGAGATACTCCAACGGGTGGCAGGTGTTAGAAAACAGACAAAAAATCGCAACACAAAAATTGCATCAATCACCAAAAATAGATAAAAAGTACAAACAAAAATTATACCTATGAAAACTACAGGGTCCCACACATTGTGTGGGCCAAAGACTTGCTTAGATATTTGAGGGACTTAGTAAGATGACCAAGACTTCAAAAATAGTAAAAGCTGCATCCAAATGTGAGTTAATGTTAAATTGCTTTATAAGGAAAATATCTCAGATAGTAGATAAAATACAAATTGGACAAACCACGTAACAGAAATAGTGATTTTCAACTAACATATTAAAAAGTGGAAAGATTTCAACCAAACATTTGATTCCTTTTGGAATAATATAACACATAATCTCGATGTTTAAAGGATATTGTTTTTGCCAAGTCTTTATTTTATTATATATATTTCATATGTTAATATCTTTGATAAGTCGCACCAATGACCGTTGAGTTGATCCTATAATATGTTTATCTCTCATAAAATAAATAATACGTAATTTCAAATAATATTACATGTTAATTGTTGTAGTGTGTGCTAAGAATGGCTAACATTTATTATGATTGACGGGGGATAACGTGTTGAGGCGTCGCTTATGAATTCGTTTATGACTCGCTAGTTCTTATAAAAGCACGAATAATAATGTTGGTTGACCAAAATATCCCTATAATATTGATCGATTTATATACCCTTATAGTCTAATTCTACTATATTTTTATTGGGTATTTTGGTAAAAAGAAACTATCACAGTGTAAGTAGAATTTGAAACAAATATTGCTTCTCAATTTCAATCCTCAGCTTAATCTAATTAATTGAAGACTCTTAGCTATGATTCAAGTAAAATTTTAGTTTCAACATTGACCTTGGTATCCTTTTTAATCTACTTAGGTGCAAAGGTTCTTAATTAGTTTACCTTTTACCTTTATGTTTGATGATATATAAAATAAAAAGAGTCATTAAAGTGAAACAAAAGTATTTATTTCAATGACTATTTTACTTATCTTTTGGAGATAAAACAAATATAACAATGTTGAATAAAATCTGTAATCTTGAAAATTTTATTCCGTCTAGGACTTTGAATTCCTGATTAACCAATAACACAATATTACTAAATTAAGTTGCATAATATATTCGGATGGGTCGGGTTACTTATGGGTTGGGTCTAATATCTATGTGGACCAATAAATCATCAATACCATCTGTTTAATTAAGGTCATACATATGGCATTTTATAATTTCATTAAAATGAGAGATAGTCGGGGTTCAACAGGTGGACGGAGGGACATTTTTAATATGAAAAGTAACGTTAAGGGCAATAAGTTTGACAAATTTAAAACATTTTTAATACGTTAGAAGCATTTTTTACCATTTTCATTTCCCGTTTAAATGCATTGCGAATAGGTCAAAAACATGTGATGTTGATTCGATGATATTGATCGATTTTTATGCCCTTAAATTATATAATTTTTATGAGAAAATTATACCTTATTGGATAAAATTGGAATAAGTTGATATATATATTCTTTTTAGAATGTATATAAGCTGGAAGTTTATTATTTTAAGTACGCATAATATTTGATGCAAGATATATTCGTGCAAAGCGCGAACATAGAGACTAGTATATTAAAATATGATTACTAAAACACAAACTATAACTATAAATAAGTCTTTTTCTGGAGTTACTTTATGAAATTATAAAGTGAAAAAAAAAATAATTAACAAAACTTTTTGTTTATGCCTTTTATTAAGAAAATAATAAATATTTTGAAATATTTATGTTCGAAACTCATAAATACGAAAATGAACACAAATTAATTAATAAGACATGCTAACTATTAGTAATAACTTTCTTTCACTTTAACAATAGTTGATCCAATGTGGAACCGCTGGAGCCAGAAGCAATGAGAGCAAGAACTATTTGAGTGGAGAGCGGCGAAAACACCACATTTGTGTTGTTCGACTCGTTGGCTTTACACTTACTGAAGAAAACATGCTTTGCAAGAATCAAAGGAACATCTCTCTGCTTTTGAAGCGATTCCCGGATTTCAGTATTGTCAAAATAAGAACGGCAAAGCTTTTTAAAAGAAGAAAAATCTGAGGTGGTTGAATTGTAATTGCGATTGAAGATTTTTGGGTTTAGAGAGTGGTCCTTAGGATGGTTGATGCATGAGAATCGAGAAGATGAAGAAGAAGAGAAATAGTGAGAGGTACGAGAAAGAAGCCGAAAAGCCATTGCTGCTGAAGTTTGAAGGTCTTTGTTCCTAATACGTTGCGATAGTCCTCAAGAAAATAAAATTTCTATTTCTTGTTAAACAAGAAAGTGAAAAAGGTAGGAAAAAAAGAAAGAAAAAAGTAAAAAAACTACGGTTAACTACACTAAACATCCCTGTATATGACTCAATTACGGACATACACTTTTATACAAAAAGCAAACAATTAAACCCCTGTACTATGAAAATCCTGCACTTACACCTATGATGTATATTCATAACTAAATATATTAAGGTATAATTATGAACAGACAAACTTATGTATAATTATGTCCGGGTGGTTGTTGATTGACTCCCACAGATCTACATTCACGTGCAAAGAAGAAGAAGCAGTAGGAGGAGGAGGCTTGGTGAGTACAATGATCTCAAAGTTGAAAACTTTGCCAGAATTTTTATACAGTAACTGTTACTTAACATGTGGCGAAATTGAATTGATTCAGTCATATGAACAAATGGAGATGGAATAAAGAAATGCATGTTTGTGAGGCTTATTCTTTGAGAATCACAATCATACACAGGAAGAAATCAATGAAGGGAATACCTGGCACTGACTTTTCACAAGAAAAAGTTTGACTAAATTCTACTGGAAATTCATTATTAATTATACAATTGATTGGAAGGAAGGGAAGCTCTTAGATGAAAGCACGTTGCAAGAACACAAAACTGCGAAGTAAGAGCAGCTATTCAACAGACTTTCTATTCTTTATTGCATTGTTTTGTTCCTGTCGAAGTCGGGATATATAGAAAAGAAATGAGATGGTTAGGTTTAAGTGGTTGATAAATTTGACTTGATTTTTTTTTTAATTATCTTTTTGCTTCTGTCGGTAAGTTGAAGATGGAAAGAGTGATGAGCTCGGTGATGACAGAGTTGATCGTGTTACGTGAAAACAAAGGGTCTTTCCACTGATGAAGATCTGAAGTGAACACTGGGCAATAACTTCCCAAAGCAAGGCAAGATAATATAATTGTTAAGCAGGTCCCAAAGAAAAATACAGTTGCAGTTGCAGATGAATGTTCCCTTATCAGGAAGACAAGTGGATGATCAGCGACTAAGTCTACTTGGTATTCATTTGCCGGTCATGAAGGATGCTCGAACAGAGCCTCCATCGAGGAGGTGCTACTCAGAGTCCTTCATGTTTGAAGTATGAGCTAGCCTTGTCGTCCTATCTAATGAACCGGGAGGAAGAATCTCCTATAGGGAAAGCATATGTCACTTTCTTTTGGCTATTGGTGCCTATGGAAGATTGAGGACACAAATGTCAAAATAATGTAGTTTTCTTAATTTGGTAGTATTAAGAAAAGAGCAAACTTTAGTGAGGAGACTTGTTACAGTTTTCACTTTTATTCATTGCCCCAAAGTTGATTTGAATTATCCAATTCAACAGCCTTCAACATTATTAATAGCAAGGCAAACAAAGTTTACTGAACAAATCATGATATGGGTGTCATTAGCTTGGTAAGTAAAAATGCACAACGAATAACTGAGGTATGGACATAAAGGAAAATCAAATCTAGAGGAATCTAAACTTTTAATTACTTTTAAACACTACTCCCTCCGGATCAAAATAAGAGTCCACTTAGTCATTTGCACACTTCTTAAGAAAATACTAACTCCTAGATAAAAATAGGTAATTTGACTAAACTACCCCTAATTAAATAGACATTGGAATTTGATCATATAACACTCAATAAGGGCAAATATGGAAAAATAAGGTTAATTCTTTCTTAATTTGCTAAGTGGTCTTTTTTTTTTATCCAAGAAAAAAAAAGTCTAAGTGAACTCTTTTTTTAATCCGAAGGGAGTATATCATATCCAAATACACAAAACAGATTAAGCACAAACAAAGTTACATAAGATGCCAGAGATATATTATGTAACAAGGTCTCATCATATACGTAGTTACAGAAAGATCATAAAACTGATTATTTAGATACATAACACCGCTAAACTTTGTCCTACTAAATGATATATCATTCTTTGCAAATATATTATCTCACCAAGCTAATACAAAGTTTTTTTATTATCCATGTGATAATGTGAATTCAGAGATTCAGTTGCCACTTTGGAAACTTTTTCTTCATTGCTTCAGCAGGCTAACCAGCTAGAGGATTCATCACGCTCCCAAGGAACAATACCACACCAGTAGATTCATCTCTTATAAGGAACAGGAACGGATGGTCAGCAACAAAGTCCATTTCCTTCTCAATAATCAATGACATGGTCATTATTACTGCAGCTGTAACAGCTGCAGCTTCGGTTCCTTCCTCATTTACCTCAATGAAAGACTTGTGAAAAACTTGTGAAACAGATAGGTTTTCAGATGAAGAGGAATCAACCATCTCAGTGAGACCACCACCGCAGAAAGGCAGCATTAGGCCAAGTCCCTTTAGAATGTTGGAAGCTTCAAATCCAAAAGTTATTTTAAATTTAGGGATAAGAAACTTGCGAACGCTAACTTTTCTAAACGGAACGTGGTGATTTAAGAATCCAGGTTCTGAACTGATTTTGTCCACTAAAGCTGGTAATCCATCATGTGCATCTGGGAGAATGAAATACATGCAGAAGCGACGCATGTCCGTGCCCTGTTTATAAGGAAGCCTCAATACTTTAAAGCCATTAAACGCTTCTACGCACTGCTTCTTCTTGCTAGTCATAAATGGAGCTTGAACAGACCCTCCATTGAGGAGGTGGAATTCTTGGTCTTTAGTTTCTGAAGCATCAAACTTCTCATTCCATTCTCCTTTAAAATATAGTGCGTTGGCCGAGATCAGCCTTGTCATGTTGTTCACCGCATCACGAGGAAGAATCTCTTTGATGAGATCACGTGTCTTCATTTTAGTCCACTGATTGACTTGATCGGCAACCTCAGCAGCCTTAATCAATCGGCAAGACAAACAGAGATGATAGAATTAGCACATATATGCTTCAGCCAATAATTTCTTTCTCAATATAGCCAAAAAAGGGTGCAGGAAAAAATGATGAAATAACTGGCAAGGGGTAAGTAAGAAGTTGGGATAGTATGCACAAGTCCGTTTACAGTTGAGCTTAGAACCATTTAGGCTTATTTAGGCATCCTACTGTGAAGAAGCTTTACTATCAGTAAAATGTCCAACTAGTTGACTACCCTACTATACAGAGATGATAGCGCATACCTATTTTTTTTCTCTGGTCTTGCTTGCTTATCAGATAAAAACTTTGGATTTTTTCAACTGCATAAATGCTAATATGAACAGTTCTGAACATTGACATCTTCTAAATTATACTATTCGAGGCTAGAATTATCAAATGGCTAAGCAGTATGATCTCTGTCCTAATTGTCTTTCAATTTGCACTCCTTTTGAGTCAAATTGCTCAAGCATTCAATCGAATAATCAACTGTCCTAATTATGTTTCAATCTCATAATATTTGCGATTCTTTGTATTCATATCATGTGAGAGAATTTGGAGGCTTGTGATGTGAGTAGTAATTTAAGGGAGACGAGAGTTCGAAAACCAACTGTTGCCAGTCAGTGCGAAAAGAAATAGTACTAAGATTTAAATGAAACAAATTAATAAAGGCCTAACCTTGTTCTGAAAATCAACCGACTCTGAAGCAGCCTTGTAAACATTGTCCACAGCCTGCTTGAAAGAAGGCTTTAAAGGCAGTGATTGGTCGATCCAAATACCATTAGCAACGGACAAACGCGGACCTCCATTCGGGCTGCCATCAACGAAGACAACATTGACAATATGTGAATAAAGAGAGTTGAGTTCATCAATAGACTTGGATTTGAGGAAACAGAGCAGCTGATCCTGAGTTGCTCCTTTAGTGCCAGCAGCAATGAGGCCAAGAACTATTTGAATTGAGAGAGGAGAGAGCACCAGGTTGGTATCACCATTAATCTCTTTGGAGAAAACGTGCTTAGCGAGCATGAAAGAAATGTCCGTCTGGTTGGTGATTGACTCCCTGAGATCCATACTTGTGTGCAAAGAAGAAGAAGATGATGACATAGTGAATACAATGATCACAAAGTTGAAAGCTTTACAAGAATTTATATACTATACTGTTACTTAACAGGTGGGGTTTTTGACTTTGACTTGATTCAGTAAAACTTATATCAACAAATGGAGATCGAACAAAGAAATGCATGTTTGTATGACTTATTCTCTGAAAATGAACACGTAGCACTTATATTCCACTACAAAATCAATATGATATCCTCAATATTAATTAATTGCATAATTGATTGGGACGAAGAGAAACTGCTAGACGGAAACAACACCAAAATGACGCGGAGAAGGAACGCAGAGCATGTCCCACCAGGGGTTGACTTCGGAGTTATCAACCTGTTTTTTTTAGAACCACTTAATCGTGACATTTTGCATTGCTATTAAGACTAGTGTTATTTTTTATTTTAGTCATTAAGTTGTCTTGATCAGATTAGCTTCCATGTGGATGTTAAGGTATGTAATAACTAAAAAAGAATTGAATCAAAGATAGAGAAAGTGACACGTAATCTTAAGCATAATTTTTAATGTGCAAATTGTTTAACTTCTTTATGCGTATCGAGAACTCCATCCATTAGACATGTCATTAAGTAATAGTCTAATATTATGACCTAAATGTACGTTGTACATAGAGAAAAAACAATTGCTTATCGATTATTACCTTTTCAATTTCATCTCAAAAGTTCTATGGACACATGTTAAAAGTAGAAGAAAATTTTATGTAGGTAAAGCCAAGTTTAACCAAAATGTAAAGTCTCAAAAAGCCAATTAACATAAGCATAGACGAGTCAATTTTATAAGATGCCAAAGATAAAGTACAAAGTCTCATCAAAAGAGTACCCAAATCATGAAACTGGTAACTTAGATACACATAATGCCTCTCATCCAATAGATACACAAGGAAACTGGTTATTTAGATACATAACACCTCTCTGTGTCCATTATAGAACTATCCTTCTTTACAAAGCTTTATATAATTCATGCAATATGGGCTACTTAACCAGCTAGAGGATTCAACACGCTCCCTATGAACAACACAACACCAGTAGCATCGTCTCTTATAAGGAACAGGAATGGATGGTCAGCAACAAAGTCGATTTCCTTCTCAATTGTCAGGGACTTGGTCTGTATTAAACTAGTTGTAACAGCTGCAGCTTCGGTTCCTTCCTCGTTTACCTCAATAAAGGACTTGTGAAAAATCTGCGAAACAAACAACCTCCCAGCTAAAGGGGAATCCACCATCTCAGTGAGGCCACCACCAGAGAAAGGCAAAGTGACGCCAAGTCCCTTTAGAGCATTAGAAGCTTCAAACCCGAAAGTTGTTTTGAATTTAGGGATAAGAAACTTGCGCATTGTAGCCTTTTCAAATGGAAGGTGGCGACTTAAAAATCCTAGCTCCGAACTGATTTTGTCTATCAAAGCTGGTAATCCATCACGAGCATCTGGCAGAACTAAATACATGCAGAGGCGACGCGTATCTCTGCCTTGTTTATAATGAAGTCCCAACACTTTAAAGCCATCAAAGGCTACTGCATATTGTTTATTATTGCTGGTCATGAAAGGTGCTTTAATAGACCCTCCTCTCAGGAGATGGAATTTATGGTCTTTTGTTTCTGAAGCATTGAACTTTTCATTCCACGCTCCTTTAAAATATAGTGCGTTGGCAAAGATGAGCCTTGTCAGATTGTTTACTGTGCCATGAGGAAGAATCTCTTTGATGAGATCATTTGTTTTCATTTTAGCCCACTGATTGACTTGATTGGCAACTTCAGTAGGCTTAATCAATTAGCAAGACAAACAGATTTTACGACAGAATTAGCATAACGCTGTAACCAACAAAAGGGAAATTTGCAGCAAAAAAAATGATGACAGTGCTTGCAAGGGGCAAGTGAGAATTTGACTGCATTACGTATATTTTAAGCACTGATGGGGCATAGATTTGCACATTTAGGCCAATCTGAGGTCTCACAAAATTAAGCACGATCACATATCCAGTTGAGCTTAGGACTTATTTAGGCTTCTTTAGACATCCTACAGTGAATCATCAAAAGGTTAATAATACGGCCTTCTAAGGTCAGATTTCAGTCAATCAGATATACCTCAATCCAAGTTTACTGTAGTTTAGTATATGTATTATTTGTATCCATTTTATATGACAGTATTTGCAGGGCTTATGATGTGAGTAGTATGTAGGGTCAGTTAAATCCCAGCACAAAAGAAACAAGATTTTCATGGAAACAAATTAATATAGGACTAACCTTGTACTGAAAATCAACAGAACTTGAAGCAGCCTTGTAAACATTATCAACAACCTTTTTGAAAGAAGGCTTAAAAGGCAGTGATTGGTCGATCCAAACACCATTAGCAACGGATAAACGCGGACCTCCCTTGGGGCTGCCATCAACAAAGACGATGTTGACAAGATGAGAATACAGAGAATTGAGTGCATCAATGGATTTGGACTTGAGGAAACAGAGCAGCTGGTCCCTTGTTGGCCCGTTGGAGCCGGCAGCAATCAGGCAAAGCACAATTTGAATCGAGAGGGGAGAAAACACGAGGTTTACATCGCCTTTAATCTCTTTGGAAAAAACATGCTTAGTGAGCATGAAAGAAACGTCCGTCTGGGTGGTGATGGATTCCCCCATCCCCATATCCATATTTTGATCATGGAAAAAATAAGGTGAGTGAGAATGAGCTTGAGAGCGTGAGCAAGAGTGAGTGAGTCCCATGACGAGTTTATGGCACCACACATGATATCAAAGTTGAAAGCTTTGCAAGAATTTATATACAATAGTAACTGTTACTCAACATTTGGGGTAATATTGACCACAAAAAAAAAAAAAAAAAAAAAAAAGGAACTCAACATTTGGGGTTTGGTATTGGAATCAATTCCATAAAATCCATATGGAGAAAATGACAGATCAAGAAAATGCATGATCATATGGGTGTCAAACATAGCCTAAAAGATGATGGCCCGCCCAACCTGCTCAAAATTTTATGGGTTGAGCTCAAGATAATTTTAGGGAAATCTACATAGTGTAGAGAACATTAAGCCTTATTTACATTTAGTAGCTATACTTTGCCCAAACTACATCTCATAACTAAATCTTGTATGTCAATTACACAAGATAACTAGTATAGTAAAATTATATTGTATTTAGAATTAAAAACTATTTTCTCTTTATTCTCTCACAATCTCCCCATTTTCCTTCATTTTCTCTCCTCCATCACTCTCTTTCTCTAAGCCGTCATTTTCCTCTCTCCGCATCACCTCTCTCTCTAAGCCGTCTTCTTCTACTCCGACAACCACCATCGCCGGCGGAACTCCAATAGCACCCACCGGATCGCCACCGCGCCCTCCATCTCCGGCCCACCACGAAACCAAACTCCATGCCCCAATATGAATACAAAGTAGTTCGAACAAATGTTTTAAGGGCACTGGGTCTGCATTCGTGGGTTTAGACCATTCAAGTTTACCCTAGGATGATCTAAGGGAAAATGCTTCCTACAAAAATCTAGTCTTTTGTGCTTGTCCTTTATCTAACCATGAAACTTCACCAAATCCGTCCATATCTAATTTATGCTTTTTAATGGTCAAGCGACCAAATGCAAACATGAAATGACTTTGGAATGGGGTCATAACACTCATTTCAATTTTGAGTGTATCTCCGTCCGATCTCTCTCTCCTTTTCTCGATATCGCCGAGATCATCGAAGCATTTGTATTCATTATTTTCGAGTTTTTTGGTTAATTTTTTGGATTGTATTCATTTTATTGTTTTGTATTCAGTTTTTTTTGAGTGTTTTTGATAATTTTTAGTATATCTATGTTTTATGTATTTAATTTTTAGTGTATTACCTGCTGCCTTCACTAAAAAAAAATTGTATGCAACAAGTTGAATACAATATTTTTTGTATTTATGTTGTTTGAATACCACTGATTTTTAAATACAATAAAGTGAATACAATGTAAAAGTAGCTATAGATAAATACAATCGAGTTGAATACATTTGACATGAATACGAAATGGTGAGTTGAATACACACGACTTGAATACTGAAAAAAAAATTTTGAATTTTTTTATTTCCGTATTCATGAATACTGACTAGGCCGTTTTATGAATACGACGAGCCATTTTTTGAATACAGCGGGGAAACTGTAGCTACGCAATGTAAATATTGAAACTGTAGCTATGGCAAATTTTAAACACACAAAGTGTAGTCATTTATGTAAAATTCCCATAATTTTACGTTGGGTTGATTTTAGCCGAACCCAATATAGATCATTTTAAAGTGATCTCCAACTTAGTTCAATACCAACCTAATCTAGCCCATTATTAAGATTTACTTAAGTTTGGGTTTATTATTTGAGATTTACTTTATTTTATTCTATGTATTCACTTCTATCTTATAAATTTGTGGTGTGTTTCATATGAAGGAAAATATTTTTCACGAACAAACATTTCCTCGAAAATATTTGCCACGAAAAATCCGCGAAAATATTTTTCAGGAAAAATATTTCTCTAGAAAAATGCGTCTCTAGAAAGGAGACCCATTCAAAAGAAACCGGGCGAATTTGGACGAGTTATGAACCAGACCATTTTTAGCTCATTTCAGTTCATTTTTTTGCGCGGAGTGCCCTTCTTTTGGGGTGGTCTTTAAATTTTGCCCCTCATATTTGTGGTCTTTAAATTATGCCCCTCATATTCTTTGGTCTTTAATTTTTGCCCTTCGCATTTGCAACTTTGAGCTTTCACGCCGAAATTATGAGGTTACGAGTTCGAACCCCCCGCTCAAGCATAAATTAAAAAAAAAATCGCAAGACAAGGTTTGGGTCGCGTGTATCTCTGGGACCGCATACTTTTGTTAAGGAATTACAAATTTTATCACGGACCGCATACTCATGCCTTGTAAAATGGAACTTGGCATAAAGTATGCGGTCCGTATAACTTTTGATAATTCCTTCACAAAGTTATGCCGGTGGGGGCATACTTTTAATGGGCAAATTTTTATGCGGACCGCATAAACTTGTGAAGGAATTATCAAAGTTATCTCGGACTAGCATACTTATGCCAAGTCCGCCCATAAGGCATAAGTATGCGGTGCGGCATAACTTTTGGTAATTCCTTCACAAATTTATGCGGTGGGGGCATACTTTTAATGGGCAAACTTTTATGCGGACCGGCATAAACTTGTGAAGGAATTATCAAAGTTATGCGGACCGCATACTTATGCCAAGTGCCTTTTAAGGTATAAGTATCCGGGTCCGGCATAACTTTGGTAATTCCTTCACAAGTGTATGTCGTTGGGGGCATAGCGAAATTTAACTCTGCCTTGCGATTTTTTTTAAATTTTTGACTGCGTGTGGGTTCGAACCTGGAACCTATGGGTTTTAGCCGAAGGGCAAAATTTAAAGATTTCAAATATGAGGGGAAAAATTTAAAGACCACCCCAAAAGAAGGGCAATTCTGCGAATCAAGTAACTTTGGGTCAATGTTAGCCCAACTCATTTATTACCTTATTCCATTTTGATTGGGCCAATTTCAGCCAACCCACCCATTTGACACCTACATCATCACATTAAGCTTGATCCTCAGAAGATTGCGTTCATACACAAGAAGGAACAGAGGAAGTGAACACATGTAACACTCACTTTCAACAAGTAAGTCAAGATATGTTTATTTATTTATCGGATAATTGATTGAAACACGAAGAGTTGAGATTGAAGCACGTAGCTTGAAAAGTAAGCCAACTTCTTCGTGTGCAAATATAGAATATGGAGAAAGCTCAGAAAGAAGAGGACCAAATATTGTTCGTAGCCTAACAAGAGAATCAATGCATTCTGTCTAACAAGAGAATCAATACATTCTGTCTCCTAATAGTAAATAAGAGTGATATTATGGCGTCCGAATTAAGCAAATAGTTACGTATTCTTTTTTATGGTGTATTGGTATAACATAAATTCTTCTTTTTTTTTTTTTTTTTTTTTTTCTTCCTCTGAAAATTGTTTTACCTTACAAAATAATTTTCCAATTTTTTTCGGTCTGACCTTCCATTTTGTTGAATGTATCAATTCATATATATGAATTATGTAAAAGAATAGACATGTCCTTTCTCATTATAGGTATAACTTATAAGGAGGTAATGTCAGATGTCTCCTTCCTCCTTGTAATTTAATCTTCTGATGTACCAAAAACGTCGACCTATGAATTAATCTGAATTTGGAACCTAGGTCGTTACAAGAAAAAGAAAAAGCTATAAAAAAAAAAAAAAAAATTAAATTAATCAAAATCGTAAGTCACTCTTGAATACGGTATCAGGTCAAAGTGCATTAAGCAAAATCATTCTTTGTTGCTTGAGTAGGCTAACCAGCAAGAGGATTCAACACGCTCCCGGTGAACAACACCACTCTAGTAGATTCGTCTCTTATAAGGAACAGGAATGGATGGTCCGCAACAAAATCTTCTGGCTCCTCAACTATAAAGCAGACCGGTATTGAACGTACAGCAGTAACAGCTGCAGCTTCGGTTCCTTCTTCATTTACCTCAATGAAGGACTGCTGAAACATCTCTAAGACAAATAGCTTCTCAGCTTGAGCGGAATCCACCATCTTTTTGAGACCACCACCCAGTGACGGACCCAGGATTTTACACAAGTGGGTTCAATTATTAAATATGGATCAATGATGATAGTCAATATTCTAAATAGCATCGAGCAGAACAAGCTAAATTTTCCCTTTAATTGATCTTTTTTGTTAATAATGTAATTTAAAGTAGTTATTCTAAATTGACACTCTTTTTTCTTTTAAAAAGGCGAGCAAATTTTTTTCTCACAAAGTACCAATTTACATTTTCTTAAAGCTATCTAATTTAAAAAATTTACTTCAACAAGAATCTAAAATTTATTAAATTTAGGAAATATAACAAAATTATTTATAATCATCAATGTTTTTATCTCAGAACAAAAGACAATACAAAAGAGATTTAAACTAAACAAAACTAATTAACAAGATTAAGAAAACTAACAAACTCAATATAAAATTAGTTGCATCTTTTAGCAATAAATCATGAAAAAGAGTACTAAAATTCAATTTATAAAAGGATTAATATTTTTTTGAAGTAATATAGATTTTAGAATTTTGTTTATTGAATTTGAGGAAAAAAAAAATATAAAAGGTGAAATAGAAAAAAGAAATTCAATATGAAAGTTAGCTAGTTGACTAACATTAACTACTATTGTTGGCCTTTTTTTGGTTTTCCGTAACATGATTGGACAATTGGCCTACCATATACTGAACACCAAAAGCAACAAAAAAAAAAAAAAAAAAAAAAAAAAAAAAAGTAATGCCAAATGGATTCGATCCTAGATCCACAACATGGTCTTGAACCCACTTCACCGTTGCACCAGTGCCAACTCTTGCAGTAAGAGGATTCAAATTTTTTATATAGTCAAATTTAACGATAATTTTCCCTATATGAACAGTAAAGTTACCGATGAAGTGGGTTCAGTTGAATCCACTTGACACCACGTGGGTCCGCCCCTGCCACCACCAGAGAAAGGCAATGTGGCAATGTGAGGCCAAGTCCCTTTAGAACATTAGAAACTTCAAACCCAAAAGTTGTTTTGAATTTACGGATAAGAAACCTGCCTACTCTGACTTTTGTAGATGGAACGTGGTGATTTAAGCATCCAGGTTTCGAACTGATTTTGTCCATTAAAGCTGGTAATCCATCATTTGCATCTGGGAGAGTTATATACATGCAGAACCGACGCATGTCCATGCCCTTTTTATAGTGAAGCCGCAACACTTCATAGCCCTTAAAGACTCTTATGTATTGCTTCTTGCTGCTAGTCATGAAGGGTGCTCGAATAGACCCTCCATTGAGGAGATGAAATTCATGGTCTTTCGTTTCTAAAGCATTGAATTTCTCATCCCATAGTCCTTTAAAATAAAGGGCATTGGCTAAGATGAGCCTTGTCTCGTTGTCGACTGCGTGGCAAGGAAGAATCTGTTTGATGAGACCATTTGTCTTCTCTCTGGCCCACTTATTGACTTCGTCAGCAACTTCATTAGCCTTATGTGAAGAAGTAAAGTTGATTTTTTGGAGGTACAAAAAATCTTAGATATTTAGTAAGGGATCTTGAATAGTCTAGTGTAGGATCTTGGATAATTATCTTAAAGAAAAATCTAGATATTCTAAAGTAGTGTTAGAAGATAAGGCTAACTAGATATTTTGTAGATATATCTAGATAATTCTATCTAGAACCATCCCTAGACAAGTATAAACAAGGGTATAAATAGGGGTGGCCTTAGTCATTTGTAACCAAGCCAAGCCAACCCAATTGAAAATCATTCAAGCCAATTCAAGAGAGTCTTCTTCCATTTCAAAGTTCTCCTTTCTATAGCTTCCTCTTCTTTAGTTGAATCTTCCGATCTTAGTAACGATCTTGGGCTAGCAGAAGTTTTCTCCGATTTACTTTTCTTCTGCTATATTTCTCTACATGGTATCAGAGCCATAGCCGTAGATTGGCTTCTAGGTTTTATTTCAAGATCGGGTTAGTGGTAGATTCAACTGGTTTCTAAATGGATTTGAGCGGTCGTGTTAATAGACCAGGGATGGAGTTGTTGAATCAGTCCAATTACAAGGTGTTAGAACCCGTATTTTTGTACATTGGAATAATCCGGATTAATTATGATAAGTTAAGGACAAAACTATTTTCGGGATACAAAGTCGGGATTTTTGACTTTCGATTTTATTTTGAGATATAAGTTGTGCATGAATTTATTGGTATAGAACAATTAGGAAAATTTGGGACCAAAAGTGATAAAATTGGAAGTGGAAAATCATCCACAACTTTGTGTCATCTTTTGAGTGGAACAACACATTGTGTGGGCCAATAACAATAAGAGATATTTTAGGGACTTAAAAGATGACCACTTAGTCATCTTTCTCTCATTTTCACACTCCCACACTTAGAAAATTAAAACAAGAAGTTGAGGAACCAAAAGTCATGGCTCTCGGCCAAGACCATGGAAAATCAAGATCTTTTTGAGCCACTCTAAAAATATTTCTTGGGTACAAATCAACTAATTAGAGGTCCCTAAGTAACTTGGAAGCATTGTTGGATGATCAAGTCCTTCATTCAAGAGATTGCAAACCCTAACCCTTTGTGGAGTTGAAGAAGAAAGGTAAGTATGATCTTGTTTATTGTGTTGTGAACATTTTATTCATGTTGTAGTATGTTAATATGGATGGAAATCATGAAATATGGTATGTTGGAAGTAGGTTGTGGGATGGGTGTGTTGGCCGTGTGAAGTGGGTGTGTGTTGTGTGGTGTTGAGTTGATAAATTAGTTCCTTGTAGCTTGTTGATTATTGTAGGGTGAAGAGATAGACTAGAACCATCTAAATGTGTATATGTATAGATGTGGGTGTGGCCGTATATATGGCCCCAATGTATGTCGAAGATCGCATTAATATCGCCTCGCGTTTTAGTTGTCGTCAATATGAATTCTAGTTTGGAAACGAGCATTTAATGACTTAAGATTGATGTTGAGATTGTGTGGGCTGGTTTAAGGCCTATTGTGCGTGTTGACACCCAATTTTGTCCCTCCTTTATTCCAATTTATTTCCTTGGGCTTTTAAATTAATTAAATCTAAATATTTTATTTTCGCTACTATTTACTGCTATTAATATCATTACTTTCATTTACTATTTTCTATCAACATTACTTTCGTTACTTTATCACAAATCTTTTAATAGCTCATCATCGTTTCATTTTCGGATTTTGCGCTCGTTACAATTAATCTTACTTTATTAAATCCTTTAATTTCTACTAATTATTATTTACCTTCACATAATATATCTTGTACTAGTTACAAAATAATAGCCCAATTCGTGATTACCCTTCCAAAATCGAAATTTCATTTATTTAATTACCCACCAAATCGACTTTATTTAATTGAATTCGGACCAGCCCAATACCCATTGGAAGGCCACCCGACCCGGCCCATTGCAATTAAACCCCTAAAATCTCTTCTCTTTCTCCTTTCAGCCGTCCTTCTCCTCATCTTCATCTCTCTCTCTCCTCTCGGCCCTCGCTCCCCTCTCTCTCTTTCTTTCTCTTTCATTTCTTTCCCTTTCCAAACCAAGAAATAAAATGCTTTCGACCATGGCAGAGTCAAACCTGCCCATTCTCATGCAATACCTTCTTCCCTCCTTGTCATCTCCTCTCTCCTCCATCCATTTTTTAGCCAAAAGTTTAGTCCCTTTTACCGTTCCATTTCCGTGTCTCCCATTTCCGCATAACAACGACCCACGGATTCGCTTTTGCTCGTCGTTGACGGAGAAAGGACCTTCATTTTCTCACTACAAACACAACCAAATCTCAAAGAAACGAGAAAAATCGGATCATTTTCGGTAACACCCGAATCAAAGCACGTGATTTGCTAGATTCAAACGGTTCTTTTAGGTTTTGTTTGGAGCCAAAATCGTGAGTTCAAAAAAACTGAAACCCTAGTCTTTCTACCTATAAATACATCTTAAGTTCTGAGCCGAAAAGGGGACAACGATCGGAGACGAGTATTTTCTATCAAAGTCTTGAGTTTTCTTTCCGAACCCTGACTTGCATTGGAAATTCCGGAGACAAACGGAATTTCCCTTTTTCAAGCTTTAGTATACTGTTCTGTTTTATATTGGATTTTCGATTCGAAAGACTTCGTCGGGTTCGAGCATAAATCCGAGACATCGATACCCAGTTCACTGCACACGCAAAAGTACACCGGAGCCGAAGAGTTTCGTTTTGAGACTCGACGACACCTCATACGGAGCCCGCATGTCATCCATCATCGACGCTCCCTTACATTGCCCAAGCAACATATTGAAGAGCATTCCTATAACTTGTGAAAGTCGAAGTTACTTTCATCACTTTTTTTTCGTTGTCATCTTTGCTTATACGTCGGTGTGATTGAGATTGCCATGTGATTAATCTTTATGTGTCTTGTATGTGTGACTTCGGAACATGACTAACTGTTTGAGACCTAAGATATTATAATTTATCGCCAAGTTTCATCTAAGGCTTGCTTTAGTCAACAACAGGCTAGTTACTATTTTACATGGGATATAATATTTAGGTATAAGGAAATTGAACATGCAAATAGTTATTTATGTTGTTACGAACTTTATCCTTTATGAATTCGGGTAAATGTTTTCGTTAAAAATCGTATTGCATAAAGCAGCTATCACTTTCTCCGGTCTAACTTCCTTTGAATATAAACGATTTTTCGTGTCACTAATTCAAGGCTATACTTTTTATTAAAACAAATAAGTTGTTAAAATTCAAAAGGTGCGACGTTATTTGCAAAGATTCTGCCTATATGTCTTTTGTAAAATAGCCTTTCCTTAAAATTATTTATAAAACTTTATCTTTAAAGGCATTATTATACTTCCATCTATAACTTTAGCGATACCTACAAAGCTATTTTCTTTTCTATAATATTATATTTACACTTAGCCTAATTAAATTTAAGTCCTACGGATTAACCATCATTAGTGGAACTTAGAGGATGCCTAACACCTTCCTCTAGGTTAGTTGAACCCTTACTTAATTTTGGTTTCGTAGACTTTAAATCAACTTTAGATAATTACTTTAATTAACCTTTGGTGCCCTAATTCACCATAAATAATTAGGTGGCGACTCAACTTTAATTAACCCTTAATTACCGGGATGTTGTAAACTATTTTGACCCCGGTTAAAATAGGGTATAACAGTGCGTTGATGTAATTTGTATATTTTATGAAAATGATATCGTTATATTGTGGATTGTGATACAAAACATGACTTGAAAATGAGGAAAGTAAAAAGGGGCATTTCTCGGCTAGGGGGATGTTTTGTGATGAATTTCATGGTCGTTTTGTGATGAATTTTATGGTTCGTTTGGGCTGCTTGTTATAAATTTCATGGCTGTTTTGTAGTGACATTTTGGGGGCGTTTGTTGTAATTTTCGTGGTCGCTCTTGTTGAGTCGAAATGCAGGGGATTATAGTTATGATTATGTACAATATATGTAGTATATTTGTGGGATACGGGTACATTCATGATGGCTGAGCTAACATTGAAAAAGGGGCTGGATAAACATAAGGAATTAGTGTATTAATCACTTTGCTGTGGTGGTTGTTGTTGCTGATTTTGAGCGAGTTAAATTCTCGGGATAGCCTGTTTACAGGGGAAATTCTGCCGAATTTTCTGTAGAATTTAAAGAATAGTTGGAATGAATGGCTTAAGTGCCCTTAGCTAATGTTTGGTATTCGTTGGCGTATTTGTAGACCTTGGGGAGCCCGAGGCGTAGATTGGGATTGACGTAGATTGGCTATCTTGGGGTGCGTACGAGGTATGTAAAGTAACCTTTCTTTTTGGCATGCCTTAGTTAAAGTAGGCTATGATACAAGCTCTAGGAAACTCTACTCTCAAAATCCGAGCTTGTTTATGATTCGCTTGTGTTTCCTTGGTATTCTTGTGCTCATATGCCATAACATTGATCCTTATATCCTTGGAATTCACAATTTGTAAAGATGTCATGAAAGTCGATTTTTGGTTTTTAAAGCTTATTCTTTAGCCGATTCCAAAAGTTCAAACGCTCATAACTTTCTTAAAAGCTCGGATTGCTTTGAAATTTTCGTAGGAGTTTGTATGATATAGAATGAGTATGTTTTTCATAGGCGGGCCCAGCTCGGGTCTATACCCGTCTGTGGGTCCCGCGACGCCCTTTTATGTAATTTCGATAACTTTTGAAAGGAAATGTTGTAATTATTATTCCGATTTCAAATATGACTATTTTACTTATCTTTTGGATTATGACCATGATTTTATGCATATGATTTTTATACGTTTCTATTTGATTTGTTCCCGAGCGACGTTCGGAGGAAAACTTGATGTGACTATTATCCTGATTTCAAATACGGTCAGTTACTTGACTTTTGAGTTTATAATAATGATTCGATAACATATGATGACCTTAGATTTCACGGGCGGGCCCGGATTGGGTTGACGCTCGTCCGTGGGTCCCGCGACTTTTCTATGTTTGATTCCAACGACCTATTTTTTTTTTTTTTTTAAAAAGAACTACATGTGGCTATGATTTCAACCCCCGAGCATGATTACTTAAGCGTTGTCGAGTTTGAAATGAAGATTTCTATGCATATGAATTTGGTACGTAACCATGGGTTCCGAGGTCCATACGATATGTGATAATAGGATGGTATGATGATTCTATACACCGAGACCCTCACTAGAGGGACGGGACACGCTTATGTATATGATGATGACATGATTCTATACACCGAGACCCTCATTAGAGGGCCGGACACGCTTATACACCGAGTCCCTCACTGTAGGCGGGGACACGCTATATGTATGTATATATGAGAGGATGATATGATCTTACTTACCGAGTCTCTCGCTAGGCCGGGACACGCTATATGTATACGTACATGTGTAGAATGATTGTCCGATTGGTATATGATATGAACATGTATGAATTATGTTACGAAGGTAAGTTTTGCGGGTTTCGGTTACCGTATTCACGGATCTTACTCCTTATTTAAAAGCACGATTCTCGCCTATTTTATTTTCTCGCTCGCTTTTACTCGCTCGCACATATTCCGTACCGACCCCCTTCTTCGGGGGGGGCCGCGTTTCATGCCGCAGTACCGACGCACGCCTTGGTGATCCACCGGTTTAGGACACCCTCTTCTCGCTACTTGAAGTGCTCCCCTTATTTCGAGCCTACTTTTGGTATATATTCGTCCGTTGCATTATATATGTTTGTTCATGGGCACGGCGGGGCCCGTCCCGTCATATGATTCCGTCGGTACGGTAGTGTCCGTGGACATGTTTTGTGGGTTGTGCCTACTCGTACGGTTGTGTTTGTATATGTTGTGTTTGGGCGATTCCATTCGCCGCGGCACCTTGTCGGCCCGCATATGTATATATGTCGTTTTGTTCCCCCGCGTGGCCTTTGTTGGTATTTTCGTCGCATGTGGTTATTTTGGATAGTCCGTAAAACAAAGGAAACTCGCCGAAATTTTTTCCGGAAATTATATAAATTTGCAACTCAGCCTTGTCGGCTTCTGTTATATTCCTGTATGTGTTCGATATCATCAGATTGGTGCGTTTGGGTGCCCAGATCGGGCACTAGTCACGGCCTACGGGGTTGGGTCGTGACACAAGGTATGAAAGACATGTATGGAGTCATACCTTGTGGGTGAGGATTTGTGGGATGTTGTCAATGGAAGTTACACAAGTCCTCCTTCTGAAGGATCGGAAAATAGCAGCGCATACAAGAAGTGGAAGCAGATTAATGCGAAAGCGGAGTTCATCCTAAAGAGGTCCATTTCTCACAACTTGTTTGATCATATTATTAGGTGCAAATCAGCTCATGAGATATGGAGGACCCTCGATCGACTGTTTAACAAGAAGGATGAAGCCCGACTACAGATATTGGAGAATGAATTGGCGAACACCACTCAAGGTAATCTATCTATTGCTGAGTACTTTTTGAAGATTAAGAATTTATGTTCAGAGATCTCTTTATTAAACCCCGACGAGGCTATCTCTGAAGCACGAATGAGAAGAATTATCATTCGTGGTTTGAAGTCAGAATATATTCCTATTGTTACATGAATCCAAGGATGGGCTCAACTACCATCCTTGGAGGAGTTTGAGAATTTGTTGTCATCACAGGAGCTACTAGCCAAACAGATGACTAGTGTATGTTTAAAGAAGGGGAAATGCTCTCGTAGCCGACAAGAGGAACTTCAAAGGAAAAACATTCACAGATACGCCACACTCCCGATTTCAAAATGTTTCCAGCTTGCCAGAAAAGGAGGGAGAGTCTACTAATAACTATAAGAAGACTCCGAAGTGTTACCAGTGTGGTAAAATAGGACACATAAAAAGATATTGCCGAACAAAAGAGAGTAACATGGCTCAAGTTGAGAAAGCTGCTGAAGAAGAAGAGGACTGGGAAGATGCTTCGTAGCTGAGGCTCGAGTAGTAGATGCCCTGGCTTCTTTCAATTTCGAAAGAGACTGGATCATGGATTCAAGAGATAATACGGTTCATCACATGGAGAAGGAAGGCATTGGTGTCATCAACAAAAAGCAAGAAGATTCCAAAGACGTTCAGACTAGTGACGTGGTAGCTGCTACCGAAGAAATCGAGCAGACCCTGAAACTGGTAATAAAAGTATGGACATAGAGGGTATTGAAGTAGAACCTCAGCATGAAGTGTCTGAAACTATATATGACAATGGGGACCATTTCGGAGAAAGCATTGAGGGAGTTGTAGTGGAAGTTGAAGTCTCTGGTCAATCATCTGCCGTATCAGAGTCAATCACTAGCTCAGATCAAATACTAGAAGCAGATGGAGAAGCCGACGGTCAAATAAATGAAGAGGTTGACCTTGAAGGATCAATTTCATATGGAGATACAAGCAGTATGATTTTTGGAAGCTCTGAAGATGCCAAACAATTTATTGAGGAGCTGGAAAGGGAATGTAATGGTGGATCCTATGTTGGTGTTGAGTCTTCGAAGGGTATTCATGGTCAGATCGTCATCGACTCAGATGGTTCTCCAGATAACACAATTGTCAAGGAGCTAAGAGAAAGGGGGAGTCTGGAAACTCAAGAACGTAAAACTCAGCATGGAGATGATTCACGTGATTCGCAAAGGCCAAAAAGAAATATTGTTAAGCCAGCTCGCTATAACGATGAAAAATTTGCCGGTACGTATTCATGCTTCTTTGCAGGCCCAATTAATGGCGGAAAACCTTCGTCATTTGAAGAAGCAAGAGGAGACAGGAAAGTATGTCTGAGATCTTCACCAAGGCACACCCAAAAGCTTCGTCTGAGTTCTTCTGCAACAAGCTCGGGGTAGTTTCCAAAAAATTTAAGGGGGAGTGTGAAGAAGTAAAGTTGATTTTTTGGAGGTACAAAAAATCCTAGATATTTAGTAAGGGATCTAGAATAGTCTAGTGTAGGATCTTGGATAATTATCTTAAAGAAAAATCTAGATATTCTAGAGTAGTGTTAGAAGTAGGGGTGGGCGTTCGGTTTTTCGGTTCGGTTTTATCAAACTTCGGTTTGGCTATTTCGGGTTCGATTTTTTGAAGGTGGACACCGAACACCGAACCAAACTAGTTCGGTTCGGTTCTTTCGGTTTCGATTTTTTAAAGTTCGGTTCGGTTCGGTTTCGATTTTTTCAATTCGGTTTTTTTGATATAATATTAGAAGAGATTCCATTGACACTAATTCATATTCTCAAAAGTAATAAAACATAAAACTGATAAATTGAAATCAAAATTAAACAAACAGGATACACAAGAACAGAAAACTATAATCATGACATAGGATTACTAGGTGTTATATATATACCGTAAGAATAATTAAGAAAACACATAAAGGACATACATTAATCCTAAAGAGACATCCTAGTTACCTTTCTTTGTTAAGGATATTTGATTTTTTTCAATTGAAGTGGGAAATTAGGGATACAAATGCAAAAGAGGACTTATTACAATTGGGTTTTTTTGCTTTACACTTAATGGGCCTAGACTATTTTAATTCTTTTTTGGATAATGTATTAAATTTCGGTGCGCGTTCGCTTTTTTCGGTTTGGTTTTATCAAACTTCGGTTCGGCTATTTCGGTTTCGATTTTTTTACGGTGGACACCAAACACCGAACCAAACTAGTTCGGTTCGGTTTGTTGAAGTTTCGGTTCGATTCGGTTCGATTTTTAGATTTTCGGTATTTATGCCCAGCCCTAGTTAGAAGATAAGGCTAACTAGATATTTTATGGATATATCTAGATAATTCTATCTAGAACCATCCCTAGACAAGTATAAAAAGGGGTGGCCTTAGTCATTTGTAAACAAGCCAAGCCAAGCCAACCCAATTGAAAATCATTCAAACCAATTCAAGAGAGTCTTCTTCCATTTCAAAGTTCTCCTTTCTATAGCTTCTTCTTCTTTAGTTGAATCTTCCTATCTTAGTAACGATCTTGGGCTAGCAGAAGTTTTTTCTAATTTACTTTTCTTCTGCTATATTTCTCTACACCTTAATCAAATGTCAAGACAAACAGAGAAACAGAGAGTACAAGAGAATTAGCACATATACATACGCTAAAAGCTTACTACCATTCAGCAGATTGATAGATCAAGCACACCATAATCTGAAATTAGTTGGCATAACTATATGAATTATCTGTATCATTTGCAGTTATATTCATATCCATGGAACCGACCACAGCAAGACAAATGTCATGAAAGAATTCAATAGCAAAGAGTTGGTTGTTTGGAGGATTGTTACCAACTGTATTGTTACTTTACATACAATATTTGTTTTGATTGGTACTTCAATTTACTGTATTGCATTGTTAAATTTGTTGTTACCAACGGATTTGATGTGACCGTGTTGTGAATATAGTAAGTTATTAAACTCATGCAACTCCTAGTGAAATTATTCAAAAACAAGATATTAACAATATAAACATCAACAATAAGTACAAGCATAATAAATGTAAGGGCATAATGTAAAAGAGAACAATGTTTATGGTAGAGTATGCATACAGTCAAACGAAACAACCAAACAATAAAGATTTTTTTCTTTTGCCCCAACAATAAGATGTTAAACCACAACAGACAATAGTAGTTCTAAAAGTTGTATTAGAAGAACTATACAATACAGTATAAAACAATTATTATGAAACGAGGGGTAACGACCATCCAAACAAGCTGAAGGACTAACCTTGTTCCGAAAATCAACAGATTTTGAAGCAGCCTTGTAAACTTTCTTTACAATCTTCTTAAAAGAAGGCCTAATAGGCGTTGATCGGTTGATCCAAACACCATTAGCAACGGACAAAATCGGACCTCCAAAGGGGCTTCCATCAGCAAAAACGTTAGTGACGATATGAGAATACAGAGAATTGAGGTCATCAATGGATTTAGACTTGAGGAAACAGAGCAGTTGGTCCCTTTGAGCCGGCGGCAATTTGGCCAAGAATTATTTGAATTGACAGAGGAGAGAACACCAGGTTCGAATTGCCTTTAATTTCTTCCATCAAAACGTGTTTAGTTAGCATGAAAGAAACGTCCGTTTGGTTGGTGACGAACTCTGTCATGTCCATATTTGATTGCGAAGAAGAAGATGATTGAAGGTGAGTGAGTTTTCTTTTTCTTTTTCTCATGGCTTCATCCATGGTTTCAAAGTTGAAAGCGTAGCAATAATTTGATGTGAACTTTTTTCTTGTAGTTAGCACGTACATGTGGTTTTAAATTGATCTTGATGAAACTATTGAGAATATTGCACGTTAAATAAGAATATAGTTTCTTGTAGATCAAGTTTAGAAGTTTTAGTTTATTTAGGAGATTGTAATTATGAGGTTGAGTACGATTTTTTTAACCTAGAATTGGAGATTTGATACATGTTTTTACCTAACTTAGGAAGATTTTTCTTCTTGGGTTTGAAGTGCTATTTTTCACTTTTCACCATTAGTAAGCTTTAGATGACATGATTCCACATACCCCTGTATAATATGTTAACCAATATGTGAACATATAAAGGACAGAAACATGGATTCTTACCCTCACTTCAATTTTCGTATATAATGTTAATCCTCATTCCGTTATAAAGCCCTAAAAATGTTAAGTTTTTGAACTCTTATTTGGTATACTCTTTAGCACGAATAAATCTAAAAAGGATGGACTTATACACTGATGAAGAAGTCCATATTAATCAATTGTTGGTAGTTCAGTAAAATTCATAAACACATGAACGGAACATATTTTCCCATATCTAATTTTACTCGCACCCAATATTTACATCAACTTAAAGGTTAACAATTCAAGCAACTTAGTATTACAGTACTGAGATCACCCTCAGAGAAAGGTAACATAAGACCAAGTCCCTACAGAATTTTGAAAGCTTCAATTCCAAAAGATACCTTTACGTTTTTTAACATAAATGTGCTTCTCAATGAATCTAGGTTTTGAACTGATTTTGTCTATTAAAGCAGGTAGTCCATTATATGCATTAGGAAAAAAACAAGTACTCGGAGAAGTTGCTCTTATTATCATTGCCTTGATGATATGGACGAATCAAACTTTGAAACCATTAAATTCTTTAACAAATTGCTCTGTTTCCCTGGTCATGAAGGTTGCACGGACAGAGCTACCATTGAGGAGGTGGAACTCATTGTCCTCCGTTTTCTAGCTAAGTTTTGATTCGAAGCATAAATATATATATTTAAATATTCACAGATATTAACGATACATGGTGAAGGATAAATATGATAAGAAGTTTGTATTTTAGTGATATTTTGTTAATATTAGAGGTTGACATCGATTTCCTTCCAATTATTAGTTGAAGCAAGTGATATTTGAGTAAGATCGAGTGTTAATATTTGTAAAGAAAAACGAGTTTCACTCATAAGTCACAAACATATTTCCGCTTCTTTTTTTTTTGTTGGAATTATATCGTTTAAACTATCCAAAAAAGGTGAATTGTGCCAACTTCCTTCACAATACCGTATACTTACCAACACCTTTAAAGGTTCTTTTGGACAACTCAAGGTCACACTTCATCACTTGTACGTACACACATAAGACAAACATGTGCATCTCTTAAACCAGCATTTGTAATAATAACCAAATAAGTTCTACCTCTGAAAAAGGTCTGCATGAACACTGAAATCATCCACTCAGTTTCATCAACACAATACTGAGAACCCAAGCCCTCAAAGTTTTTAAACAAATACTAGCAATTTTAAAAAAGAACAACTCACATGCCTCTTTTTTGTCCTTATTAATCATCCGAATCCGAATCACTTGATGAAACATCATCTGAATGGTCATTCGATGGATTCAGTAGAGCTCCAGTGAAAAGCACCAATTTTGAAACCTCTTCCCTTATCATGAACAAGAAAGGGTGATCTGCTACAAATCTCGGATGAGGTTTTATTACATCATACAACGGAAATCCCAAGTCATCATCCGACTCCTCAGTGACAGCTGCTGCCTCAGTACCCTTCTCATTTACTTCAATAAATGCTTTTTGTAATATTCTCTTTATAAAGAATGGCCCCTTAGGTTTCACGATCTCTGTTATCTCTGTGCATGTTTTACTGAAAGGCAGAGTCAATCCCATTTCCTTCATTGTTTGTTTCACTTGTTTCATTGCAGTGTGCGAGAATTTGAACTTTGGGATGTAGAATGCATCGAGTGATTCATACCGAAGCCTGAAGTTTTGGGTAAAGAATTTCGGATTGGAATTCACTTTTTCCAATAAGCTACGCACCCAATCTTTTTCATTTGGAAGGAAGATAAACATAGAGAACTCTTTTTTATCATCTTTTTTTCCAATTTCTTATGGAATTTTAGCAGCTTGATAGCCTTCAAATGATCCATAGGAATAATCGTAGCAGCCAGTCATGAAGGGAACTGAGATTTTGTCACCGTTGAGTAGGTAAAAGTCTTTGTCTATGGTGCGTTCTTGATCAAAGTTCCATGTACCTTTAAAATACAGGGCATTGGCGAAAAGGACTGTTGTTTTATTATTGATGTGGTTGGGCTTTAGAATTTCGGGGATCAAGCCTTTTGATGCAATGTTAGCCCATAAGTTAACTTCTTCTACCACCTCTTCCTGCAGCATAATGAATTCATTGTGTTCATTTGCTATGCACAAATCCATGCATAAATTAATATTAAACTAAATCTCTTTATGGAATTCAGCATTGTACACGAAATAGCTTGCAGATAAGGTAAAAAGGTTGACATGGGAACCTAAGAGTATGGTATATCGATCCAAGAAATTGGTCTTAAAACTATGGGAAAGTACGCGGTTCAAATTCCAGCTGAAGTGATCTTCTCATTTGACTAAGCTTTGGTAGGCAAAGATACCTGAAGGTGGAAGGACACAAGTACCAGAATAATACTCGAGGTGCACCGAAAACGGACTACTAGTTCCAATTAAGGAAGAGTATTTCTAGCTCTTAATAATTACAAATAGTTTGCTGAAATAATGTCTATGATAATTCAGAGACCAAAGAACATGCCTTTGTGGGATTAGTGATTCTGATCATCAAGAAACATCTTTCAAGCGGTTAAAACAACCAACGAAAATCAACATGAAGCAGCTGATTTCACAAGGTCTCCAGACGGGCAGATGCAACATTCAGGCACTAGGTTCATCTGAACCCGTTATTTTAGACGCGGAGCACAAATTTATGTGTAAAAATTTACTAAAATTACAATGAAGAATAAGTCTCAACCCATAAAATTAAGAATACAACGGGTTCAATGCTAAGAACCTTAATCCTAGATCCGTCCGCCTCTGCCTAGACAGACACCAACGAGATCCAAGAGTAACAAAATTATCATTTGTGATTCAGTGCTTCTAAAATTTGGCGAACTTGTTTCAAGAACTATTTTCAACTAAACACCAATAAAAATAATATTTCACTTTCTTCAAATCTTTTACGGAAAGGCCACCTAAATTAGCACTAACACTTTTAATGGTTATTGAGCACTTGAATTTAGTCTATGTCCCTCTTCCACTTCCTTGAAATTATTTAGACGACGTACCAGTGAAATAAAAAAATTTAAGGCAGATATATTTGACACTATAACATCAAGGTATTAAAAAAAAAAAAAAAAAAAAAAAATTAAATCAGCAACTTTCTGTCCTCTTTTTGATTTCTAGGATATAATGCTGATTCAGGCGATTTAACTCAGTCTAGAGAAGAGAAAAAAAACAAATCTCAAAGATAACTAACGTAACGAAAACACCAATAATATAAAAGAAAATTAAAGCTTCAAAAGATTAAACAGAGCACTCACCTTGCGTTTAAAATCAACAACTTTAGGCTCAGTTTTATAGAGAGTATTGGCTAATTGTTTGAAAGAGTCTCTCAGTTTATGTGTATGAGCCACCCACATTCCATTAACGAAACTCAAATCAGGGCCACCATTAATATTGCTCTCAAGAACAGCAGCCATATTTAAGAACTTGGACTTTAAATCATCAATATCGCTGGCACCGAGAAACTGAAGGTTCTGATTCAATGTATTTCCCTTTGCTCCGGCTGCTGTCATGCTCAGTACGGCATGGAAAATTAGTGGAGACAATAATATGTTAGTATTACAATTTTTATTTATTTTAACCTCCTTTTGAATCTCCTTTAGAAGAATATGACTAGTCACTTGAGCACAAGAATCAAACTTCTCTTCTTTTTGAAGCAAGTGATATTTGAGTGAGAGTGTTAATATTTGTAAAGAAAAACGACTTTCACTCCCAAGTAACAAACATATTTCCGCTTTTTTTTTTTTTTTTTTTTTTAGAATTATATCGTTTAAACTGTCCAAACTAAATAGGAGAGATGAATTGGGCAACTCAAGGTAACACTTCATCACTTGTACGTAAACACATAAGACAAACATGTGCATCTCTTAAACCAGCATTTGTAATACTCCCTTCGTTCCATAATAAGTGTCACCTTAGCCAAAAAAATTTGTCTCATAATAAGTGTCACCTTAGGATACTAAGACATAAATTGGCTAGTTTTTTTCAATTCTATCCTTAAAGAAAAACTGACAAATAACATCTAAATGATGATTGGAAAAGCCACATAGTAACTTTATATGGTTAGATTCTCAATATCAAAAAATTTACTACTTGTATTCAAGAGGAAAAAGTAATTTAATTTTATTATACAGGGGTAATTTGGTAAACTTCACGTTATTTTATTTGTTTCTTGATATGCATATTTTTTGCTAAGGTGACACTTATTATGACACGGATAACCAAACAGGTTCTGGGTCTGAAAGACTAGTAAGGTCTGCATGAAAATTGAAAATGATCCACTCAGTTTCATCAACACAATAATGAAAATCTAAACCCTCAAAGTTCTTAAACAAATACTAGCAATTTTAAAAAAGAACAACTCCCATGCCTCTTTTTTGTCCTTAATAATCATCCGAATCGTAATCACTTGATGAAACATCATCTGAATGGTCATTTAATGGATTTAGTACAGCTCCAGTGAAAAGCACCAATTTTGAAGCCTCTTCCCTTATCATGAACAAGAAAGGGTGATCTGCTACGAATCTCGGAAGAGGTATTATTTCATCATACAGAGAAAATCCCATGTCATCATCTAACACAGTAACAGCTGCTGCCTCAGTACCCTTCTCATTCACTTCGATAAATGCTTTTTGTAATATCCTGTTTATAAAGAATGGCCCCTTAGGTTTCACGATCTCCGTTATCTCTTTGCATTTTTTACTGAAAGGCAGAGTCAATCCCATTTCCTTCATTGTTTGTTTCACTTGTTTCATTGCAGTGTACGAGAATTTGAACTTTGGGATGTAGAATGCATCGAGTGATTCATACCGAATCCTGAAGTCTTGGGTAAAGAATTTGGGATCAGATTTCACTTTTCCCAATAAGCTGGGCAGCCCCTTTTTTTTATTTGGAAGGAAGATAAACATAGAGAACTCTTTTTTATCGTCTTTTTTTCCAATTTCATATGGAATTTTAGCAACTTGATAGCCTTCAAATGATCCATAGGAATAATCGTAGCAGCCAGTCATGAAGGGGACTGAGATTTTGTCACCGTTGAGTAGGTAAAATTCTTTGTCTATGGTGCGTTCTTGATCAAAGTTCCATGTACCTTTAAAATACAGGGCATTTGCGAAAAGGACCGTTGTTTTATTATTGATGTGCTTGGGCTCTAGAATTTCGGTGATCAAGCCTTTTGATGCAATGTTAGCCCATAAGTTAACTTCTTCTACTACCATTACCTGCAGCATAATGAATTCATTGTGTTTATTTGCTATGCACAAATCCATGCATAAAATTAATATTAAATTAAATTTATTTATGGAATTCAGCATTGTACACGAAATAGCTTGCAGATAAGGTAAAAAGGTTGACATGGGAACCTAAGAGTATGGTATATCGAACAATGAAATCGGTCTTAAAACCATGGGAAAGTACGAGGTTCAAATTGGAGCAGAAGTGATCTTCTCATTTGACTAAGCTTTAGTAGGCAAAGATACCAGATACCTGAACTAGTGGTGGAAGGACACAAGTACCAGAGGAATACTAGAGGTGCACTGAAACCGGACTACTTGTTCCAATTAAGGAAGGATATTTCTAGCTCTTAATAGTTACTAGTAGTTTGTTGAAATAATGTCTATGATAATTCAGAGACTAAAGAACACGCCTTTGTGGGATTAATGATATCGATCTATTGTGATCATCGAGAAACATCTTTTCAAGTGGTTAAAGCAACCAACGGAAATAAACATGAAGCAGTAGATTTCACAAGGTCTCCAGACAGGGGCAGATGCAGCATTTAGGCACTAGGTTCATCTGAACCCATTACTTTCGATACGGAATATAAATTTATGTGTAAAAATTTATTAAAATTACAATAATAATAAGTCTGAACCCATAATTTTAAGAATAAAATGGGTTTAATGCTAAGAACCTGAATCATAGATCCGCCTCTATCTACGGAGACACCAAAGAGATCCAGGAATAACAAAAGTATCATTTGTGATTCAGTGCTTCTAAAATTTGGCGAACTTGTTTCAAGAACTATTTCTCAACTAAACACCAATAACAATAATATTTCACTTCTCTTCAAATCTTTTAAGCAAAGGTCACCTAAATTTCGAGTACTTAAATTTAGTCTATCTCCAGCCGTCTCAGTGAAATCAAAAAAATTAGGCAGAAATATTTGACACAATAACAGCAAGTTCAAGAAAAAAATTAAACTAGCAACTTCCTGTCCCCTTTTTTCTGTAAAGGGATTAAAAAGATGTACTAATCTAATGAGAAACCCAATAAGCTGAATAACACCTTGTTTAAATGGTTGTTACCTGTTGTATTGTGTTGTGTTGTTAGTTTAAATATAACATTTGTTTTGATTGTTACTTAAATTTTTATTGTATCATATTGTTAAATCCATAGCTACGTAACGACGAAACACCCCATTTTATGTAACGACCAATTTGGTGTGATTGTGTCGTTACCTTATTATTTTTTCTCATTTTTCATTTGTTTATTATCTAATAATCAACCTTTTTATGATAGCTCTATTCCGTACCCTACTTTGTTGGGTAAGAAAAGGAAATCTAAGGAGAAAGTAAACAGAAAATAAAGCAAAAGAGATGAAAACTACTGCAATTCTTTGTATTTCTGATACTTCAATTAAGCGAACAAGACTGCCCATAAATAGGCTTACAATGAAACTGAGAATATTAAAATCTAGGTTCACTAACCCACTAATTAGCTAATTATCTGCACCAATATCCAAACTTGCTTGAATAAAGGAAACTAACTAACAAACTCCTAAAGACTTGGTCAAACATTTTTTAATCACTTCTCAACATATTTTTCTTGTAGGTTTATCCTTCAAATTGCTTATGTCTGACATGGTGTAACCAGAGGGCGGAATCGGGATTCAAAGCTTCTGGGTTCGAGGTTCTAATTCGTTTAAGTTACTGAGTTTTAAATTAACAACTTTTACATATTCAATGAATTTTTCAAGATAAATACTGAGTTTAAACCAAAATTACTGCGCTCAGCCGAATCCCCGAATACTATGCTAGCTCCATCCATGTATGTAACGACGGGAAACATTACAATCTATCCAAAGGGAAACAATACAATCTATCCAAACATTATATTCATCAAAACAATACAGTACAATTCAATACAATACAACACAATACGATATAGTACAATACATTACGAAACAATAACAACCATCTACACAATATAAAAGAAATTAAGGCTTCAAAAGATTAAACAGAACACTCACCTTGCGTTCAAAATCAACAACTCTAGGCTCAGTTTTATAGAGAGTGGTGGCTAATTGTTTGAAAGAGTCTCTCAGTTTATGCTTATGAGCCACCCACATTCCGTTAAGGAAACTCAAATCAAGACCACCACTATTGCTCTCAAGAACATCAGTCATATTTAAGAACTTTGAATTTAAATCATCGATATCGCTAACACCAAGAAACCGAAAGCATCTGATTCAATGTATCTCCCGTTGCGCCGGCTGCTGTCATGCTCAGTACAGCATGAAAAGATAGTGGAGAGAGTAATATGTTAGTATTACAATTTTTCGTTTTTTTAAACTCCTTTTGCATCTCCTTTAGAAGAATACGAGTAGTAACTTGTGCACAATAATCAATCTTCTCTTCGTTTTGTTTTGCCATGGCTTTGTGATTTTGATAAGTAGAAACTTGAAAGCTATAATAAAAACCCTAATAACTGCTTATTTCGCTATAAATATCAGTTATTTTGTTGACGTAAAGGCCTATAACGCTTCTTCTTCGGCAAGTTTTACCAATTCATGTCCCACAAAATACCCCCAATGGATATATCCAATATAGGGGTGTCAATGGTTTTGTAAAAACCGACTTAACCGAACCGATTATTAGAAATTCTTAATAAAACCGACGGTTTTTATATAAATTTCTAACCGTACCGAAAAATTGAGTAGGTTTTTTATTATATAAAAATAAACCTAAAAAATACCGAACCGTGCCGAATATATTTATATGTATAATATATATTTTATATATTAAGTTTAAAATTAATAAATCATTAAATTTTTCGCATTGTGCCTTGGATGATGGTATTAATACAAGTTAGCAACAAGTAATTAATACTAATCCAACTACGAAACCTGTTATGTTACCCCCATTGAAACTAAATTAGTTCTAGCACCTCAAGTAGTAATTAACTAGTTATAAGGTATTCCAACAATCTTTAGATTTAAATTCTTTTATTGGATACCGAATCTTATTAGACTCAGTTCTTGTCTCATTACTTCCCGTTTGTGTGATCTAAATTTTTTATCTTTATTTAATATTATCGTATCGTACACTACTATAAAATAGTGGAATGGATCTCTAGTCTTGTCGTGATTCATATTTTCTTAATTCTTCACCTTTTAAACAATAAAATGTCTAGAGAGTTCTTGCCATAGTCTTATACAAGTATGCATGGTATCGTGTATAACTTCTACTTGTGACTTTTGTATGACGTTTTTTTAAAAAAAATACTGAAAAATTAACCGAACCGTACCGATACCGAAGAAAAACCGAGATGATGGGGCGGTTTCGAAAAGTCCAATTTTAGTTATACAAAATGAAATAACCGAAAAATTGATATGGTATAAATTTTATAAAATAACCACCCGAATCGTACCATTGACACCCCCTAATCCAATATATTATTCCTTTCGGCTTATTTTATGTGATGGTAGGGCCAGGGCCGGCTATAGGGTCAAGCACAAATATAATTACGTACATAGTTTTTTTTTTTAAAATGGTTGAATATATACGGAGGCTCTTAAACTTGCCACAATTTTCCTCTTAGACACTTAAATTAATTTTTATTCTTGTTAAATTGAGCATCACGGATAACACGGGATAATCACAACACAGGGCCAGGATAATCTATATGTATTCAGCCATTTGCGACTACTAAAAAAGAAAGAAGTATTACACTGTTTCATTGAAAGGAAAAGATGGCATTTAAACTTTGATTTGACAAAAAAGTAGGCCTATAGCGTGTACACACAAAATTTGTGAAAGAGATGTGACAAGATAGTTATTATTTTCTCCTTTTTACCTTTTTCAATCAAAGATTGTGAAATACATTTTACTTCCTTTCTTGGTTTTTAGCTATGATTTCTGCTAAAGAAATTACATCTGAGATGAATATAGAACATGAACTTCGTAGTAAAAGTATAATATATAGAAAGAAACAATTTGATAAAAATGTTGACAATGAAATCACAAAGTCTTCTGAAGAATTTTTAGAGTGGATTCCTTCATATACATAGTACACCAAATCATTTTTTCATTTTAAAATAGATTTGAACAATTCGAAGCCTATAAAAATATTTTTGATTTTTCTATTTAGTGGTAAAAAAGTTAATCATGAAAATTTGAAAAAATATTGCCTTAACCTTGATTGTTCTTTAAAAATAATAGTCACTCTGATATTGATGACTTAGACTTATTAAGTGTTAAGGGTGATAGTACAAGTAGATGATAATACTTTAATCGGTATACTCAATCAAATAAAAAGATTTGGTTCTTTTCCACATGTCTATATTGCTTATAGAATAATGTTAGCAGTTCCTGTAATAGGTACCTCAACCGAAAGAAAATTTTTAAAATTAAAATTGATAAAATCTTACTTAAGATCAACAATGTTTCATGTGAGATTGAGTGGATTAGGTATATTATGAATTCAAAAAGAATTATTAGAAGAGATCGATATAAGACAGTTATTCATAATTTTGTATCAGCACAAAGCTAGCGAAATAGATTTTATATAAAATATAGTACATAAAACTTAAAAAAATTAAAAAAAAATAAATAAAGACCTCTCATTGAAGTTCTCGCCACCAAAAGTATTGAGCCACCCCTGTGTGATGGTATCCCTCTATCTCAATTTATGTGACACATTTGACTTTTCAAAATAATGAATAAATATAATATAACTTCTTCTGAACCGAATCCTAAGCCCTGGCTGGTTTTTGCTTAGCCCACTCTGTTACGAGTCCCCCAGATTTTAGGACTTTCGACGTAAAACCCGTATGAGACTTCTTTGGTGTAAATTTTCACTATCTCAGATTTATGTGGCACCTTTTTTTTAAGGAAAAATAACCCTCTATGACTATTTAGGAAAAATAATTACCCGAAATAGCCCATGTTTGAAAAATTACCCGAAATGGCCCAATTTGTACCCTCTATCACTATCTCAGATTTATACACTCTATATATTATTATACACTTTTATACAAGATTGATACATTGTCTACTTCAGATATATAAAGTTGTATATTATTATATAAAGTTGTGTATTGGGAAAAAGTGACTATGCGGGGTGTAATTTAAAAATATGGTTACGCAAAATGTAATTTTGTATGCTAGATGGTACATTATTGAAATTTTCCCTTTTTTTAATCATATTGACGTGAGAAGAATTGCACTTAAGAGTAACTTTCATATAGTTTTAGAGTGTATAAATTTAAACTTTAATATATTGATTTTATTTAATTCAATTTAGCTTTAAATATTAGTCAAATTTACTCTCGGGAAGCAAAAAGTGTCTAATAAATTGAGACGGAGATAATACCTTTTTTCCCTGTCTTATTGTTCTAATATATAGATCGTGAGCTTCGAATGGCGTCCTTCCAACCGCCGATAATTTAATGAACAAGAAGATTCTTCAATCCGGCTTATGTCCTACCTGCCTCCAACGGACAAAAACAATATTGCACTGTCTAGTTGAGTGCAACTCGGTGAAACAGGTATGGAATATTAAATATATCTTTGGGTTGGCAGCAATTTGGTCCATCGCTTTTGGATTGGCTTAATTCGCTGATGGAAACTGTGACTCTCGATCAATTACATGAAGCCATTATGATTCTTTGGGAACTTTGGAATGCTAGAAATAGTCTTATGTGGCAAGGCAAACCTCTGCGACCCGAAGTTGTTATCCAACAGGCAGCTCGATTTTGGCATGATTGGACTAAGGCAAGAACGGCAACTTCCAATCATATACTGACGGGAACTGACTTTGCAATTAAATGGTTTCCTCTTGATGAGAATATTCTTAAATGTAACATTGATGCTTCTTTTGATTTTGCTTCGGGAGTAGCAGGAATCGGTATGCTAGTCCGGGATTCTCATGGAAACTTCATAAGAGGTAGCTCTAGTCAATTAGATAGGCCACATGACTCTCATGGCAGAGGCTTTGGGTGTTCGAGAAGCACTAAGCTGGCTAAAGAATCACTTTACATCAACACCTATTATTGTGGAGGTTGACAGCCTTTTGGTTAAACAAACATTGAAGAAAACTTGCGGCAACAACTCTTATTTTGATGTTGTTATTCATGATTGTAAAGCACTCATGTGTAACTTTACTTCTATTTCTTTGTCTTTTGTCAAAAGATCAATGAACCAGTGTGCCCATCTGTTAGCTCGGGCTTTGGATTCTATTTCCGATGCTATAGAGTGGATACTAGATCCCCATCTTTGATTCATGATGTACTCAACTTTGATTTGATTAATAATTGATCAGAATGCCTTTTTCAAAAAATATATAGATCGTGATGAGAAAATTTATTTTGTGAGTCACATAACCAATACTACTTATATGAGACTACTTATTACTTGACAAGTGGACAATTACTTGTTTTAAGCATAAAGAAGAAAGGCAATGTTAATTTTATGCTTAGCTAGAAAATAAAATAAAAGACATAAAAAATTGAAAAGGTCGTTACAAAATCTGCAAATAGAGAATGGTAACGAAATTGGCGCTACGGAAACTTTTAGTTGCGGTGTTCTAAAACCTTTGCTTCGTAATGATTTTTTTCTATTGAAGATCTAAAATAAATTGTTTCTCTAAATATCGTTTTTATCAAATATTGAATTGTAAATATTAAAAATTATTATACAGTTAAATCTATTTATATGTTTATACACAATTGCAACTGGTTCATCATGTGTCCTAAATTATAAATCTATTCAATTGTTGTTTAGAAAGAAAAAAAAAACCAGTAGCATTTAAGACCAAATTTTGGGATTTTAACACTAATTATTTAGAGAGGTTCATTCCTCCATTAGTATAAGAGGAATTGATTATTACATATTATAAAATAAAAAAATAGCATAAAATGATCAATATATATTGTTACCATTCTCTAATTGTCAATTTTGAAGACATTTTAAGGGTTTTTTTTTCACTTATAGCTAAGCATTTTAATTAAGGGAAAGATTAACATTGCCTTTCTTGTTTATGCTTAAAACAAGCAAGTGTCCAGTGTTTTAAAAGGCGCGGGGGGGGGGGGGGGGGGGGGGGTTAGGTGTTTTACGCAAAGACGGGCAAGGCCTAAGCCCTGAGACACGGGGCGTAAGTCCCATGGATCTACGGTGCGTATGCCTCATGTATCTTCAATTTTATAATTTTATTACTAAAAAAATAAGCAAAAGTAAAGTTTTCATTAAAACTCTGCAAAGAAATTCAAATATAATCACCAATAATATAAAAAGAATTATTATAAGTATTATTTGAGAAAGGTAACAACAAAAAAAATGATAATAGCCTAGATAATCTTTAAAATGAAAACTTCATTCACTTCATCAGCAATCTTAAGATCTATAAGTCCTTTTCGACCTCAACTAATATTTGCACTGACCTTCATTTGTATATCCAAAGAAGGCAAAGGGCAAAAGTGCAAGAGCAATGACAACAAATGAATAAAGTTCTTTCAGGAACATAGTGTTATGAAATCTCTATCATATCAATCTCAGGCATAATCAACTAAAATACTTTTTATGGCACTGTTATTTTCTATGCGAACTTCTTTTTTTATTTATATATTATAGGAAAAATCAGTACAACATGATAACATAAAGTATAAATATCATTATACCAAAAATAAAAATCATAATTTATACCAAAAATACTTTTAAAAACAATAAAAATCAAATTTAACCCCTGAGGCTTACGCTTTTGCGCCTGGGACTTATGTCCCAAATTCTAGGGCGTATGCCCTATGGATCTACGCCTTTCATTTACGCCCCGGAGCATTTTTGGTACACCCCGCCCCCGAACTAGCCCCAAAAACGCCTTTCAAAACACTGGTGTCCACTTGTCAAGTAATGAAATAGCCTCACATAAGTAACGTTGGTTATATGACTTACAAAATAAAATTTCTTAGATGGTGATAGTTAAGGTAGGAAAGAGAGCAGCTAATTGTTGGGATGTGAAAATCGCGAAAAAGTGATAGTTCAGGTGTGTTTTGACCATTATCTCAAAATGTAATAAAGAAAAGAGAGTGTGTTTAATCGCAACGCTAACCGTTGTTGTTATCTGCTTCGAAAATAGTACTCTTTAAATACATGAAATTTATTTTTAAAAACTTAAATATTTCATTATTCATATTCAAATTAAGTTGAGTCTCCAAATTCGAAGGATACCACATTAATGTTGTTTCCTTATTGTTTTCCTACGTACAATGGTTGATAACTCCAATTTCAAACCCCTGTGGGACATAGCTCTGCTTTACTTGTCCGCGTTATTTTGGTGTTGTCCAATGTCCTTTTCATCTAAGAGCTTCCCTTCGTTTCCATCAATTGTATAGTTGGTAATGAATATCCTTTGTTACCGAAAGGTAAGGCTATGTGCTCCTTTCATTGATTTCTTCCTGTGTACGAATGAATGTGATGTTCAGATTTTAGGTCTTGTAAAACCCACCAGTTAAATAACAGTATAGTATATAAATTCTTGCAAAGCTTTCAACTTTGTGATCATATTCTACTCACCAAGTCGTCTTCTTCTTTGCTTGCAAAAATGGATCTCGGGGAGTCAATCACCAACCAGACGGACGTTTTTTTCATGCTCGCTAAGCACGTTTTCTCGAAAGAGATTAAAGGCGATACCAACCTGGTGCTCTCTCCTCTCTCATTCAAATAGTTCTTGGCCTCATTGCTGATGGCTTTGAGGGACCAACTCAGGACCAGCTCCTCTGTTTCCTCAAGTCCAAATCCATTGATGAACTCAACTCTCTTTATTCTCATCTTGTCAGTATTGTGTTTGTTGATGGAAGCCCCAATGGAGGTCCGCGTTTATCTGTCGCTAATAGTGTTTGGATAGACCAAACACTGCCTTATAATCCTTCTTTCAAGCAGGTTCAGAACAAGGTTAGTCCTTTATTATTCTCTCTATCCTAATTTATTGACGCTTTTCTCTTTTTAGTCAGTCCTAAAAAGGAATGATATTTTTCTTTATTTAATAACAATTAGATTGAACTTTTCATTTTACCTTTTAATAAGATGATTTAGAGCCACAAAAATAGTTTGTCGTATTTTAGATCACAAGTTTCGAAAGTCTTTCTTTCATTCTTAGATTTCGTCCCCAGTCAAACAACCATTATATAAATTGAGTCGGACGGAGTAATTGAGATGTTTCATCGAAATCTTGTTTATCTTATATGCTGTTGACTGTTATAAATTGGTTTGCTAACTTCCCTAAATACTACTCCCATCATAAGCCTCCAAATACTATCATATGAAATGAATGCAGATTAATTGGTTGAAATGCAGTTTGTTGATTGATCTATTTGACTCTGAAGGAGTGAAAGGACTCGCATGGTATCTTGAAACCTCTTTGCTTGTCGGGGTAGGAGTAATTTGTATCGATTGGCCTTTAGATGATTTTAGCCTCGAATAGTATAAAATTAAATAATGTCAAATCGAAACCCCCTTCATATTACTCCGTCTGTCCCAATTTAAGTGTCTTATATTGACTGGGCACAAAGTTTAAGAAAAAAAACACTTTCGAATCTTGTGATCCTAAATTAAAGAAGCGTTTAATGTATTAAAATGTCATTTGAATCATGTGGTTTTAAACTTGTCATGCAGGATGTTTGAATTGTCAACTTATTAAATATAGAAAGAGGCACCCTTTTTTGGACATATCAAAAAGGAAAGTAAGACGCTTAAATTAGAACGGAGAAAGTAGCATTTAGAGAGTTGAAATAATAAAAAAAATTCCTTTCTAATAAGCAAGTCAAGATTGAGGTAGATGCCTTAAGAAACCTAAATAGGCTCAACTGGATATTGGGTCCTAGGTGCTCAATATCTAGGCTCAGTTTTGGCCGCACTTGTGCATGTCTATGCGCAATCAGTACTAAAAATACCACTTAAAGCAGCCAACTTGTCACTTACCCCTTGTCAATATTGTCGTCCGCTTTTCATTGCAATCTTCCTTTGTTGGCAACATAGAACAGGACACTGCTGGCTAAAACATATATGTGCTAATTCTATCATACTCTGTCTTGCTAATTGATTAAGCCTGCTGAAGTTGCCAATCAAGCCAATCAGTGGAATGAAGACAAATGATCTCATCAAAGAGATTCTTCCTCGTGATGCAGTAGACGAGAAGACAAGGCTAATCTTGGCCAATGCATTATATTTTAAAGGAGCATAGAATGAGAAGTTCGATGCTTCGGAAACAAAAGACCATGAATTCCATCTCCTCAGTGGAGGCTCTATTCAAGCACCCTTCATGACTAGCAAGAATAAGCAGTACATACCACTGTTTAATGGCTTTAAACTGTTGAGGCTTCCTTATAAACAGGGTACGGACACGAGTTGCCTCTGCATGTATTTCATTCTCCCTGATTCTCGTGAAGGCTTACCTGCTTTAGTGGAAAAAATCAGCTTAGAACCTGGATTTTTAAATAACCATGTCCCATATGAAAAAGTTAAAGCACCTAAGTTTCTCATCCCTAAATTCAAAATAACTTTTGGTTTCGAAGTTTCCGAGGTTCTAGAGGGGCTTGGTCTCACGTTGCCATTCTCCCCAGGTGGTCTCACTGGGATGGTTGATTTCCGTTTATCTAAGGATCTGTGTGTTTCAGAGGCTTTTCACAAGTCCTTCATTGAGGTAAATGAGGAAGGAACCGAAGCTGCAGCTGTTACTGCTAGTAGGGTAATGCTGTGCTGCTTGAGAATTGAGAAGGAAATAGACTTTGTGGCAGACCATCCATTCTTGTTCCTCATAAGAGACGAATCTACTGGTGTGGTGTTGTTCATAGGGAGCTTGTTGAATCCTCAAGCTGGTTAGCCCATGGGAGCAACGAAGAATGAGTTTGCAAAGAACGAAGGCACGTGAATCTCTGAATTCATAGTATTGCATGGATAATAGAAAATTGAGTGGTGTTATGTATCTAAATAACCAGTTTCCTGATATGTTTGTAACTATGTTCTATGTACTATTATGATGAGACCTTGTTAGGTAATCTCTGGCATCTTTCATGATTGCCTCGTTTAGGCTTAATTTGCTTTGTCTATTTTGATCTGACAGAGTTTACACGTACTTAAAAGTTTAGCTACGATTGACTTTTAGTTATGTCCATAACTCAGTTATTCACTGTGCGTGTTTTACTTATCAAACTAATGACACCCATACCATGATGTCTTCGAGTAAAATTAGTTTTCTTTGCTATTGATAATTTAGATCAACCCTGGGACAATGAAGAAAGGGAGAAAATGTAACCACCCTTACTAATTAGGCATTAAGTCATCTACACACGCTTATGTCAACCAATAAAAATCAAGACATTTTTCAAAGTCCTTGTCAATGAAGAAGGAACATAAGCTGCAATCTTTTTCTACTGTTAATGTAAAACTAATCAAGTTTTTAGTGATGGGATGAAACCAAAAAATAACCCCTCACGTGTGAACTTATAGAAGATCCCCTTTACGATCAAATAAATTCATTGAATTGAGTATGATTGTATGTGTGTTAGCATCTCGGGCTACTAAATGAATTTTTACTGATCATCTGCTCTTGCTCCTCATGTTTTGGATATCATACACAAGGTAGAGGCAGTGCCTAACATCCCACCTGGAACCTGATTCGACCAAGGAAATAAAAAAGAACTTAATTACTATAATTCAAAAAAACTAAACTAACATCACAAGAACTATGGTTGATAACTCCAAAGTCAATCCCTGCTTTCCTTCTCTGCGTCATTTTGGTGTTGCTTTCATCTAAAAGCTTCCATTCGTTTTGATCAACATGTCATTTTCTCTTTCATGTACTCATTTCTTAGATATTATAATTTATATTCCTAACATCCACCTGGAAGTTGATTTGATCAAGATAACTTATTGACTACAATAAAAAATAACAATAGTCTGTTGAATAGCAGTTCAAAATGTCACTATTAAGTGCTTCAAAAATAACAGCTGGTGGGACATGCTCGACTTTCCTTCTCCGCGTCATTTTGGTGTTGTCTCCATCTAAGAGCTTCTGTTCGTCTCAATCAATTATACAATTGATTAATACTGAGAATTTAATATTGATTTTGTTGTGGAAAGTTAGTGCTACGTGTTATTTTATTGATTCCTTCCTGTGTTGGTATGAATGTGATCTTCAGGGAATAAGTCCTAGATCAATTATGCATTTCTTTATTTAATCAATCGACATCTCACCAGATGGGTTTTACTTAATCAAGTCAAATTCAAAACCCCACCTGTTAAGTAGCAGTATAGTATATAAACACTTGCACAGCTTTGAACTTTGTGATCACTATATTCACTAAGTCGTCGACTTCTTCTTCTTCTTCTTCTTACCCAAATATGGATCTCCGGGAGTCAATCAACTACCAGACAGACCTTTCTTTCATGCTTGCTAAGCACGTTCTCTCCAAAGAGGTTAAAGGCGATACCAACCTGGTGCTCTCTCCTCTCTCAATTCAAATAGTCCTTGGCCTTATTGCTGCTGGAACTAAAGGACCAACTCAGGATCAGCTGCTTTGTTTCCTCAAGTCCAAGTCCATTGATGAACTCAACTCTCTTTATTCACATATTATCAATGTCGTCTTTATTGATGGCAGCCCGATCAGAGGTCTGCGTTTATCTGTTGCTAATGGTGTTTGGATCGACCAGACACTGCCTTTCAGGCCTTCTTTCAAACAGGTCGCAGATAATGTTTACAAGGCTGCTTCGGTGTCTGTTGATTTCAGAAACAAGGTTAGGCCTTTATTAGTAATATTTTTTATCGAAATCTTGTCCCCTTTATATGCTGGCTGGTATGAATTGGTTAGGCCTTTGTTAATATGTTTCATTGAAATCTAGTAGGATGCATAGAGAAGCCTAAATAGTTCTAAGCTCAACTGGATATCAGGTCGTAGGTGCTCAATATGTAGGCTCAGTTTCGGCCTGACTTGTGCATATTTACGCTCAATAAGTACCAAAAATACCACGTAATTTAAACCCAACTTGTCGCTTACTGTCATCAATTTTTCATTGCAATCTTCTTTTGTTGGCAATATCGAAACGTAAACTGTTGGCTAAAACATATACTGTGTGCTAATTCTATCATACTCTGTTTGTTTTGCTAATTGATTAAGCCTGCTGAGGTTGCAAATCAAGTTAATCAGTGGGCTAAAATGAAGACAAATGATCTCATCAAAGAGATTCTTCCTCGTGACGGAGTGAACAACATGACAAGGTTGATCTTGGCCAATGCACTATATTTTAAAGGAGCATGGAATGAGAAGTTCAATGCTTCAGAAACGAAAGACCACGAATTCCATCTCCTCAGTGGAGGTTCTGTTCGAGCATCACTCATGACTAGCAACAAGAAGCAATATGTAGCAGCATTTGATGACTTTAAAGTGTTGAGGCTTCCTTATCAACAGGGCACGGACTCGCGCCGTTTCTCCATGTATTTAATCCTTCCAGATGCACATGATGGATTACCTGCTTTAGTGGACAAAATTAGTTTAGAAACGGGATTTTTAAATCACCATGTTCCATATGAAAAAGTTAAAGTACGCAAGTTTCTCATCCCCAAATTCAAAATAACTTTTGGGTTTGAAGCTTCTAATGTTCTAAGGGGGCTTGGCCTCACATTGCCTTTCGCTCCAGGTGGTCTCACTGAGATGGTGGATTCCCATTTATCTAAGGATCTGTTTATTTCAGAGGTTTTTCACAAGTCGTTCATTGAGGTAAATGAGGAGGGAACCGAAGCTGCAGCCGTTACTGCTAGTGTAGTAAGGAAGTGCTGCAAAAGAATTGAGAAGGAATTAGACTTTGTTGCGGACCATCCATTCTTGTTCCTTATAAGAGACGAATCTACTAGTGCGGTGTTGTTCATAGGGAGCTTGTTGAATCCTCAAACTGATTAGGCCACAGGAGCAACAAAGAATGAACTTGGAAAGAACGAAGGCAATGTGAATATATGAATTCACAGTAAGATTTTCTATTACCGATTAGGACAAAACTGAGTGGCGTAATGTATCTAAATAACCAGTTTGCTGATATGGTTATGACTATGTTCTATGTACTCTAATGATAAAGACCTTGTTACTTAATCTCTGGCATACATAAATGACTCGCTTATGCTTAACTAGTGATATTGGCCGCGCTTAGCGCGGTAAGTGAAGAATTTAGTGGATCTTTTAATTTATCTATCTATCTGTCTATCTATCGATCTATATATATATATATATATAAAATTAACTTTTTCACGAGAATAAATAATTAAAATCACAAATATTAAAAAAAAAAAAAAATCAGTTTAACTCCGACCTCGCCAATATCGTCAAGTTCGCGACAATAGGAATTTAGATTGGAATACTTCCTATATGCATGGGAGTTTAAAATTACTCCAAAAACTTTAAAAGAATAAATACTTATACTATATAGGTCACTCAAAAATTCTTATTCAAACAATAAACTTAACAAATCGATAAAAAAAAAAAAAAAAAAAAAGGGAGATGTGATGATGAAGTTGTATGATGGTTTATCAAACAAACTCATGAATATCTTTTCATTTCTCTCATATAACAATTACAAAAATTACTAAAAAAGAAAGGAAGCTACATGAAAAGAAATGTAAAAAGAAAATAGATGAAAAAGATGAAGGAAAAACTCAATTATGTTGTATTTTGTCGACGGAATTAAATTTTGTATTTTTATCAACTTTGCACGAAATTCTTAATTCAAGTTGATCAAATATCACATGATAAAAGAGGGTGAAAAGGAAAGCCGAGCTTAATTAAATTCGACCTCTTGAGTCTACTTGGAAAACTCTTAATTGTATTAGATGCGAGATTTCTAGATCTTGAATGGCGAGGGAAACAACAATAACAAAATTAGTTAACAATTAAATAATTCAAAAGGAATCAATGAGACCAAATATTATGTGATTGAGATCCTTCGCATACAATTAGACGTTTCCCTATTGGTTGTTGAAGCAAACAATAGGAAATTATTGACAATGTCAAAGGATCATCAATGTTATTACATTTAATAGAAATATTAATAAATTCTTTCGATGAATTATATGGAATGACATGACCAATGAAAATTCATATAGCCGACTTCAATTTATTTAGAATTAAGACATAATCATTATTATTGTTATTGTAGGAAAGAGTATAACTGACCTCTTCATCATAAGGCCTAGTGATATTCTCCATGACTCCATAACAATACCGTCTATTGTTTTTCAACAAAATTCAATTCAATAGACACAATTGGTATTCATGCTTGTTTAGAGGAGGAGGAGAGAGAAAGGAACAAAGTAAAATTGAACCACACAAATAAATAATAAAAAGTAGTCACCAATATTAGTTAGTTTTGTACTCGGAAGATTATGGATCGGTGTCAGATTTATCATTAAAATCCAAAATAAGAAGATGATATATCTAGTCAAAAATATATATGCCTATCTGGGTAAAGAGCTTGAATATAGAATGAAAAGACAAGAAGGTTCTTTTGGGTTATCATTGTTTGAGTCGTTTTGCTTCACATGATCATAATGTTTTGGATTTTTAATTGCAATTAACGGGCTGACTTTCCAGGAGCAAGAACGTTACTTACTGTTTAATTGTAATCATTACTCATTTACGTTAATAGATGATTAGTTGCAATTAAGGATTTTTATCACCAAAATACCTCAGCAATTCTTTAAATATTGCCTTCTCCAACCAAACAAAAACAGTTAAAGAAATGAAAAAATGTCAAAAAAAGGAGAAAAAAGATAAATAGAAATGGTGGCCATAGAGAGGTGCCACATCACCTTGTCTATACCTAACTTTATTATATATATAGATTTGCTTGTGTGTTTTGATATGACAGAGTTTACCGTTACTTAAAAGTTTAGCTACAATGATTTTTAGTTATGTCCAATTGTCCATAACTCAGTTATGCAGTATGCATGTTTTACTTATCAAACTAATGACACCCATACCATGATGTGTTTTAGTAAAATTAGGTTTCTTTTCCATTGATAATGTAGAAGGCACAGTTGAATTTGATAAGTCATCTGCGCATGCTTATGTCAACTAATATAGTCAGACATTTTCATAGTCCTTGTCAATGAAGAAGGAACACAAGCTGCAACTTTTATCTATTATTATCTAAAAATAATATAAGTTATTAATGAATGGACGAAACCAATAAATAATCCCTCGTGTGAAATCATAGAAGATCTCCTTTAAGATTGAACAATTCCATCGAATTGAGTATGATTGTATATCTGATAGCATCTCGGCGCTCATTAATGAATTGTTATTGATCATCCGCTCCTGCTCCACCTGTTTTGGATATTATACACAAGGTAGAGGCAATGCCTTGTAAGTTATGTGTCCCACGTGATTAAGTTGTGTTTAATAAATAAAAGGGCTAATTAAAAAATATTGGTCAAAACTTATGGAGTAATTTTTAAGGCAGTTCAGTAACATCCACTTTGATGGCAAGTGGAGAATCAATGTTGTACAGTTTCATAAAAAAAAATTAAACATATTTACTTAAGAAAGTTACCGTATTTACCTTTAAAATAACCTGATAGTGTAAAAAAAATTGTACACTGACAGTGCATAAAACATAAACTAAATTTTTTTAAAACATCTTTTGGGTTTGAAGTTTCCAGTGTGTCCAATGTGATAAGACCAAATTTTGGTAAACCATTGGATGGTAACTGTTTCTTGGCTTAATAACTCTAAATCTCCAGTAGTTTGTAGTAATAAATAGGGTGAACTTTGTCCATTGCTGTGCTGAATACCTTTTCTTTGACCAAATCCCTTAACAACCAATCTAGCTTTGTATACGGGCTTAATTTGAGTTTCGCTTTAACTTTCAACACCCACTTGTTCTTCAAAGCTCTCATGCCCTTAGGCAATTTCACCAACTTAAAAGTATGATTCTCATGCAGAGATTTCATCTCATCTTGCATGGCTTCAATCCATTGATCCTTGTGCTCATATTCCATGGCCTCCTCATAACATTCGAGTTCTCTCATCGTACAAAGTAATACATACTCATTAGGTGAATAACGGGAAGGAGGAACATGTCGTCTAGTAGACCTTCTAAGTGGAATATATGACTCATCCCGACTTCATGAGTAGGAGCATCTACCTCATCAATAGCGTGATCGTTATCATCATCAAACGCCGATCCGGAACATGATTCCCGGGCATCACCATCATCATCGAGCCCACCAACGTTATCAACATTTGTATGAGGGACTTGATCAAGATTAACTAAACCTTCAGAACTTGAAGATTTTATCTTCTCCGCTTTGTTAATATCTTTAATGGTTTGATCCTCCACGAAGATAACATCACGACTTCTCACGACCTTCTTCTCAATTGGATCATATAGCTCCTCGTAACCAAACTCATCAAGGCCATAACCAATGAAGATGCTTTGCCTTGTCTTGGCATTTAATTTTGACCTCTCATCTTTAGGCACATGTACAAAAGCTTTTGCAACCAAACACTTTCAAGTGGTCATAGGAAACATCCTTGCCATACCAAACTCTCGTTTGGAACATCACTTTGCAAAGCAACCGCGGGGGATAGATTAATAACATGCGCGGCGGTCAACAATGCCTCACCCCAAAAGGAATTCGGCAACTTTTTGCTTGAGAAAGAAAACATCTAACTCTTTCCATCAAGGTCCTGTTCATCCTCTCTCGCTAAACCATTGCTTCGAGGAGTCTTAGAGGAGTCTTCGGTGTCGATACCACCATTTGCTTGCGGTATTCGTCAAACGGTCCAATATTCACCACCGTTATCGGCACGAATACACTCATCTTCTTTCCAGCTTTCTTTTCAAGCCCGAAACGCTAAAAGACACCCAACACTTCGTCTTTATCCTTCAAGACGTAGACCCAAAGTTTCTTGAGCAATCATCAATAAAAGTAGCAAAGTAAAGTGCATCACCCGAGTCCTTGTCTTGGACCATAAAATCAATGCACCAATTCAAGCAACTCTATCTTTCTTGAAGGAAGATGAGACTTGAAAGAAACTCTATTTTGTTTTCCGCCCAAGTAGTGCTCACACTTTTCTAATTTAGCACTTTCGAAATTTGACAATAATTTTTTTTTTGCCGAACATTTAGTCCTTTCTGCGCTAACGTGGATAAGCCTCTTATGCCATAATGTTGAAAAGCTACTCTCAACCGCATTCACTATATCAACACGGGCAGAGGTCGTAGTCCAAGATAGACCACGACGCTTTTCGCCACGAGCCACAATCATGGAACCTTTAGTAAGCTTCCACTTTCTAGCACCATCGGGTATCGACATATCCCTCATCATCCAAAACACCAACAGAGATCAAGTGCAAAACGAACATCTAGTGCATGCTTTACATTGTTTAAAACTAGTTTAGTTCCAATACTAGTTTCTAGACAAATCGTTCCAACACCGGCCACCACTAGATACGGTCTCATTACCCATACTCAAAGTTCCAAAGTCACCGGAACATGTGGATGAGAAAAATTGCTTCCTGATGTCACATGAGACGCGCACCACCGTCCACAACCGGCCCGACTCATCACAAGCAATATTTATCGATCCGCATCAATGACACCGACAAAATCTTCCGTAGTGACGGTGGCCACACGATTGCCATCTTCTTTCTTTTCCTCCTTATCTCTATTTTCCTTTTTCAAAATCCCGTGAGAACTTCGTGTGCCACTTTTTCTCGCAACGATAGCACTCAATATCTTTAAGTCCGTTTCTAGATTTGCTTCTATTATGTTCTCTATTTTGAGAACCACGATTTGCCTCTCCCCTAGTGTCGGACACCAAGACATCGATGAGGAGGAACCTTGAGATTTTCTTCATCTCTTCATTTTAAAGGATCGCTCTTGGCAAGATCCATGTAGATCACACCATCCGGAGCGAGCATTTGATAATGAAGTTCTAATAATTTTCCAAGAATCTAGTAGGGAACCAAGTAGAAACAAGCCTTGAATTTCTTCATCAAAATTAATGCCCATAGCACATAATCGTTCATGATCCCCGAAAAATATTCGGATGATCCGTCATTGCGGAACCATCGGTATTTTAAACCCAACATTTGCTTTATCAAAAACATCTTGTTGTTACCGGCTTTTCGAGCATACAAACTTTCAAGATGCTCCCATATCCGAGCACGTGTCTCCCCAGAAATATGGTTCAACACATTATTGTTAACTCACTCTCTAATAAAGCCGCAAACCTGCCGATGCAACAAATTCCACTCTTCATCTAATTTATTATCAGGCTTTTTAGTAGCAAAGACAGGTTAATGAAAATTCTTGACATAGAGCAAATCTTCCATTTTGCCCTTCCAAATGGCATAATTTACGCCACTCAAAGTAACAATTCTACTAGTGTTGGCTTCCATCGTTTATCATAAATAGAGATACTATTTATTAGGAGACCAAAGTAATTCTTTTCTAATGTGAAAGTTCAGATCATGGCTCGACCACGTAGCATACTCGAACGTAACCGGCTCGATACCACTTGTCGAGAATAAAATAGACCCGCAAAAATAATATTCACGGTATTAGTGATAAACGCGGTAACACTAACTTATGGTTAAATCGGCAAGAATAAAATGCAAAGAATAATGACACCAAGATTTTACGTGAAACCCTTCTCAATAAGGGAAAATCACGAAGAGTAGACAACGATATCACTATAGTAAGGAATTTTACACCGTGTAGTCACGAGTATAAATACTCCAAAGACCACTACACACTCAAAAAGAAAAAACACTCTTTTGATTTTTTTCACCTCACTACAATATCCCTCATACTCTATTTTTCTTCATGCAGACTATTTTCTGATCCTATGGAATACCTTTACTCTCTATAATTTTTTTTCTCTCTTTTCTGGTGTGTTTAAAGATGATGGAGAGCTTCCTATTTATAGGGATGAAATGCGCCATTTTTCATCCTTGCATTTAATTTGGCCGGTTTCAAATTCAACCATTTGCAACTATCTTTGAGAAGAGTTGCAATTTGGCCGGTGCCAAATTCTTCCTTTGCAGATTTTTCCTTATCAAATATTGGGCATGAGAATTACTCGTTCAAGAGATGAAAAGAAGCTTTATTTGTCGCAGAAAAAGTACATAGAACGTGTACTAGAGCGCTTCAATATGAAGAGTGCTAAGTGGGTTAGCACACCCTTCCCGGTCATCTAAAATCGAGCAAAGAGATGTTGTCCTACAACAACGGAGGAAAAAGAGAGAATGGCCAAGATTCCTTATTCCTCCGCCGAAGTTTGATGTATGCAATGGTATGCACTCGACGAGATATTGCTCATGCAAGCTTCGGTATTGTTAGCGCATTTCTCGAAAATCCGGGGAAGAGCATTGGGGAAGTCGATGAAGTGGATACTCGTGTTTCAAGAGGAAGCTCGGATTAATGCTTGTGTTTTGAGGATTAAATCTAATTTTGAAGGGCTATACCGCATTCCGATATGGCAGACTCGATAACGAAAAATCCACTACCGGATATCCGTTTACTTTTTCTGTGGAGAGCTATATCATGAAAAGTTGTATGGCGTGTCGCACTTTTGTCTACAACGGGAAGCCGGGAGTATATTGCTTACGCCACCGAAGCCGGCAAGATGATATGGCTCAAGAGATTCCTTCAAGAACTTGGATTGCAAAGAATGGAGTATGTTGTCTATGGATGCAGGTTAGGGCAATAGACTCCAGCAAGAACTCCATGTTCCATGCGAGAACAAATGCACATCGACGTCGAGATATCATCGATTCGTGATCGCAGAGAACGAATTGTTCCGTGTCAAGAAGATTCACACGAGTGAAAATCCCGCGTATATGTTAACCAAGGTGATTCCCGTGAGACAAGTTCGAGTTATGCAAAGAACTTGTGTGATTAACTCTATCCGAGAAGACGGAGATGCCTCCTTCAAGCTTAATGTGGTTTGGAGGGGAGATTTGTGGGTTCCATCCCCATTATTTGATAAGGAAAAAGGCAAAGGAAGAATTTGGCACCGCTAAATTGCAACTCTTTTCAAAGATAGTTGCAAATGGTTGAATTTGCACCACGCTAAATTAAATGCAAGGATGAAAAATGGCACATTTCATCCCTATAAATAGGAAGCTCTCCATCATCTTTAACACACCGAAAGAGAGAGAAAAAAATTATAGAGAGCAAGGTATTCCATAGACTCGTAAGAAAATATTTGTGAAGAAGAAAAATAGAGTGTGAGGGATATTGTAGTGAGGTGGGAAAAATCAAAAGAGTGTTTTTTCTTTTTGAGTGTGTAATGGTCTTTGGAGTATTTGTGGTCTTTGGAGTATTTATACTCGTGACTACACAGTATAAAATTTCTTACTATAGTGATATCGGATACTCGCTTCTTGGCCGTGGTTTTTCCCTTATTCAAGGATTTCCACGTAAAATCTTGGTGTCATTATTGCTACATTTTATTCTTGCTGATTTAACCATAAGTTAGTGTTCTGCATTTATCACTAATACCGTGAATATTATTTTTGCGGGTCTATTTTTTTCCCAACAATTAGGCGGTTGAGATGCAGTTGATTAGTCGATGATTCTGACTATGAAAAGTGAAAAAATTCTCGTGATATGTGGCAACCTCTTTGCTTGCGGGGGCAGGGGTGGCTTGTATTTTTTGGCCTTTTGATGATTTTATTCCCAAGTACTATAATATTAATTAATGTCAAGTCGAAATTTCCCGTTCATATTAGCAATTACGCAGTTAGAAGAATCAAAATTTTCTATCTGATAAGCAAGTAAGGATGAGAGTAGTTGTCTAGAGGACATTTTATTGAGTGGTAGTAAGCTTCTTCAGTGTAGGATGCCTAAAGATTCCTAAATAGATTCTAAGCTCCACTGGATATCGGGTCGTAGGTGCTCGATATCTAGGCTCAGTTTGGTCTTACTCTTGCATATATATGCTCAATCAGTACTAAAAATACCATGTAAAGATGCCAACTTGTCACTTATCCTTTGCCAATACGGTCATTAATATTTTAGTGCAATCTTCCTTGGTTGGCGATATTGAAAAGGAAATAGTTGGCTAATACGTATATGTGCTGACTCAATCATACTCTGTTTGTTTTGCAAATTGATTAAGCCTGATGAGGCTGCCGCTCAAGTTAATCAGTGGGCTAAAATAAAGACAAATGATCTCATCAAAGAGATTCTTCCTCGTGACGCAGTGGACAAGATGACTTGGTGACTGGTGAGATATTATATATGCAGAGAATGAATGATCTACCATCTGTTAGAAGTTGAAACTGTGTACCCTTATTATGGTGAAACCTTGTTATTTAATGCTCCCTCTATCCTACATTAACAGTTACCTTAGGTCAAAAAAATTATCCTAAAATAATTGTCAATTTAGAAATTCAAGATTAAAGTTAGTACTTAATTGTTTTCAAGGGAAGATAAAATCTGCAACTGTATTAATTAATCCATGGAGTGATTGCTAAACTAATCCTCTTGTTAGTTAAGTAGACCTTGTTGCAGTAGAGAGTGTGTTCTAAATACAAATGCTAGCATGTACTAGCTGTAGTGCATATGTGTTGGAAATTACTTTCGGTTACTACTGATTTACCAGAATAAAAAGTAGTTTAGCTTTAGGAGGAGTCTTTGTTTAAATTTAATTAGATAAGATTAGTTAAGATATTTTAGGTTTCTGAATTTTAAAATGTGCAGATTTTTTGTTTTAAGTTGGCTATTTAAAACCCTCTAGCTTATGTAAAATTATTGAGTGACACTTTCAATCAATTAACCTTTTTGATGCACCATCTTTTAAAAAACCAACAATATGTGCTTTACTTGATAGTAACTCAAATGCTCAAACCAAATTATGTTCATTTTAATTATCTCTTATTCACAGTACTTGTTTTGTAAGGTTTCATTATCTTTATCGTCGACTATACTATATTGTAGCATAATGTCATGACTCATTTCAACAAGAAATATTTGGAAGCATTAGTTACTTGTATTGTGTTGTGGAGACGTTACTGATAAATCCAAAACAAACCAAAAATTATCAAGACCCAAAACCGACTTTTGTTAATTTAATTTGATTTATAGATTTTTTTAAAAAGCATAATTAATTTAGTTTGTTAAATAAAAAAAATCGAATCAAACCGACATATGTGCCCCCAAAGTTTAGAATCATAAGTACAAGAAAGAACTTTTTCCTGAAAAAAGATGTATGTATGAAATACAATTGACAATTCATGAGTATTATGAAGGCACGAGGAAATAACAAAAACATAGTGTTTTCCCCGCTCTCCATTCAAATAGTTCTCGGCCTTATTGGTGCTGGCTCTAGTGGTTCCACATTGGACCAACTCTTGTCTTTTCTTAAGTTCAACTCTGTTAAAGAACTTAACTCTGTTTATTCTCGGGTCATCACTAACGTCTTGGCCGATGGCAGCCCCATGGGAGGTCCTTGTCTGTCCGTCGCTAATGGGGCTTGGATTGACCAATCTATGTCTTTTAAGCATTCTTTCAAACAAATTATGGACAATGTTTATAAGGCTACTGCGGCTTCTGTTGATTTTCTGCACAACGTTAGTCTTAATCCTTCACTCATTAGAAAAAAATAAGATTTTCTAACTTTGATAAACCATTTTTCATATATGCTGACAAATAGGATGAGCATGTTGGTAGACAGAATATTTTCAAATTAGTAAGCACGTTAGAAATATTTATGCAGGCTGGTATCAATCCTTCAATTATTAGAAAAAAAAAAAATATTGCATACATTTAATGTTTGAGATGCGATACTTACTATTTTGAGAGTCAAACGAATTTTTCTTGATCACAATTTTTCTTATATGCCTTATAAGAATATTTTGAATTGTTAGTCTAAATGACTTACAAGACGCTTTTACATAAACTTCTAAATATGTAGCTTTTATGTCAAAAAATTAAAATTTCATGTTCGAATTCACGATCAAAATTGAAAAAAAATTCTTATATGGCTTATAATATTTTGTTAACCATTATGAGCATGTTGGTAAACAAAATATTTTCAAAATAGTAAGCACATTAGAAATATTTATTACGCTTTTCGAATAAGATTACAAACAAACGAATCTAATGTGCATATAGGATATCTTTTTTGTTACTTTTACTTTCAACTATATCCTGTTACTAGCCTGCTGATTTTATGTTATCTGTTTTTTTTAAAAAAAAAAAAAACTGTTTTTATGCTACGCTGATGAGGTTACTGCTGAAGTCAATAAGTGGGCTGAAGATAAAACGAATGGTCTCATCAAACAGATTCTTCCTCCTGGTGCAGTCAATGGCAGGACAAGTTTGATCTTGGCGAATGCACTATATTTCAAAGGAGCATGGACTGACAAGTTGAATGCTTCAGGTACAAAAGAACATGAGTTCTATCTCCTCAATGGAGGATCTGTTCAAGCACCCTTAATGACCGGCAAAAAATGGCAATACGTGAAGGCCTTTGATGGTTTCAAAGTGCTAAAGCTTCCTTATAAATAGGGCGAGGAGAAGCGATCTCTCGGCATGTATATGTTTCTCCCAAATGGCCGTGACGAATTACCAGCTTTACTGGAGAAAATTAGTTCGGAACCTGGATTCTTAGATCAACACATTCCCTTTCAAAAAGTTAAAGTGCGCAAGTTTCTTATTCCTAAGTTCAAAATATCTTTCGGGATTGAAGCTTCTGGGATTCTAAAAGGACTCGGCCTCACATTACCTTTTGAAGGCGGTGTCACTGAGATGGTGGGCAACAATTGCTCTTTGGCAATCGCAGAAGTTTTTCACAAGTCGTTTATTGAAGTGAATGAGGAAGGTACAGAAGCTGCAGCTGTTACTGTCGCCACGATGACATGTGGGGCCTCGATGATGACGGTTAAAGAGGAGGAGATAGACTTTGTTGCTGATCATCCATTCTTGTTCCTCGTGAAAGATGAGACTACTGGTGCGGTTTTGTTCATGGGGACTCTGCTGAATCCTCTTGTTGTTTAGCATGTTGCTTCAGTACTTGCATTGCATTCATTAGTCCATTGTAGTTAGTTACATTGATGTTACGTTTATTTTAGTATGAATTTCAAATTATGTTAACTACAGAAGTTGTGTCTCAGTTAATTTATAATTAAGTTCTTTCTTCGTTTTTTTCTTTTGTTCAGTGGGACTCTGTTGAATCCTCTTGTTGTTTAGCATGTTACTTCAGTACTTCCATTGCATCCATTAATCAATTTTAGTTAGTTATATTGATGTAACGTTTATTTTAGTAATTTCAAATTATGTTAACTACAGAAGTTGTCTCAGTTTGTAAAAGATATAGTATGTGCTAACAGTTTTTTCGAAGACGTTTTCGGGCTGAGTCCCAGAGTGGGGCGTACCAAAAACACTAGGGTGCGCAAATAAAAGGCGTAGATCCGTAGGGCATATGCCCTAAAATTCGGGACGTAAGCCTCGGGCGCAAAGGCGTAAGCCCGGAGCCTAAAAGCGTACGGCCTGGGCCTTAACTTTGATTTTTTTTTGTTTAAAAGGTATTTTGTTTTCTATAGATCATGTTTTTTATTATTGGTGTAATGGAATTAATACTTTATATGCTATCATGTTTTCATCTTGTAGTGATTTTTTCTAAAATATAAAATTAAAAAATCAACTATAATAGAAAACAACACTGCATAAATAGTTCTTTTAGATGATTATGCCTGAAATTGATAGAATAGAGAGATTCATTTTTTATCATTGCTTTACCTTTTTATTCTTCTCCTTCTTTGAAATGTATACACAAAATCAGTGCAAATATTAGTTGATGGTAGGAAGCAGGGGCGGATGTACCAAGAGCCCAGGGTGCTCACCCGAACACCCTGGACAAAAAATTACAGTGTATATTTAGGGTAAATTTTATGTGTTTATGTACATATATTAACTTTTGAACACCCCGAACATATATTACGGTGTATATTTAGGTTCAATTATTTTTTTTTTTTTGAAAATCGAACACGATAGGAAGGACTAGTAGATTTGGAGATCAATGATGATTTTCTTTTAAAGATTATCTTAGTTATGATCATCTTTGTGTTGTTACCTTTCTCAAATAATAAATATAGGAGTAATAATTTTTTATATATAATTGGTGATTTATTTGAATCTATTTGCGGAATTTTAATGAAAATATTTCTTTTACGTATTTTCTTAGTAATAAATTATAAGTTGAACATACAAGAGACTAACGCCCTGAATATCCATGGGACTTATCTTGTCTTGTCTCGCCCTCTTGCGTATTAGAACGCCTCGATCATCTTTGCTAATTCTATTATACTCTGTTTGTTTTGCTAATTGATTAAGCCTACTGAGGTTGCTGATCAAGATAATTAGTGGGCTAAAATGAAGATAAATGATCTCGTCAAAGAGATTCTTCCTCGTGATGCAGTGGACGAGAAACACTAATCTTGGCCAATGCTCTTTATTTTAAAGGAGCAGTGGACGAGAAACACTAATCTTGGCCAATGCTCTTTATTTTAAAGGAGCATGGGACGAGAAGTTCAATGTGATATTTGGCACAAATATCATGTTTTGTGTCGTATTACAACTTTATGACTTAATGAAATTCATGAATTCTTTGAACTCATGTCGTTATTTGTATAGGTACGATGACGACAAACGATGGAAAATGTGATTGAAATGATTGGAAGTAGAACATATCAAGAGACTAACGAACTAAAAAGGCTGAATATCGCACGCGGAAGGATCGCCGAAGCCAGCGTAAAGTCGGCCATCGATCCGCATCGCGTGAAGAAAGCGGAACAACCAAACTCGTGCATCGAGTGCGCGATCGCCGCATCGCGTGAAGAAGGCTTCGAGAACGCGATCCTTCCGCATCGCGGGTGGAAAGCGGGGATCTGCGGATGTTTTCCCGATTAGACTAGGATTTGGATTCCTTAATTATATTTTTTTACCCTAGCCTATATATAGACATTTTAAGAGCTGAGAACGGTATTGGGGATTTATTCAAGGATTTGTAAGCCACCGTTCTCTTTTTCTCTCTCTAAGTTATTTTTAGTTTTTTTTACCTTAGGTTATTCATGACTTCTTTTGTCTATGAACGAATCATGAGTAGCTAAACTTCTTACTTCTAGCGTAAAAGACTTGAAAGTTGATTTGATGACAATTATTATCTATTGATTTTCCATAGGTTGCTTATTTATTCTTGATCTTAAGCCAATAGTTAATTAGTGCGCGAATTGGACTTGAGAAAAAATACGTAATAAGAATAAAAAGTTTGATCGATTTAATCGTTTCGTCAAAGAGATTCTTTAGCCCTCTTAGTTGAATGTAAAAATAAATGCATTATCGCTAATGTGGACGAGAAACACTAATCTTGGCCAATAACCCGCCTGAAATTAGGTGAAATTGTCCGAAGATTAAGCGGATTGTCGAAAGCAGATCTTTCTCTCATCCGATAACCTCTTACAATCTTTGTCAAGACGAGAAACACACCATCACAAATTGTTTACTTTTCGGTTGTAGTTTAGTTCAACAAACATCTTGATTTTCATTTTGAATAGGAGCATGGGACGAGAAGTCTATAACTTGTACGTACGTATACTTGCGTGTGCTTCAAGAGAAGAAAGACCTTAAATTCCATCTCCTCAATGGAGGGTCCATTCAAGCACCCTTCATGACTCGGAAGAAGAAGCAATATGTAGCAGCGTTTAATGGCTTTAAAGTGTGGAGGCTTCCTTATAAACAGGATACGGACTTGTGTCGCCTCTGCGTGTATTTCTTTCTCCCTGATTCTCGTGATGGCTTACCTGCTTTAGTGGAAAAAATCAGCTTAGAACCTGGAGTTCCCATATGAAAAAGTTAAAGCACTTAAGTTTCTTATCCCTAAATTCAAAACAACTTTCGGGTTTGAACGTTCTAAAGGGACTAGCCTTTCTCTGCTGGGGTCTCAAAAAGATGGTGGATTCCGCTCTAGCTGAGGACCTATTTGTTTCGGAGGTTTTTCACAAGTCCTTCATTAAGGAGTATGAGGAAGTAACCGAACCTTCAGCAGTTACTGCTAGCGTAGTAACGCTGTGCTGCTTGAGAATTGAGAAGGAAATAGACTTTGTTGCGGACCTTCATTTACAACTGTGCATTCTGAGATTTTGTGTTGGTTATCATAAATTCTTGATTTCAATAGTTGGAAGTATTTAACAAAGACTTAGAATAAGTAAGAAGTGCTCCTTCTCTCTCCCCTTCTCAAACTCCGATTCATATTTTTCCTGCTGTCTTGATCAATAGGCAGTGTGCTGATTTTGCAAGTCAATCTAAAATTACCTAAAGGCGTTAGTTATTTTTTAATATCAAAGTGGACAACAATAGCGGCTGGGGACAACTATAAATATAATGATCCAAAACGGCTTTTATCAGGGAAACAGAAAATAACTGACGACTTTGATTCATCTATTTCACCAAACTTTGAGATACTTCAGTTTTAGTTAAAAAATTTCTGTCTAACACCGCGGTCAACTTTTGATATTTATTGCTAAACTATGATCACGTTGAGCTTAATTCTTGGATATTCCTGTGGATCTTCAAGAGTATATGCCTTTGATAAAAGCCAAAGCCGGCAATACACTGTTAACTATCACCAAATTTCTCTCTCTTTTTCCTTCTTCTTCTTTTTTTTTTTTTTTTTTTTAATTTTATATCTTTTTGATTTTTGACATTCTTGGGCTCATTTCTTATACTGATGTTTTCCAGAATTGACCCATGAAATTGTTTTGAGAGATTATTAGTATGAGAGCTAACTACTGCCTAAATGGCTCATGAACATTAAGTCAATAAATTTTGGTAGTTAAACTCGAAAGCAATCATTAGATGCAATGTTCTTGATTTCAATAATATGGGTCAAAAGAAAGCAAAACCTTGGCAAGTATTGTGAAATAATATCTGAGCAAGTTAAACGAGTAAATAAGCTTCTTCTTTTTTTTTTTTTTTTTTTAGAGAAAAGACCCTTCCTTTGATTATTTTTGGCCGGCTCAGCAGACAAGTAGTCGTATTCGACACCTCTCCACATGTTGTAATGCTTCATTACAGTAAATCAAATTTTCTGTGTTAAAAATCATCATATAAGAGTTATTCTAGAATATATGTTGCCATCTACATAGCTCTAGCATAATAATGTTAGTATTTGTCCTAAAGTGAGTGTCAAAATGCTAAGTTGCAATTCAGCATCAGAGCTTAGTTGACCTCCTAATGATTTGCTAACACTGACTGAAGTTCCTTTTTATATTAACAATGTGTAGGAAAAGCATGCTTAAGGTTTTAACAAGTTTATTTTGATAAGTTTCAACTGCTATGTTACTTTAAGCGGCTTAGAGAATGAAAGAAATGGCGGAATCTTTTTTATTTTATTGGATGCACTGTTAACTGATACTTATTGTCCCTTTGCTCGGGTTAAGATACCATTTACCAAATGAGAACTATAAAGTGTAAATTCCATAAAACATCACTATTTTGGAACTAAAATATTACAACCATCTGTTTAATTAACTCCATGTTGGCAGATGAAAAGAAAAATTATACTAGTAATTGGAATGTACTGCCTAGTTTTCACGAATGAGTATTGTTCTTTGTGATTAAGGTCTTTGTTTTTTAGTAGTCCCAGACAAACATAAGCTGGGAGGGCATAATAATTAAACCTAATTTTCAGCAGACTAAATTTTTCAACTAATTTAGGCATTAAATCATTTTTAGGAGCCAGGATTTAAAGTTTATGAGTTCTGAACTTGTCACCGAACAATAGCTCGTTTTAGTTGTTGGTTTTGCACTTAACTATTTTATACATATTTGATGAATTTCTTGATACAAATATAGGATCTAAGCAAAAAGTATTGGGTTTGTTCGAACCCGTACCTAATATTGTAGCTCCATCCCATAAGGAACAAAAAGAACCTTCTCCACTCTTTAAGTTTACAAATATGAAAATGCAATTTGATTCCTTTTATCTTTTCTTGTCCCTATTAGAAAGATTATATCTATTCATTTTACTATACTAATTTTCGGACACGTGCGTTGCACGTGTATTCCATGCCAATTAGTACAAATTTTTTAATATAGTTGAAATAACATTATAACAAGTGCGCGATGAGTTGCACACATTTTGAAAGGGAAGACGTGTTTTCTGCGAGCATACAACACCAAATCAGACAAAATAAATTCAAATCTTAGATCAAGTCAAAATATTTGTGATCATTACGTTTCTTTATAACGAAATCTTAAAATTTGACGGCATAGATTTTAAAAGTTTTACCAACGGATCATTCATTTTCTTTCAAGGCTTGATTGTATTAGTTGTAGGTATAAATAACATAATTTTAAATTGAATTAGTCATACAATGGAAATAAATGAGGAAACTCTAAAATTGACAATATATATATTGTGCCATCAACGTAAAATCTCTTTGATGAACTATAGAGCAATGGATTATTAAATATGGTTAACCGTACCAGTTAGTATTTTGAGTTATTAAAAAGGATACTTTTCATAACTATCTTGATAAATTGTCGATCGAGATTCAAATAGAATACCTAAAAATTAAGCATCTCATTCCTATCAATTAGAATCATCAAATGCCCTAAAATTATGGGTTTTATTCTCAACTTCATCTTCTCTACTAAGTCGGTCCACAAATATTTTGGTCCATTTTTTTTTATCCTTCGCTCCCTTTAATTTGTTGATTCCATCTAAAAAAAATTTCCTATCGTTATCGTATTCGTCTTAATTTATAAACATAGTGAAACATATACTAATTCTAATTCAGTACAAGAAGTTATATAGTGTATATAATATTTTTATCATACATCAACTATATTTATATATAGAATTGTTATGTACTAAGCCAACCAAACTGATTGACGCAAACTACATAAACACTAAAAGAAAGGAAAATGAATGAAGAAATCGAGCGGATGCGAGAATTTCAAAAGATAACCGGGCAAAATAAGTAAGGTAATAAAGAACAAAATATGAAGATTGAAAACGCAAACAATCAACAACAAAGAGCAAAAGAGAACGAAAATTAAGAGCAAAACGAAGGGCTAAGCAGCTTTAAAAAAGCTGGTTATATGTGCTAAATTAAAGGAAAGCGAACAAACTAACATTAAAATAGTATACCTTTGTTGCAAAAAGGGTTGAGAATACACCAAACATTATACTAAAGACAAAAACATATAATAATCTGATAATGGACCAAAGGCTAAAGCTACTGTGGCCCGTGGAATTTATAGAAGGCAAAAAGATTTGAAAAGTTTTTTAACTGATGGAAGCTTCAAAGAAGTAGAAAATAGTAATTAAAAGGAAAAGGACAAACTGATGGAAGCTAAACAAGCAGAAAATGAAAAAACAGACAACTTATATTAAATTAAGATGATCCCACCTAACCACGTTCTGTCGTTCTCTCTTGCTAACATTTATGTGTTTTTGGTGAACTGAATGAGTATCATTAAAGTACTACGGTTGTATCTCTAATTCCCCTCTTATGTAATTAAAATATTAGTAGTAATTAATTGAATACTTAATTAGATTTTGATTAACTGAATTAAAATATTATTTTTTGATTAGAAATTTATTTAGATTTTGATTTACTGTAGGGGTAAAATTGTAATTTAACTTTTAAGATAGGAGCTTCTCACTTTTAATTTACTATATAAAGGAAGTTTTATGAAGTCTAACAAACTCAAGCATTCATAGGAACCTTTCTAACTAGCAATATACATTTCATATTTTGGTGCTTGAAGGAAAACTCCAACATCAAAATGGTAAGCTCTCCTGGAGGACATGTCGAAAAGAGAAGTCTTTCATGACTTAGAATTATGCATGGAATTTATAGCTAATTAGTTTATTTGTGTTACTTATATGCAGGGAATGTGCAGAGATCTCAAGACTGAACCCAAACAACCACCTAGGCTGGGAGGAAATAGAGCAGCTTTATTTGTATATGGTAAACAATTTGTGACTAATCATGGAATAACTCACTGGACTTAATAAGCAATGAAATATGAACAACTGGCTTTCAGAGTATTAATATGGTAATCTTTTAACCATGCAGCTATAGCGGGAATCGACACCATGGCTTTCATAGCAACTGGTGTGAGCTTGGTGACTTACTTTTATGGATTTATGAACTTCAGCATAACAAAATCAGCCACAACTGTTACAAACTTCATGGGAACAGCATTCTTTCTATCATTATTTGGAGCATTCCTTTCAGACACTCACTTGTCCAGATTCAAGACTTGTGTTCTGTTTGGCTGCTTTGAAGTTGTTGTAAGTTAACTACCCCCCCCCCTCCAACTTAGCACTTGTTGCTTATCAGCTACTTTTAATCAACTAAATCAAACGGACTCTAAACGGATGCTTTCACTTGCAGGGGTATGCACTTCTAGCAGTGCAAGCACATTTCAGGCAACTAAGACCCTTTGCTTGTAAGGACATAACCTTGAGCCAAATGAATCAATGTGAGTCTGCAAATAAAGGCCAATTGGCAATCTTATACGCCGGACTTTATCTAGTTGCAATCGGGACTAGTGGAGTCAAAGCAGCTGCACCGCCTTTGGGAGCAGATCAATATGATGAGAAGGACACTAAAGAGGCTGCTAAATTATCAAGTTACTTCAATTGGCTTATGTTTTTCCTCACCACTGGTGCCTTATTTGGTGTCACATTTGTAGTTTGGATAAGTGAGAATCAAGGATGGGATTGGTCTTTTGCTGTCTGCAGTATTGTAGTTGGATTGGCAATTCTGTTCCTAACAATGGGAAAATCACTGTACAGAAACAATGTCACAAATGGAAGCCCCCTTACGCGTATTATGCAGGTGTTTGTTGTAGCACTTAGAAACAGAAATCTCCCTTTGCCAGAGAATGAACACGAGTTACACGAGATTCATGATGAGGAAGCTAGATATGATACTGAGATTCTTCGAAAAACTAACCAATTCAAGTATGTTAAGACATTTTACAATCTCCCAATTTGTATTCTAGTTGATATTTCATATAGCATAAATGATGAAGCCCCGAAATATTTGCAGGTTTTTAGACCAGGCAGCGATAATGAGGACTCACCAGGCACATGGACCATGGAGACTATGTACAGTAACACAAGTTGAAGAGACAAAAATTGTAGTCAGAATGTTCCCAATTATATTAAGTACTGTCTTCATGAACACTTGTTTGGCTCAGCTCCAAACTTTTACCATCCAACAAAGCACAACAATGGACAGAATAATCCACAAGTTTGAAGTTCCAGGGGCTTCAATTCCTGCAATTCCCCTGTTGTTTATGATTATCCTGATCCCAATATATGACCGCGTTTTCGTTCCAATAGCAAGAAAATTCACAGGGATTCCAACAGGGATCCGACAGCTGCAGCGTATAGGTGTTGGCCTAGTACTTTCAGCTTTGTCAATGGCAGTAGCTGCAATTGTAGAAAAACACCGGAAATCAGTTGCCATTAAGCACAACATGGTTGAATCCGCCACACCATTGCCAATGAGTGTCTTCTGGCTAGGCTACCAATATGCGATCTTTGGTTTAGCTGATATGTTCACATTTGTCGGATTAATGGATTTTTTCTATTCAGAGAGCTCATCAAGCATGAAAGCACTAAGTACCGCGATTTCTTGGTCTTCACTGGCAATTGGATACTACATTAGTTCAGTGGTGGTGAGTATTGTGAACAAGGTGAGTGGCGGCTGGTTGGCTAACAACAACTTGAACAAAGACAAGCTTGATTATTTTTATTGGCTGTTAGCAGGATTGAGTGTGCTTAATTTTGGATTTTATTTACTTTGTGCTTCTTGGTATAAATACAAGAATGTGGATGTGAATCCAGAAGATGATGTCCCGAGTAATAAGGAGGCCAAGGGGAAGATTGAGATGAGTATAGTTTAGGAATTCTACAAAATAATGTTGTTTGATCTAGTGTTCATAGTATGTGCCTGAGAGGTTTGAATGTACTATATTATGTCATTTATCAAGGGTTCAATAAAACTAAAGTAATCTTTGGCATCTACCAACACATAAACTCGCAAGAGCAAGAGTCTAGAGCCGAATATAATATGGGTTCGACAAGAATTTACTACTTAAGACACAAAGCTTAGATACATATGTGAAAATTCATTGAGGTGACGGTAAATATTAAATTTTGAATCCACAATCTCAAAAGTGTAATGAGTTCAATAGTAAGAACATTACGATTGAACCATAAAATCTAAATCTTGAATTGACCTCTCGTTTGATCATACCCTTCTTCAAAGACCAAAAGACTCGGAAGGAAAAAAGAAAACAAAGAAATGAACGGAATTGCTAACCAAGAATCAATTGAGAAGTCATAAATGGCTTATGAAACTCCACAATAAGCAATATGACATTGTATTAGTGGCATAACATGAAATTGATAGAAAAACACAAAACTGCATATGTACCGGAGCTAGGGGCACAAGGGTACATCTAAACGCCCTTCGCTGCAAAATTACACTATATATAGGGTCAAAATATGTATATTAACTGGTCAAATCTTCAAAAGGTTAGGATACCATCTAGGGACAATCATTATTTGACTCATAACTAAAGGACAATTATATTAAAGTCCTTTCTTAATGGTTTCTGAGGTTGTTAATGTCCTTTATAATATCAAAATTACGCCGCAAGCACACTTTGGGCCCTAAGACAAGGATGATGGGAGGAAAATAAGTCACATCATTGTCCACTAATTGCGACAATAATGTAGTTACAAAATCATTACTATTACATTCAATAAACTTTCTGAGTACTTCTACTATAGTATTTCAGCTTCATTTACGATCAAATCAAATTAATTAAAGCTTATGAATGATCACCCAACATGGGTTCAGTCGTGGCATTCATATTAGAAAACGGTTTAATTTTTTCCCCTTTTTCTGGTTTTGCTTTTGCCTTGTTTTTTCCCTCTTTATTCACTTTTACTTTTTTGTGTGTGGGGATTTGATTTTAAAAGATTTGGTATTATAAAAAATAAAAATAGAAATGCTTCGTGAGAGCTACATTACAATGATTTTGCAAGGGGAAATAGTCCCCATCTAGTACCTTAGAATATTAGTATCTAGTACAAACGTTGCTTAGAGTGATGGCATCACAAAAATTAAAGCACAAATAATTAATATGATCTCCGTACATGTGTAGGTCAATTTGTCAAGTGATAAAGCTGGAGGATACAACGTTAAAATTATGAAAGATATGAAGAACTTTTATTAAGTATTTGCCACCTTTAAGTTTTGCTTGCAAAAGAGAAGCTACAATTGAAATGGTAAGTTGCCTTTGTTATTGTGAGTTTCCGTTAGCATACGAATAGAAGAATTACCTTTTTTCCTCTGAACCTAAAAGTTACATGTTTGGCTAAATAGTTTCATTTGTTACTTGTTGCAGGAAATTTGCAGAAATGTCGAGACTGAAGCAGAGCAACTTCCAAACAAGGGGGGAACTAGAGCAGCTCTTTTTGTCTATGGTAAGCATCTTCAAGTATCTAATTGTTGAATTCCTTTGAGATGGTGCGGAATTCAATTGAAGCCCCTTAGTCGGAAAATAATACCGTGCATATATGTAATGGTGAATTGTAAGGGGTTATATTGTCAAAATTCTCTTGACACGAGAGAAACTTCTATTCTAAGGTGGCTCAAATTTTGCGCTTGAATCCCACTTGTGGCACCCTAAAAAAAAAAATTCTGAATTCTCTCGTTAGAATTTCTGGCTCCGCTACTGAACTTGACTTTGGAGTTTTGATATTCTGATATCTGATCATGCAGCTGTGGCGGGGATCGATACCATGGCTTTTATTTCAAATGGTGTGAGCCTGGTTACTTACTTCTATGGGTACATGAACTTGAGCTTAACAAAATCTGCCACTACTGTCACAAACTTCATGGGAACTGCATTTTTACTCTCATTATTTGGAGCATTTCTCTCAGATACTTACTTCTCCAGATTCAAGACTTGTGTCTTGTTTAGCATCATTCAAGTTTTGGTACTTCTTATTGCTTCATCTTTAGCTAAGCAAGAAAACAAAAAAAACAGATATTTCACATGTTTATGCAGAATCAAGAATTGACTTTGATCATTCTTTCTTTCTTAGGGATATGCACTTCTAGCAGTTCAAGCACATTTCAGCCAACTGAGACCATTTCCCTGCAAGGATGTGCCTTTAAGCCAAAACAATCAGTGTCAATCTGCAGATAGAGGCCAATTGGCAATCTTATATGGAGGTGTTTATCTGATAGCACTTGGAAACAGTGGAGTCAAAGCAGCTTTGCCATCTTTAGGTGCTGATCAATTTGATGAAAAAGATCCCAAAGAGGCTGCTAAGTTATCAAGTTACTTCAACTGGCTATTGTTCTTCATCACCATTGGAGCCATGCTTGGTGTTACATCTTTAGTCTGGATAAGCGACAACCAAGGATGGGATTGGTCATTTGGTGTCTGCTCTGTAGCAGTTGGTTTGGCAATCCTGCTCTTGACCGTGGGAAAACGGTTCTATAGAAACAATGTTCCTAAAGGAAGCCCTCTAATGCGCATTTCACAGGTTTTTGTTGCAGCTTTTAGAAACAGAAATCTCCCACCACCACAGCACAAAGACGATTTACATCAGATCAAGGGTAGAGAACCTGAAAATGGAACTGAGATTCTTCAAAGGACTGATCAATTCAAGTATTTAATAAGAACTTTCTTAGTTTCAGTTTCTTGTTGATATATTGCTTCACTTAACCAAATTCCCACTAAATGTACAGATTTTTGGACCGGGCAGCAATAATGAGGATTAATCAGGAGGCATCCACATCAAGTGTACATGGACCATGGAGCCTTTGTTCTGTCTCACAAGTTGAAGAAACAAAAATTGTAGTCAGAATGCTCCCAATTATACTGAGCACCGTCTTCATGAACACCTGTATGGCTCAACTACAGACCTTCACCATCCAACAAAGCATAACAATGAACAGAAAAATCCAAAACTTTGAAATCCCAGCGCCTTCCATACCTGTAATTCCTCAACTATTTCAAATCTTCCTGATCCCAGTCTACGATCGTATCTTTGTCCCAATAGCAAGAAAATTCACGGGGATCCCTTCAGGGATTCGACAATTGCAACGTATAGGTTTTGGACTAGTACTTTCAGCAGTTTCTATGGCAGTAGCTGCAGTTGTTGAAAGTCACAGGAAATCAGTTGCCATTAACCATAACATGGTTGATTCCGCTGGTCCATTACCTATAAGTGCGTTCTGGCTTGGATACCAATTTGTAATATTTGCAATGGCTGAAATATTCACATTGGTGGGGTTGTTGGATTTCTTTTATGCAGAGAGCACATCGGGCATGAAATCACTGAGTATGGCCGTTTCTTGGTCCTCACTGGCATTTGGGTACTTCACAAGCTCAGTAGTGGTGAGTGTAATTAACAAGGCGAGTGGTGGCTGGTTAGCTAATAACAACTTGAACAGAGACAAGCTTGACTACTTCTATTGGTTGCTAGCAGGAGTCAGTGTGCTGAACTTTGGCTTCTATTTGCTGTGTGCTTCTTCGTATAAGTATAAGAAGCCAGAACTGAACCAAGAAGATGCTATCTCTGATAAGAAGGCCAAAGGAAAAATGGAAACATGTGTTCTCTAGGAAATATGCATCCTCATGATGTTTGACCAAAATTATGTTATATAATAATATTGTGCTTGTGACCATATTACACAGAGTCCATGTAATCCTGCATCGTGTTTTTAGTTGATCGAATATTCAAAGGTGCAAGTATCAGTATCCAATGTACCTAAACCAAATCAAGGAGAAGAAGTCCTGGGCATGAAAGTGTATGGACTTGATTTTGATATTCTATCCAAGTACCCTGTTACGACGGAATGTCATACATTGCATGATTCTATGTCTTCATTGCTAAACTTCTCCTTGCTATATTTCGTTTTGAATGTCTGATAATTTAGAATGAAGGCTACTGCATTTCCATTGGTACCAAACGAACATGGTCTAACACTGCATTTATTCTTCTTTTGTCTCACCCTCTTTTTGAATACCAGAGCTTGGACAAAGTAGCTAAGATAAACTTTAAACAATCAACTGGTCGTATGAAAACATGGACTGCGACAAAGTGGATTGAGTCGACAATCCCACAGACACAAGCAAACGTGTTAGAAACCAAAGGTCCTTGGCCAATTAACATCCTGGAACCACGTACTTTATAATCTGGGGTTTTCTACTGACAGAATTCAAGGTCACACATAAGTGAGCAGCATCTCATCCTCAATCTCGACAAATGTCACTTTTACGGATTCACAAAACAGGTAATCTTTTATAGTTCCTTTCCAACGACTTTCAATATACAAATGATATGATGTACAAATCAGGCACCATTTTCAATTTGCACAGTAAGGAAGATAAGAATCTACATTACAGCAAGCCAGACTGGTTATAAATAAATAAATAAACAACCTGTTATTCCCTACCATCTAACATCCAATGTTAAAGGCTCTGGTGGGACAAGAAAAGAAGAAATTTTGGTAAAGGACAAATTTGACATCAAATTACTCCATGATGATGAATCAACTTCAATAAAAGGTCTGACCTTCTTAATCAAACGCGGCTTCAAGATCTCTGCCTCAAACCTTGCAGTTACTTCAAACCATGAACGCTCAACAACTGGCCTTGTTCTCCACTCCCCTAAAGTAGTCCAATATGTGTCGTTGTTCTGAATACCTCTTTCCAACTCCAACTGGAAGCGAAAAAGAGTCAAGTCTTTAACTTTCACTTTTATAAGATTGAAATTTGCAATTTGACTGGCTTTGCCACCTAGAAAACTCCTTAGCACTTTTTCCAGTAATACTATCTTCTGGCTTAGAAAATCATTGTACAAGCTCCGTTTTCTGTATATATGCCTTGTATAACATTTTTCAGATAGCAACTTGATAGATCTTCTGGACACAAACGTAGTTTCAATTCTTAAATCAGGGTTTCTGGTTATGTAGGCAAGTACTGAAGTAGGTCCCCTTGCATGTACAGGAAGCAACGGTATGCAACACGATTGCGACATATATCCAAATTGACCGCTCCCTGACTTGGTCAAAATGCTTCCATTTACCAATTTCAGTAAATCAGAGATGTTGAACATTGATATTTCGTCAGCACCTTTAACTTCTACACTGATGCCCTCACCAACAAGGATCTTTTTCAACCCCGTATAGGAAGAGTTCAGCTGTTAAAAAGGTAAGTAACATTATGTTGTTAGCCCACCTGAAAACATAATGATTAGTAAAATCTCACTTTCAATGCTCGAATAGAACACATAAGGCATCAACTCATGACGAATCACATTGAGGCAACTAGTTGCGAACTAGCAAGAAGAGATGAAAGCACAAATTATATCCATTTCAAGAGTAATCTAAATGATTAAAGAAAAATGTCAAACATCAACATCCAAACAGGCTATGTCAACCACGTCCGGCCACAGATAAAGAATTTCTCCGTGATACAACATGATAATATTCATATCCTCGAATCTATGAAACACGAATAAACATAATAGCTAGAAGATCATCGATGGAGAACACACGCTAGTGTGACATTTTATCCCTACTACACATTCAATACGTTGAACTAATATATACCACATGCATTCACAAATTAGATGCTATCTCCCTGTGAAAGAATAAAGTTCTAGTAAAACTGCATCTAAAGAAGTTCCACGCGTATGCAGCAGCTCTATTTTGGACTAACCCTAGATCAGCCTATAACAACTTTGCTGCTAAAATTGCAGCTTCCTAAGAGGAACCTGATAAGTCAACTGAAACATCAAGTGGGTTAGCACTTCATAAATATGCTGCACCTAAGAACTTCTGAAGTTTTGACCGGTAATGCCTTGATACACAAAGACTCTTATGGTAGATTTGACTTAACATTAGTTAAGAAGCAAAGGCCATCTACATAATTTACTGCTACAAATAATTTAATGCAACAAAGTACAAACAAAAGCAAAATCAAAGAAACTGAGAAAGAAATTATTAAAAAATTAAAGAAAGATAGCCATACAGGTAAGGTCAGTGAGAGGTAATCATCTCCAGTAGCGTACAATTCGAATGGCCCTTGGATTTTTAGGACATCAAGAGTAGCCTTTGAACCAATCTCTTTAACCAAAGACTCGAAGTCAGACTCAGACTCATTCTTGTTAGGAAAATGAAAGCTTTTCCAGTGAGATACTTCATCTGACATCATGAATACGAATTCCGTCTTCCCAATTCGGACGCGAAACTCATACTTCCTTAAAGTCCCAAACTTCGATTTCTTTACATCCAATTTGGAAACTCTTAAGTCCTGCAAATCCCATTTCTCTCGTTCAGCAATCCCCTTTAACACATCCTGAATAACATATACAAATAAAACCATCAAAACCATTAGAGAATCAGAAAAATAATACTCCCTCCATTTCAATTTATTTGCCTTACTTTCCTTTTTAGTCCGTGTCAAAACGAACACGTCTCTTTTCATTTTTGGCAACTCTTTAATTCCAACTTTCCACACAACATATTTAAAATCACAAGATTAAACAGCGATTTGATACATTCTAATATCTTTAGTTTAAGAAACAGGAGTCAAAAGCCTTCTTTACTTTCTTAAACTTTGTGCCAAGTCAAAATCAGACAAACAAATTGAAATGCACTGAGTGGTAATAAGGCAAAACCCACTTGAGAATCAGACCAAATAACAGTAATGAGGCAAAAACCATTAGAGAATCAGAACAAATAACAATAATTAGACAAAACCCAGAACAAATAACAGTAATTAGGCAAAACCCATACGAGAATAAGATCAAATAACAATAATTAAGCAAAACCCACAAAACCTGGAGAAATGAAGGAGGATTAGGTGACAATTGTGGATATTCCACGTAGCTGATTCTTGGATAAAGATAGTGAGAAATATTGAAAGGTAAGGAGGATGACGTGGCAATTGAAATTAGAGATGGGGATATAGAGAGAAGAACAAAGAGTATGAGAAAAGTAGAAGAAGAAAAGAAAGGGGTATGGATCATCATTGATCTTTGATTTTATTTGCACTGCAATGGTGATGGGATTATTAACAGGTTATTCTTTGCTTTGATTTCTGCAGAGACAGCAATCAGATCTGTTGCAGAGGGGCAACTAAAATGACTATTTGGGACACTGCATTAAGAGATTGTACGGAGGAAAGCCTTGACGTTACTGGTAAAGTTGCTGCGGTACGTGATCGGAGGTCACGGTTCGAAATGTGAAAAAATAGCCTCTTACGAAATGTAAAGAGCGAAAGGCTGCAGACAATAACCCTTGTGGTCTCAACCCTTCCTCTCCCGCGCATATTTGGAGCTACCATTCCTGAAAGCCGCCATTAAGAGATTGTACAACATGAATTATAAGTCGTGCCAAGTAAGTATCTCGGGTTGGCAATATGGAGCCCGTTTGGATTAGCTGGAAAAAAAAAGTGACTTTTAAGCATAAGTGCTTAAAGTATTTTTTAAGTGCTAAAAGTTATTTTATAAATAAGCAGTTACGTGTTTGGATAAAAGTGTTTAAAAGGTTTTTAGAAGTAAGGGTAATATTAGAATTAACAGAAAATATAAGGGATAAAAGAGTAAAGTTGTTGGTCAAATCAAAATGGCTTTTAAGCCAAAAAAAATAAGTTGGGGTTGAACAACTTCTTATTTTTGGCTTATTTTAAACACTTTTTAACTTAATTTAAGTTGTTTTTTATTTTACCAAATGCCCAAATAAGTTAAAAATGACTTATAAGCTGATTTGACGCCAATCCAAACGGGGCTCATGATCTTTTACTAATGTTGCTTCATTTAAGTTCTTAATAATAAGCCAAAAGAATATTTGGCACTAAAAATCATCCATATTTTATAGTTCCAACGTATAAATTTCTGACAAGACCGAAAACTATTGACAAATTTTGGACCCAATGTAAACGTACTTAACCCCGACTAGTAATTAGTATTGCTTATATAGATATTTTTCTTTTATTGTGTCTTATTTTTCATTAGGTTACACGTTCTACTAAATGCCAATCATTTTTAATCTTATACGACTCCACACCAATTTCTGGTGCGCGTTCGGTTCTTCAGTTGGATTTTTTTAAATTTCGGTTCGATTTTCGGTTTTTTGAAAGTGGGAACCGAACACCCGGTTCAGTTTTTTTCAAGTTCGGTTCAATTTTTCTAATTCTGTTTTTTCAATAGGGGCCTAGTTAATGGGCTATTTCTCTGCTTGTAAAATGCGCTAGTTTTTTATTAAAAATAGGTTACTTAATGTTTTTTAATTCAAAAAAAGCTATTTTAAGTTGTGTTCCAAAGTTTAATTCAAATGAGCTTCTTTCACTTCTCATTTTCATTCTTGTGTAACGTGATTTCTGCGCAGGCTTACAGTTTGTGGTTTGTAATCTTATTGCACCACGATTTAATACTACCATCTTTGAACAATTCAATAGAAAACAAATAATTTCAACTATAAAAAAAAATAAAAAATAAAAAACTAACAAAACTAACTAATGGGCTTCTTTTTATTCTACTCGGTTCCATTTCATTGTTTATGACAGATTGACAGCACTATTTTTTTTTCATTCCGCAACCTCATAGCCATATTCAAAATTGGGAAAAATGACAAAAGTTGTGTACTATATATATTCCAACTTGCAAGATGATGAAAGCAGTTGTGATCCTATTCAGTTGTACTCATATTGCAAAAGTTGGGTTAAACCGAAATACCGAAAAATTGGAATGTCATAATCGAACACCGAACTTTTAGAAGAAAAAAAAGAACTGTAACCGAACGGAAGAATCGAAAAAACAAAACCGAAGAACCGAATTAATTCGGTTCAGTCCGATTTTTTGGTTTTGCGTGTTTATGCCCACCCCTAATTTTCAGAGCTCTGCTACAGCCATCTTGTTACTTGCCAGATATTTATTCGCATATAATATTATTGGTCACAATAATTTTATAGAATTTTTCTTTCACTCGATTATAACAGTAACTACATCTCAATCCCAAAATAAATTGGGCTCAACATATAAATCACCATTCACCGTTTTTCTCATTAAAATTCATCACATGCCAACACTAAACCAAACACACAACTCTTTGATAGCGCCTCTCCATTTTAACCATCCTATTTTGATCTATATGTGACATCTTGATTTATCATATCATTTCAAAATAATTTTTTTACTTTTTTGAAAAATAAATCAACCAAAATTTTAATAAATTTTAAAAGCAAACAAATGTTTTAAACTGCTTGATTATTAGATAGATAATAATCACATAAAATGGATCACATACTTTTGATAATGTCTCAGTGTGAAGTTCAATGTGTATGAAACTTATGGAACAAAGGAGTGACTTTCTGCCGAGGGGATAGAGCAGGCTTTTCATAATAATATAGTAGTAAGAACTGAGAAGCTTTTTTCCTTCAAGATTTTCATTTTAAGCGTTTAACACTAGAAAGGATCAATTTATAGTTTCAAGATCAATAGCAAACCTTTTTCGATATATTCACCTAATAAGCATACTGCAAAAGCATTCCCAGAAAATGCAGATTTACTCACCACGATCACCACAGAAATAAATAAGCAATTAAGCATTAAACGGTTTCTTTTCTGCAGTAGCATTACACAGTTGAAAGTTGATATAATGATTGCAATTCTTAATTTTCTCAACATACACGAAAAGACGTAAGAACTCAGGAATATTACTACATCATAGTTCACTAATAGATATTGGAATAGCCAAAAAGATACAAGGGTAGTGCTACGAAGCCAAGAAAACTCATCTCAAAAGGATGGTCAATCTTGAGGCTAATTGCCTCCCAATTCAAACCAATATATTCCAAAATCTTAAAGCTGTGCAATTGTAGATTCATAACACACTGACAACACAGCAGAGAAAATTGTTACATGGAGACCATACTTCAAAATCAACTGCATTCAGCAGGAATAAAAGCAAATATTAAACATATTCAGCCTCAGAATATTGTCACAATTTACAGCTGAAACTTTGTTGGGTCGATGTAGACATGTCTCCCTAGTCTGGTTCTCCACTCCAAGGTTTAGGAGAAAAGAAAAATGTTCCAGTTCTTCAGATCATGACAACTGAGTTGCTAATTCCAATGATCAGCTTTATCTCTGAGGCTTTCCACTACATAAAATTGCAGAAACACCCAAAATAGGGCCCTTGAGAAAAATAATAACACGGCGGATTAAGATAATCCATCCTCAAAGTTGTTCAAATTATGGATCGAACAACACCAGACAGGATGGGATAAGATTTTACAGCTGATTCAATGAGCCAAAAGGCAGAAAATGATCAGTCAAAGAATAAAGAGATGAAAGAAGTCAGTTGAACACCTTCCCCTCCGAAAGGGTCAAGAAACTGCAATTACTCTCTTCTCCATTAGTGAGCCATGTAGGGTGTCCGACACTCTGGACGGAGGCCAATATCTGAATACTGACCTACCAATAATGTTTTCAATGGGAAGTGGACCCCTGAAAAAATTAGACAGTAAAGATGAGATCCAAATTTTGCATAGAGATAAATAAATAAATAAGACACGAAATGCTATAAAGGCTTAATTTTTGCTTTTTAGAGGGTTAAATAAATAAATAAATAAGACACAAAATGCTATAAAGCGTTAATTTTTGCTTTTCCAGCCATGAAGGGTTCACATGGAGAACATGATACACCAGTTCTTTCCTCTTGATTCTAATTGTTTCAGCTTCCTAGCCACAATGCACAAGCGTTCCCCTATCACTCATAAACAAGGGAATTTTTTAATTATATTTAAAGAAAGGCTTGTTTTTAGGGGAGGGGGAGGGCAGAGACTGAAGACGAGGTTGGACATTATTTCAGCTCTTTTTCAGCAGTGAATTGTTGCTTCTCTATTGAATAAATTAAATCTATCAATGCTCACCAGTTATGAGAATCAACGCTATTATTACGATTGTCCCCCATCACGAACACACAGCCTTCAGGAACAAGCTAAAAAATGACCAAGCAAAATATTAGATATTTGATGAAATTACATCATAGATATTATCACATAGAGACAGAATAAATGCATTACCACTGGTTCCATTTCATAGGCAAGGGGCTCTAAAATGAAGTCTTCATCTTGAGCAATACCATTCACAAACAGTTTACCCTCACGCACCTACATAAAGTGTTATCCTTGAATAAGACAGCAAACTTACAAAGCTACTTGTAAAACATGGTAAGAGAAGAAGAACTTACATAAACATAGTCCCCAGCTAATGCAACAACTCTTTTAATGAAGACATCTCCAGCACTACAACCAAAAATATGCTGCAACAAACAGAAAATTGCCAGCTGCTGAATGCATGTGCAGAATAAAAATCTCACACTACAAGCAGTACAGACAACTGACATACCTGAAGGATTGGCGGTGCTCTAAATATCACTATATCTGAAATTTCAGGATTCCGAAAAACATATGAAACCTGAAATGCAGTAGAGAGAGCATAATAATCAGTGAAGAGCTAGCATCACACATGCTAAAGCCTTTACAAGGTTGGTAGATAATCAGGACATAGAAAACTTTATTTGTATGGAACTGCAACATGTCAAAATTCCTCTAATGATTGTAGGAGACACATCTCTCGCGTGAAAGGAATAAAGCTATAAAGACAGAACTAATCATTAAACATAATGAGCATTCTTTCCCCAATTAGGAGGATTGGTTATTTTGCACTACAAGAACAACCCTCTCACAAAAGTTGGATGCAATACAGGCTTTATGATAAAGAAGTCAGCTCAACAATTGTATTTGTCATGAACATTAATGGGCAGTCACCATTTATGAAGTCTAAACAAATCATTGACAAAAAAATGGAGACGGAAGACATCAACTGTCTAACACAATTATTATGGTGCAAGGAAACTAAACCACACTCTTGCAAAACATCGAAAAGACCAAATAAACTAGTAGGCAATATGGCTCAGGGTTAGCCAATATATCCAATCAATTGACTATGCCGCACATATCAGTTGAAAAGTACTACTATGATCAAATAATTCTAGTAAAGACTCTGAAAACCACACCGGTAAAGACTAGATTTTCCAGGCACAAATGATCACGATAACCACCAATCACATATTCAGCCCAGCTATCTGCGAATGAAAAAAGAAATAAAACAGCAATAAACTTCTAATCGATCATACTAACCCAGGTTCACAGCAGTGATTTCAAGCACCGATGATGTAATTAAGACCAGGGGCGGATCTACGTGTAAGTGAGGGTGTTCACCCGAACACCCTCGGCAAAAAATTACAGTGTATATATAGGGTAAATTTTCTGTATTTATGTGCATATATTAACTTTTGAACACCCTCGGCAAAAAATTACAGTGTATATTTAGCTTCTTTTTTTTTTCCGAACACCCTGGATGAAAATCCTGGATCCGCCACTGATTAAGACATACCCAAAATACACATAGCACGCTAGTTAGAACATCTCTAAGGGTGTGTTTAGTATGGAGGAAATATTCCAATTTTCTCATCTCTGGATATGTTGTTTTGGGAAAATAAGTTCCTTAACAACGAGGAAAATGGCTTCCCTAATGGAAGTCGGAAAAAAGGTCCCACAAGTGGCATTCCACACCCGCAAACACATCTCATCTTCACCCCCACAAACACCCACCAACCCACCCCACGCCCCACCAACCCACCCACCCCCAACCTACCCCTACCCCTACCCCACAACCCTCACCACCCACCCACCCACCCACCAGCCCCTCGCCACCACACCCCCCAACCCGTATAGTATTTGTCTAGATTATATACCAATGCTTTTATTTAGGACAATATTTTTTGCGTAGTACCGAACACAACAAAATAGGTAAGAAATCCACTTATTTTTCTGGAAAACATTTTCCTTCATACCAAACACACCCTAAGTATTTAAGCTATATCAACAAAACTCAGAAGAAAATATACCTTTTCAGCCATTATACGATCCCCTTTATCCAAAGTAGGTGACATAGAAGCAGATGGAATTGATCTTGGTTCAGCCAAAGATGATTTAAACATTATACTAACACTCAACGCTGTAAATGCAGCTTTTGCATCATCAGAACATATATTCAACAACTTTGACACCCAACACGTCTTATTAACCACCTTCAATTCACTAACCAAAGGTTCCTTACTAACAACAACCCTTTCACTTTCACTACATTTACTACTTGGCTGATTACAAGGAAGCCACTTTGAACCTTGTAAAAAAGGAAGAAACGACGACGCTTTCAATGGTGAAATACCCATTGTAGAAGATGACTTCATCAATGAAATCAATCCAACAGCCACAGGTGAATTGGAACTTTCACAAAGAAATTCAAGAGCACGTGATGAACATATTGAACCGGATGAAAAAGACCGGACGGGTCGGGTTTTAGGTTTGACCCGGTTTCGAAAATCGGAGTAATTTGGGGGTGATTCGGGTTTTTGATGGAAGATGCGAGATCGGACGGTTGTAGTACATTCGTGAAAGAAACGACAACCTGGGACTTTTGATGAAGCCGAGGAAGCTATGTTTTGGGCTAGGTAGCCGGAATAAGTGACGGTTAATCGGATCGCCATGGTTATGAATTGTAATAAACTGAGAAAGATGTAGAGAATTGTGGGTTCGGAGATTAAAGGGGAGAGTTGTAGAAAGTTTACAAGGAGTGACGAAATGCCATTAGGGTTGATGAAATCAGTGAATTGGAGAACAAATTGGGGAATTGGAAAGTTAGGTCAACGGTAATGGAACGGGTGATTTGGGAGAATCGGGTCGGAATTAGGGTTTGAGATGATCGGAAAAGTGATCGGACGGCCGGCGACAGATCGCCGGAAAAAGAGGAGAATTGTGAGACGCCAGGAATGTGAGAAGTTTTGAGAATTTTGTGAAGGGTTTTGGGTCTAATAGTGGGCGGCTATTTGTTGTGTGGGATTTTGCCCTTGGTTGTTCAAGATAATTGCGAAAATGCCATTCCTCCTTATCCAATTATATTTGGTTTTATCCGGCGTTCAACTACCTGAATTTGGTGTTTTTTTTTTTTTTTTACACACCCTTAAAAAAAGTACTTCTTCCGGATCGAAAAAGTGTTAACTTAGCCATTTTCACACTCCTTAAGAAAATACTAAATTCTAGGTATAAATAGATAATTTGAATAAAATACCCCTAGTTAATTATTGGATTTGATCACTTAACACTTAATAAGAGTAAATTTGAAAAATAAGGCTAATTATTTCTTGTTTTGGTTAGTGGACACTCTGTTTTATCCGGAGGAGGTATTAATTGGGAAGGGTATTACCCTTATTTATGTATAAGTTATAATCTCTCTCCATTAATTATTATTTTTGTTCTATTTATGTGTCGTCTCCATTAATGATAAAATTCTATTAATAAAAAATCAGAAAGAAATAACTGTCTTGAACTTCTAAAACGCCAAATAATTTAGACAACTATTTTTAGCAACCACCAGATAATTTGAGAGAGAGGGAGTATAAGATAATGAAAATATTTGGGGAAACGATTATTTTTAGAAAATTTTGCATGTTTAAGTTCAATTTAAACGAGATATAGTTGGATTATTTTGTTGTAGATCATACTTTTAGCTGTCTTTTTTTTATTTTTTGGAAATTAAAAAAATAAAATTCAAATTGAAGTGTATCTTAATCTCGTTACTCATCACATAGACCTGTTATGATATTTTTCTTTTTTCTTTTTTTAATCACTTAATATATATTTGTTCCGATTATTTATGAGAAAATAATATGTTGGCTATATAAGCTCAATTTCGATTATTTTATTAGAACAAATATTATAATTTGACAAAAAGACGAAAGCATTTGTTCTTGTATAAAAATTAGTTACAAATCTTTCAAGTTAAAATTTTCTTTTGTATTAATGTTACACATTTCCCTTATGGGAAAATTACGTATATATACACGTATTATAAATATTTACGAAACGTAACGATAGTTTTCCTTATTTACAAAACATAACGATATATTACAAAACATGACGGATTTTCATATATTTTTCGTTTTTTTATTTTTTTCCGTAGAAAATATATATATTTTTTATAAAAAATATATTTTTTTTAAAAAAATATTTTTATTTTTTAAAAAAATAATTTTTATATATTTTTTTTTAATATTAATTTTTTTATTTTTTTTTGCTCAATGGCTTAAAAAATTACCTCATATTTCGTGTATGAAAGTTGTATGAAATGTATGTGTGAGCAAAATTTTTAATATAATTTTCATATACAAAATTTTGAGCGAAAACTTTAAGCCTTGAATATTGTATGAAAATTGTTACAATGTTGTTGTAGTTGTATTAATTTTCCGTAAACCTAATATGAAATTTATATACAAACAATGTGAATGAAATTCTAAGTCTTTGAGGAAGATATACACATTTCATACCATTCTCACGCATAAAATTTTAAGCATAATGTTTAAGCCTTGATCAAGATATACACATTTCATACGTTCTTCATACATAAAATTTGAGCGAACTTTTTAAGCCTTGAGCAAGATATACACATTTCATACACAAAAATTTGAGCGATTATTTTAAGTCTTGAATGTTGTATCAAAGTTATATACAACGTTGTTGTAGTTGTATTAATTTTACAGAAATCTAACATGAACTTTATACATGAAAATGTGAGCGAAATTTTAAGACATGAGCAAGATACAAATTTCATATTGTTTTCATACACACAATTTTGAGCGGATTTTTTAAGCCTTGAACGAGATATACACATTTCATACATTTTTCATACACTAAATTTTGAGCAAACTTTTTAAGTCTTGAGCGAGATATACACATTTCATACAACTTTCATACATAAGTTTTTGAGCAAAAAAAAAAATATTAATTTTAAAAAAAAATAAATTTAAAAAAAATATTTTTTTTAAAAATAAAAAATAATTTAAAAAAAATATATTTTTTTTTAAATATAAAGCATGTTTTGTATAGGATTTGTAATGTTATGTTTTGTAAATATAAAACTATCGTCACGTTTCGTAAATATTTCTCCTTAAGATGTATATATATGTCAAAGACCCTTTCCGTATATACTTCACATGTTGTTCTCTTGATATTGTGTAGCATACCACTTATAAAATCTTACTACATGAAAAGGGGAAAGGGCTAAATGCTCCTCTTTTAATTTAACATTTTTATTCGTTCGTTACTAAACTCAGAAAATGACAAGTACCTCTCTCCTTTTACTTTCTTTCTCTCAACTCCTCTACTTTCAAGCAAACAAACAAGTTGACAATTCAAAGAAAATTTTGGTATTGATAATTTAAAGTTCTATTTTATTTTAAAAAAATAATCATCCATTAATTCAGATCTCAATCTAAAGTTTAGTATATGAAGCAATAACAGAATGATAGAGAATTGATAATTATTATTTTTTCTCACCCATATTAAATATTATTTTTTAGGTTCGCTAAATTCGAATTCATGCCAAATATTTTGACATTGCTCCGTATAAAAAATGAATGTTGTTCGCGCCGCGAATTGGTGATTGTTATTCAAGCCATTTTAAGTTTTCAACCTTAAAATGGTAAAAATGAAAAGTCCAAAACGAGAAAGGCAACCAGGAAAATTAATACGGCATAACTCAATAATGGCAGATTGGCAAATATGCTTTAAAAAGGTGGGGAATTTCTTAATAGCAACCTTTGACTTTGATTTAGTTAGTAGCTATCATTCTGCAGGTAGTAGGTAGTTGCGGGGCGGGGTGTTTCTTGTGAGCTTCCCCTTTATATTTTAAAAATATGCGTTAACTTTGGAATATACAGATATGAAAAGACAAAATTAGCCATTTGCTACCACAACAATAACAAAAATATAGCCAGTGTAATCTCACGAGTCAGGATTGAAAAGAGTAGGATATACACAGACCTTAGGGTTAAAAGAGATTGTTTCCGATAAACTCTAGGCAAATTTGCAATATGATATTTATCACTTTGTTTTTCTAGTTTTATAAATTTTGGTGTTTATTAGTGACGTTAATTTGTGGACTTCATTTGCAAATAAAGATGTTTCAATTTATAAGAAATGAAATCTCTTACCTTCTTACAATTTGAATAGAAAAAAATAATTTTAAAATTTCTTATGTGTTTTTTCAGATTTTTTATGTGTAACAAATAAATATCTCTTGTAAAAGAATCATAAAATTTAAAAAGTTTGTAAAGAATTAAAAAATATTTCTGCCTAACAATTTTTTCGTGAAATGAGGATAACATTCGAATCTGTTCTTGTTACTTTTTTTGAAGGTATGCATTTCTATTGAAACTTTTCAAAAGTTCAATATTGACTTCAAATAATTTTTTTCTAACTTCAACTCCAAAGTGTTTGTCCAAATGGCTTTCAAGAGTATCTATTAGCATACTAACCTATTAGCATAATAGATTTTCCGCTCCAAGACTTGTTTTAATAAATGATGTAAGGGATTGGTTGACTAATTAGCACATTTTTGTCGATTTTTACTGCCAGACATTGTAAAATGGTGACTTAAATGCTGAAAGAGGCTCCAAAAAGTGGCTTTTGGATAACTTGGTTAAACGTATATAATTATCAATTTTGACGAAATACCAAAACTCTTCACAAGATAAATAAGGATTTTACACCAAAAAGATCGAATCTCAGTTAGTGTTAAACTGTTAATTGATCATTACCCTATCACACATACTTAACATATAAGATTACTAGTATAAGTTGGTTTAATATCATTTTGGTCCCTCAATTATTGCCAAATTTCAATTTTCTTGCGATATTTAATTAAGCATATTTAACTTTTATTTATTGAAATGTGCATTATTTATCCTTTTGCTAGTGAATATTTACAAATTTACCCTAATTATTAACCTATTTCATCATTTAATTACCTGTATTTTATGTTACGCTTGTAGCGTTACTCCATATTTTATGGTAATATAACAATAAAAGATAGTCCAAATAAAACATATTTCTACACATTTCAAGTAATTTGAGGTTTAAGAGCGATTTATCAGAAGGATAAATCAGAATTTCTTCAAATTCTGCAAATGCATCAACTTGTTCTTCTGCTCTTCACTTTCCAGGTCATGTTTAAGCAAGAGCACTCCAAAAATGTTCTGTTAGATTTTAGCCAGTTAGTGTAATTGTAGATAAAGATTATCAGCTAGGTGGATACAAGAATCTATCCGAGGAACAAGAACCCAATTCTACCAACACTGCACATGCCATTAGGTGATCCTCCTCCTCAATAGCTAGATCTTGTCTTGCCTTAGCAAGCTCCTAAGGAATCACATGCTCGGCCTGTAAGGCAGACATATCAATCGTCGGGAGACCCCAGCGCTCAGCAGTCAAGGCAGGTAGTTGTGTGCTCTTAGTCAACTCTAAGCTATCAATCCTCTTCCTCAACTCTACGATATCCATATTATGTTCCCTTTGGCCTTTGATCACCTCCTTGAGAACTTTTAAAACCTCATCCATTTGCTTTGCAGTGGCTAGGGGCTCCTTAGTCAACGAGGTAGGTAGTTGTGCGCTCGGAGTCGACTCTAATTTCTCAATCCTCTTCCTCAACTCTACGATTTCCACATTATGTTCCTTTTGGCCTTTGACCACCTCCTTGAGAACTTTTAAAACCTCGTCCATTTGCTTTACAGTGGCTAGCGACTCCTTAGTTAACGAGGCAGGTAGTTGTGTGCTCTGAGTCGACTCTGAGCTCTCAATCCTCTTCTTCAACTCTACAATTTCCATATTATGTTCCTTTTGGCCTTCGACCTAAAACCTCATCCATTTGCTTTACGGTGGCTAGGGGCTGCTTAGTTAACGAGTTAACCTTGGCATTGGTGACAGCTACCGAGGAACTCAATGACTGGAGCTCGGCAGAGAGATGGAGAATGAATGCCTGGCCTACCTGAAGTCTAGGTGCTGAAGCGGATGGACTTCTTTGAAGAAGTAGCGATGGTGGTAGGCGGCTGTGTCGATAAACCTGCTGAAGAAGTAAGAAAGGTGGTAGACAGCTGTGTGGATGGAGGTGGCAGTGCCTCCGAAGTAGTGGTCTCAGACTCTAGGGTGACTGGCTCTTCAGACTGGCCAGTCATATTATCGGCCTTCCTTTTCTTTTTGGCTGGGTTGTCCTCATCCTGAATTCGAAAAATATCTATCACCGTCTGGTGTAGTAAGCTCATCAAATTCCAGCAGCTTAGGGACATGAGCGTCCATCATCAATCGAGTCAAGGTGCTAGGGAATGTGTCCTTTTGTGACAACCCCCTATACACAATCTTCAGAACTATAATTTTCCCCATATCAATAGGGAAACCCTACATAAGAGAAGCCACCAATATAGCTCGTCGGATGTGTATCTGCTGATCATTGCCGCTCGGCATCAACCTGCTACAGACGAAACTCAGCCATCCTTTGGCTTCATAACTGAAGTCCTGGCGCTTAATCGGTCATTTGATAGCCTATGATGGTGACTTGCCATGAGTAAGAATAGCCGCTAACTAGGGACGTGCACCCTCACCCAACTTCACATGATCATCATACTCTTGTGTCGACATCGGTGGCACAACACGATGGCGCAATACCTAATGTTGCATTTATATCCTCCGATGTGTACCTGACCAACTTCCCTCGGATCATCACTGTCTTCGCGGATACATCACAACAAGCCACGTTTGCATAAAATTTTCGGACAAGCTCTTCATTATAGGGTGGTCGTGGAGTCTTGAAGACAGACCATTTTTTTCTGGCGAAGTTGTCAAATACCTTTCGATATTTCTTCTTGACCCCCTCGAGACTATATTGCTTCTCAATATGAATTCGCCTTGAATTTTTCAATCCATTACTATAGCGAGCAATTGCTTCATCGTCTTTCAATCGAGTCTGCCTAGCAGCCCGTTGAGCTCCCACATCCCCATAGTTGTTTTGATTATTAAGTGGTACGAGAGCATTTTGTGGCTCAGGAGCTGCCCAAGATGACTGAGAAGGGACTGCCTCCCGTTTCTCCTCTGCCTCTGATTCGGAGCCGGATTCCTCTTCAGACGAGGAACCCAATTCCGCGCTCTCTTCATTTACATCTTCCTCACCCGAAGGCTCAGATTCAACAACCTGTGTGTTATGCCTCGTAAGTAGCTTTTTCTGTTCTGTTCCTTTAAATGGAGCAGCAGCTCTATGCCTCCTAGCACATGGAGAAACTAGACCTCGATATTGTTACACCCCATATCTTAGAATTAAGGTTAGACTCGTATCATTAGAGTTTTAGTAGAAAAACTGAAGGTTTGAACGCTTTGCGAAAATGGTTGATAAGCCTATTTTGGGCAGCCAGAACTCCATGATTAGTTGGGAATTTGGGTAATTACCCTTAATGAAAGTTGTAGTACATAGAAATACCTTTCTAACGATATAAGGACCAGGCCCATCAGAGATCGGAGCAAGGATATATGATCGTCCAATATGGCTAATAGTAAGGTGCTTAAAATTCTATAGAATCGGTTAAGTTTTCGATACGTCTGCCTTCCAGTCAAATTTTTTGAAAATCCGTTGAGAATTTGAGGAAACTTAAAACATGAAAGTTGTATCCCTTTGAAATATCTTTCCAACGGTATATTATGGATCCTTAACAGAGCTATGTAAAAGAAGTTATGCCTATCTTACCGAACACTATGCAGAACAGACACAGGTCGCTTTTGAGGGTGCGTGCGAGCGCGGACAATGGCCTCGCATTGCGGGACGATAGCATAAAAACACCCTCTCTGAATGCTAACCTGGAGGGGGTCGTGCGCTGCATGTGCGTCGCGGGCCCATGGCGTATAAGGTCGGATTTCGGGTCAAAAGTCGGGATTTCGCATTTTAAGTTATATTTAAGCTTGGAGTCACGAAAAATCACCCTAGTCACGAAAAATCACCCTAAAGTTAGAGGGAACAAGTTCCAATCCTCAAGAACCCTCCAAGGTAAGTTTTATCACGATTCTAGGTTGAATACAAGTCTCTAATCTCTTTCTAACTTGAGTAAACCCTTCTAATCGATAGAGTTGTGAGTGGAACATTATTGTTTGGCGTGGAAACCCTAGAACTCGAATTCAAGAGGATTGAACGTCAAAAAGGTAATGCTTCTACACTTTAATCATTCATAATAGTGAATTGATGAGTTCTTGGGAGAATTGTAAATGGGTTTAGTAAAGAGAATTATACGAACTATATTAGGATTTTGGATTGTTGACTTGAGATTGTTATAATCATATGGGTGATGGAGAATGATGTTAATTACACCTAATTGAGATTGTAGAATCACCTAGAAGTAATAGAATGGGAATTAGGTGAAGAAATACCATTAATAGAGATTGTGGAGCCTTATGCCCACTAAGTGTTTGATAAAATGCTTAGATGACCAAAGCAGGGATATTATTGCTAATATAGAATCCCTTTGACTTGTATCGATATAGATCAAAGTTGAAAGGGTTGACGAACATTGTAATACGCTCAAAGGCTGGAATTAAAGTATGTGAGGCTAACTATCTACGTTAGGGAATATTAATGATTCTCCTTATGCCTCATTCTTCATACTTGTCAGTAATTTGACTCAGAATATACTTTAGCCCTAGTGTCATTATATGATATAGAAATGCTATCTTCTAGGTTGCAGTTACAGAATTCGTTCATGGTTGTCACTTTGAACATCATGAACTCAACACGTAATCTTTATAGACTTATGCATTGTTATCACATGAGTCTCAGTCAGTGTATAACAAGTTGTTTGCATGAGTCCCATAATCAGAAACAGTTATCATGCTATCGCCTATGCCTCCCGCCTTGTAAATTGTTAATGTTGAACACCTGTATTTTTTGTATTTTTGGGCCCTAGGCCACGCTTATGCATACATATTGCTTCGGGGCACCGAAGCCACGGCTTTTGTGCACATTATTTGGGCCCTAGGCCTGATTATATTCACGGTTTACGTGTGATTCTTCATCCGAACGGAGTACTTCAACGTCTTGCTTTCTTGTTTAGTTGATTTCGGTTCCGTATTTTATTGTTTTCCGTTGCTTTTTACATATCAAGACAATTCAAATGTGCCGATGTCCTTTTTTATTGTGGGGCCCGCATCTCGCGTCTAAACGACATACAGGTTGACGATCCGACTTTGAGAGTGTTCGTATCGCCTACTTTGGTGAGCCCAGCTTTCCTTCGAGGCGATATCACCATGCGCTTATGAAACTTTCTAGACATTACCTTTTTATATTCATTAGAGGCTTCATAGACTGCTTGATCCAGACAGTCAAATATTTATTATGTTAGCCTTGTTGGCAGTTGTTCAATTGTTTTGGTTTACTCATGTTGGCTATGTTCAGATATTTCAGATTGTCTAAGTATTTCCGTATTATGATCTCAGTCAGACCTTTAGTATATCAGCATGTGTTTCGTTGCTTTTCGCATTCAGTTATGTTTTGATATCACATGTTGATTCAGCCAGCCAGTTGGTTCACTTAGTCACATGCAGTCAGACACCGAGTGCCGTGTTACTTCCAGGCCCAGGTTCGGGGCGTGACAGATATACAGGTTTTCCATGCGCCGGGTTAGGACACGGTCTAGCATTCTGTTTCATAGCCTTCTCAGAACCACCTCGAAGCCTTGCCATGCCTGCACATGTAACAACTAATTAGAACCAAAGAACGAAATCCTAAAAATAAAAAATGGACTAAATCAGTGAGGAACCGATAATGGTTAGATTTACATATTTATTTCAGTTTCAGCTCACACAATCGAATCTTGACTTAATCACAGCCAATAGAAACTGGACAAAACAGAATTGAAGAACTAGTTATGCATAACTTTCATTAAACTAAAAGCTTGTTCCAACAATTATGCACTTGGAAATTTTTTAGTCACTTTTCAATACCAAACAGTAGGAGGAACCTCAGCTAAACATTTTTTTTTTCCATTTTTTAAATATCACAGATCATTTCACAAATTGTGGATAAAGCAGTATTGCTTGGGACTAATGATGGCACATGTTGGATGTAACAGTTAACTGCAAAAATACCACATGTCTTCACAGTTCACACACTCTTTCACTTAGTAGAAACAGGCAAATTAAATTGCATTCCAAAACTTATAACTGAAAGCTAGCTACTAAGTCAAGAAAATGAAGATAGAAATTGATGATTGGGTATGTCATGAACAATGTACAGCTCGAACCCTATCAACAAATACTTCAAAACCAATAAGAACTATCTCTAATATCGTTCAGTTACTCGACTTCATCTGCGAATGAAATCGTCTCTCAAACAATTTGTCAAACAGGTGGGAGGCATCACTTTAACCAAGTTCTTTGTCCCAAATTATGGGGAATTATAGTTCAATCATCCGCTACCCAACTATCAAAGAGACAAAATATTGAAAACAGACCTGGGGATTTATGTGTGTCGTATTTTTTTAGCAGAAATTTAAACTTCTGCGTCTATCACAATATAGTGCGAGGTCGCACTATGTTACGCTGTGTTTCGCGCTTTGAGAAGCCATTTGCTATTTATTACTCCTCCGGATAAAAAAGTATGTCGTGGCAAAGCTTTTTTTTTTTTTTTTTCTTCGCTAAAAAAAAACAGACACTTATCAAATTAAGATGAAGAAAGAATTTACCTTATTTTTTCAAATTTGTCTCTATTAAGTGTTATGTGATCAAATCCCAATACTTATTTAATTAAAGCGCTTAGGGGCCAAATTATCTATTTTTATCTAGGAGTTAGATTTTCTTGGGGATAAATGGCCGTTTAACGCTTCTTTGATCCAGGGAAGTACGTACTACTACTTTGTTTTTCTGGTTTTATAAATTTCGCTGTTTATTAGTGATGTTAATTTGTGGATTTCACTTGCAGTTAAACATGTTTCGGGCTAGTTTAAGCTTGTAAGATACTAGCATTTAATTGTGACGAGAATAAAATTCGAACTTGAACTTGAATTTGGGGTTGCAGTTTGAAGGTATGCAAATCTATTGAAAATTTTCAAAGTTCAACTTAGACTTCAAGTAATTTTTTCTCGCAAACTAATCTATTAGCATAATGGATTATCGCACTAAGACTTGTTTTAATAAATTATATAATAGTTTGGTTCACTAATTAGCACAATTTTGTCGATTTATATTATGAGACGTTGTAAAATGATTATTTGTATGCTTAATCATTGTATGCTGAAAGAGGCGCCAAAAAGTAGCTTTGAGATAACTTGGTTAATTGATAATAACTTGTCAATTTTTTACGCAACAAATAGTCTAAACAAAAAAATTGATTCGTGATCTGGTTAATTACCAAATATCATCACGAGGTAAATAAGTATTCTCACCAAAAGACGGAATCTCTGTTAGTGTTAAAATGTTAATTGATTCTATCCTGTCACACATATATTTACTTAACAGATAAGATTACTAGTATAAGTTGGTTCAATATCATTTTTGGTACATCAATTTATTACCAAATTTTGAATTTAGTTCTTATGATATCTTATTTGGCACATTTAATTCTCAATTAATTAAAATGTGCACTTTTAATTCCTTTACTCGTGAATATTGACACATTTACCATAATTACTTATTGTTGTACTACTTAATTACTTGTATGTTATGTTAAGGCTACTGTTACTCTATATTTTCGTAAAATAGCTTTAATAACAATAGTCCAAATACAACATATTTCTTACATATACACATCTTAAGTAATTTAAGGTTAAGTGTGCTTTATCAGAAAATTTAGGGAACAAAATGCTACTAAGAATATGAAATTGTAACATCGTATATAGGTTTAACTATATTGGCTTTCTTTTTGTCATATTAGCTACTTTGCTACCGTAGTTTGCACCCAATCAGTTTAATCCCTCTGTTAGTACTCACTTTCTTCAGTCAAAATTTCTAGTAGAGCAAAAAAAAATTTATTCCTGTTCAGAAATACTATTTCAGAAGAAAAAAAGTTCTTAGAACTCTTCAAAGTCAACTTTATCTCCACCTTTGACCCCTTTTATAGGCAATTCAAATATAGTTTTTGCTATTGATTTATGTTTGGCAAACGTGAAAGATATTGCCAGTAATGTATCGATGCTTGAGTTGGCAGACACCAAATTTTTTATTTCCTTTTGGCGGTACTCTAAGTAGTTGGTACCTTGAAGGAAATTTCACTAGATTTTAATATTACAAGTTAACTAGTTAATTCACATCAAATAGAGCAAAGAGAAAAGCTTATAAGAAAATAAAATAAAATAAAATAATGGAGTAATTGTTTTATAGTCTAAAACCCTTCAAGTTTCACCTATAACTATAGTCTATAAGTCTATTATTGTCCTCGTGTCTTTTTTCTTTTACACCTAAATACATTATATTAAAATGAGAATTATTTTTCGCCACACTTATGTTTTTGCAGGAAAAAAATTAGATGTTGGATATAGTCTATGACTATTCTAGGTTTGATATGTGAGATTCACTAGTTAAATTGAACAAAATCTTTAAATATTTCATACTTTCGAAGATCAAGGCAAAAGCCAAAAAGTATGTTTTCATATTGAAGGAGTTGCAATATGTTAATTTGACCAATTCAAACTACTCTCCAAATATTGAATATCTCTAGCTTATTACCAACCGAAAAATGTCAACTCCTTTTCATTGACTTCATTGCACGTGGTACCAGCTTCTTCACCTTAGAGAATTTAAGACAGAAATGTTACTGATTTACGTAAAATAAAATATCTAGGAACCTAGACAAAAATAATGCTAGTAAACAGAAAAAACAAATTAAAGCAGAAAGAAGAAAAACAATTTCAGTTTATCATTTTACCAACCTAAGCGACAACCACTTTTGAATCCCGCACCTCAATTTGCTTCATCTACTTTCTGATATAGTCAATCTCTAGATGATTTTTCTTTTCAAACAATTCAAATAAATAAAATGAACAAATTTTAATTATATGGTTCAAATTTTGTGTAGGATTGAAAAGATTCTAAAGGGCTGGTTCGTCAATCAATGTTATCTCTTTAGAAACTGGTGATCAAAAGTTATATATCAATCAAAACCTACTAATTAGCAAATATTCATTTGATTAAACATAAAATTTAAAAAGAAAAAAAGTTAAAATATACCATGATCTTTATATGATTACAAAATATAGAAATAAAATTATGTTTTTCCTTAAGTATACTAGAAGGAAACTAATTCCTCCGTTCGCTTTTACTTGTCCACTATACTAAAAATGTATTTTCACTTTTGCTTGTCATTTTTAGCATATCAAGAGAACACATATTCTCTTTTATGTGATATCATTAGTATTAATTATTTATTCCTCAAATTATTTCTCAAGATCAAAGATTAAAACATTAATTATTATGAACATTGTGATAAAACATCCATATCAATTATAAGGATGTGTAAATTCTAAACTGGATAAGTAAAAATAAACGCATATAGTAAACTGAGACGTGTGAGTGCTTAATACTGAAGGAAGTAGTGATGGAAGCACGCACATCAGCCTGTAGTTTTATAATGGGAAAACGCTGGAACTCATTCGAATACAACCAAAATATTCTCTGAGTCAAACATTACTTTTGACTTTCCATTGGCTTATTGGGTGATCAACTTTAATTTCATTTAGTGGTCAAGTACAATGTACCTATCCATTAATTGAAGGAGGGCCCATTCACTTCGTTTCTTTGCTTGAATTCTGGTAACATGCTGGGATTAATGCAGCTTCTAAGCTGGAGTAACAAGCTAACTTTATCCTATTTTATTTATATACTAGTGAATATATTCTCGGGAATTATTAAATAATTGGTTTTTACAAATATAAAATTAGATTAGTGGAAGAATCAAGAAAACTACAATAAAATAATCATAGAATAAAGGCATAGTTCCTACATTTGCTTCAATCAAAGAAATGAAATTTAACAATATAAATTATCTAAAAATATAACTAACATGTTAATAAAATATACGGAAAAGGCTCAAATATGCCATCCAACTATCGGAAATGGTTCATTTATGCCACCCGTCAATAGTTTGGCTCATTTATGCCATCGAACTATAGGAAATGACTCATTTATGCCATCGAACTATTTAAATGACTCATTTACGCCATTCATCAATACTTTACCCATTTACTTATGCTCGAAGTTACCAAAATAACTCATCCATGCCATTTTTTATTAACGCCGTTTTTATAATACCGTATATGACACGTGGCCTCCAATTAGAGGTCTACGTCGTTCAATTAAACCAGCCCAATTTTAAATATCAAATTAATAAAAAAATTCGACCCATACACCTTACCCACTCACAACCATAATCTAGTTGGAGGCCATGTGTCATATATGGTATTGTAAAACCTTTAATGAAATATGGCATGGATGAGTCATTTTTATTAACTAGACGCATTGCATAAATGAGTCAAACTATTGGCATAAATGCAGCCCATTTCCTATAGTTCGATGGCATAAATGAGCTATTTCCTATAGTTTGATGGCATAAATGAGCCAAACTATTGACGAGTGGCATAAATGAACTATTTCCGATAGTTGGATGGCATATTTGAGCCTTTTCCGTAAAATATATAAAGTTGTATATTTACTGGAAATGAAAGAAAAAATATGGAGAGAAATGATAAATGAGAAAAAGAACATAGGATGTGTTTGTTAGCCTAGAAACAATTACAACTCAAGGACAAATAAATAAATTTAGAATTATTTGCCGATTAACATACCAAAAGAAAAAATAAAGGGTAATATAAAAGCAATACTACTCCAGTCATGATTAAAGATGCTATTTTTATAATCATTCATAAGAACAACAATTTTCACCCTTCATATCATCATTGGAATGAAGAAACGCTAAAAGAAAAAAGAGAAGAGAATAACAGAATAAAAAGATAGATCACAAAAAAAAAAAAAAAAAAAAAAAAAGAGAGAAAATGTCAAAAAAAATGAGAAAAAAGATAAATAGGTTTCTTGGTCATAGAGAGGTGCCACATTACCTTATCTATGCATCGCTTTAATATATATATAGATTTCGTGTTATTGTAACTATAATTAACGGGTTGTTTAGTATATGGGATAAGAATAATATTGCTGAGATAAAATTTCAAAATAATTTTATTCCATATTTTGTTTGAGTATTAAGGGTGGCAAATCCAAATCGGGTTAGCTCTGACATGGTCGGGTCGAAAATGGGTTGACAAAAACCGATCGCTTACCCGACCCGCCCATATTTAACACTAAAACGAGTTACCCGTTTGACAATATGGATATCCATATTATAAGCTACTTCAAAGATGTCTAAGCCCACCGTACCAATATGAAAGATTAATTTACCAATCCACAAATCCAAGAGACATATGCATCTCAAATGAAGAATAGAACTTCGAACTTTTCAATGACACGATCAAAGTCTTTTTGAAAATATCCACCCAACCCCACCCCCACCAAATCCCCCACCTAACAACCTCGAAAGCACTTCATCTTCACCTACCCACCCCAACTCCATCCTATCCCACACCACCGCTCCAGAACCCTCACCCACCCCCTCCCAAAGCGTCTATTTCACATATGACTACTTTGTACTTTGTAGACAACCCCAAAAAAGTGACTATGTTTGTAAACCAGCCATTTTTTTAAAAGTGACAAAAAATGACTATGTTGTAAATTGACCATTTTTATAAAGTGATGCTATTTTTTAAAATTTATTTCTTGGAAAATAACCAAAAATGCAAATTTGCAAAAATAAGCAACTTTTTTGTCATCAAAAAATGGACAAAAAGCCATTTTTGTGTCACTTTAAAAAAAATGGCTACTTTACAAAATTGACCAACCTCGGGAAATGGCACATTTCAAAAATGGTTATTTTAATACTTTCACAAAGAAGCTATTTTAAAAAATGGCTACTTTTGCAAAGCTTAGTTTTTAAAGTAACTACTTTCAAAAAATGACTAGAGAAAATTGACTACTCGTCAAAAAGTGTTGACTATTTTTAAAAAGTATCTACTTTCACAAAGTGGCTATTTTCTAAAAGTGACTAATTTTACAAAGACTATTTTCTTAGGTGAATACTTTTGCAAAAACGACTATTTTTGAAAAGTAGCTACTTTTCGTAAGTAATATTTTGAAAAAGCTACTACTTTTGTAATGTGATTACTTTTGCAAAGTTGCTATTTTTGAAAGTTATATATAGTTTTGCAAAGTCGAGAGATGGGCAAAAGTGAGGCGAGAGTGTAGTGGTAATTAACGGGCGGGTCGGGTGGGTTAGTATATGGGGCAGTGAGGGGGATTAAGGAACTTGTTTTCTAGAGTAAAAAATATTTTTCAAAACATTTCGACCAACCAAACAATTTTAAATTGGAAACATTTGGCCATACCAAACACACTTTAACGTTGTGGGTTTTATCCATTTTACCCATTAATTTACCCATATTTTAAGTGGATAATACGGGTTGACTCATATCGACCCATATTAAATTGGACAGGTATCCAACCCATTTAAAATGGGTTGGATCAGGCGGATAACCATATTTTTAACCCATTTTGCCACCTCTAGTATTAGCTAATCCCAGAATAACTTTTACACTAAAATGATGGGATTAATATCTCATATAGAAGGGGGACAGCTAATCTCACGGGATATCCCACCTCATGAGATATCCTATCCCACCGTTGTAGCAAACCACAAATTTATTCGCTTACTTTCTACAATATTAACCAATTGGGTGGGTCGGAAAAATAACTTATATACTTTTAGGCAATTTGCACGATTCCTTTATTCGGAGGAGGTCTTTAATTATTGCCCCTCAAATTGCTGGTCTTTAATTTTTGTCCTTCGGCTAAAATATTCCGAGGTTCTGGGTTAGAATCCGCCTCAGTCAAAAAAATAAAAAATTCACAAGATAGAGTTTCGTTGTAAAATTAGGCTTATTCGGGCAAAATAAGGCTCAATTTTTGTAGAATTTCAGCGGAGTGGAAAAAAAATTGCCTTAAGGCAGACTTTTCAAAGCCTTGCCTTGCGATTTTTTTTTTTTTTTTTTTACTAAGCGGGGGTTTGAACTCAGAATCTTAGGATATTATCGACCACCTTTTTAAGTGAAGAGCAAAAATTAAAGACCAGCAATTTGAGGGATAAAAATTAAAGACCATCGCCTTTGAAGGATAATCCGTGCAAAAAAAATGTATACCTTCTAGGGAAAACTATATATATACACATGTTAAGGAGAAATATTTACGAAACGTGACGATAGTTTTCCTTATTTACAAAACATAACAATATATTACGAAACATGACGGATTTTCATATATTTTTAGTTTTTTTTATTATTTTTTTTCCGTAAAAAAATATGTATTTTTTAAAAAAAAAATATTTATTTATTTTTTATTTTTTTAATTTTTCCTCAAAAGCTTAAAAAATTACCTCAAATTTTTGTGTATGAAAGTGATAAAATGTGTATGTATGAGCGAAATTTTTTTAATATAATTTTCATACACAAAATTGTGAGCGAAAAACTTTAAGCCTTGAATATGTATTCTAAAGTTGTTACAATGTTGTTGTAGTTGTATTAATTTTTCCGTAAACCTAATATGAACATTATATACGAAAAATGTGAATGAAATTTTAAGTTTCGAGCGAGATATATACATTTTATACCATTCTCATGGCATAAAATTTCGAGTGTAATGTTTAAGCCTTGATCGAGATATACACACTTCATACATTCTTCATACATAAAATTTGAGCGAGCTTTTTAAGCCTTGAGTAAGATATACAAATTTCATACACAAAAAATTGAGCGATTATTTTAAGTCTTGAATGTTGTATCAAAGTTGTATACAATGTTATTGTAGTTGTATTAATTTTACAGAAATCTAACATAAACTTTATACACAAAAATGTAAGCAAAATTTTAAGACTTGAGCGAGATACAAATTTCACACTGTTTTCATACACACAATTTTGAGCGGATTTTTAAAGCCTTGAATGAGATATACACATTTCATACCGTTTTCATACACTAAATTTTGAGCGAACTTTTTAAGCCTTGAGCGAGATATACACATTTCATACAAATTTCATACATAAAATTTTGAGCGAAAAAAATATATAAAAAAGATAAAAAAAATTTTTTAATTTTTTTAAAAATAAAAATATAATTTTTTTATTTTAAAAAAGCTTGTTTTGTATAGGGTTTGTAATGTTATTTTTTGTAAATATAAAACTATCGTCATATTTCGTAAATATTTCTCCTTAAGATGTATATATACGTAGTTGTCCCTACTTTCTACAAGTCTAATAACGCGAATACGCTGGTGTTGGGCTCAATGGGTAGGTCTAGAATTCTGTTTTTGTGTGAATTGTCCTTCTTTTGGGGGGGTCTTTAATTTTTGTCCCTCCAATTGCTGGTCCTTAATTTTTTCCCGTAGCTTAAAAAAGTGACCGAAAATACATCGAGATTCTGGATTCGAACACCCGCTCAGTCAAACAAAAAAAATTCACAAGACAAGGCTTTTTAAAAAGTTTGTTTCATGCTATAGATTTTTTATCTTACGCATAACTAAAAGCCTATTTATAAAGAAAAAAGTCTATTAGCCTCCAGAGATAAAAGTTCTATGTAACTTCACCCGAAAAGGCATAAAAACCTACGCTCTTGAAATTATTATCATTTTTTACTCACGATTTTAAAGGTAACCTCAAGGTATTTTCAATTTACCTTTTAAGTTGTAAGACAAAAATTAAAGATCAGCGAATGAGGGACAAAAATTAAAGACCAGTCCGTGTATAGGTCAATTTGTGCAAATTGTCCGTCTAGAATCGCAGGGCTTCTTTTTGTTGGGCCGATTAGTGGTTTAATGGATATAGCAAGTCTTTGGTTTCAAGATACTGAGAGTTGTCCAAACACTCAAAGGGTTGTTTTTTTGGGGAGATTGACCTGTATATACATACTAAGAAAAGTATTTACAAAATATAACCAAATTTTTCAGTTTGCAAAAATAGCAATAGATTTCTTACAAAATTTATATAAAATTTTTGCTCAAGTTTTTTTTTTTTTTTTTTTTTTTTAAATTAAAATTTTTTTTTAAAATTATTATATATTTTTTTAAAAATATATTATATTTTTCAAAAAAATAATTAATTTTTTCTGCTCAAGGCTTAGAAATATGGCTCAAAATTTTGTGTATGAAATGTGTATATCTAACTCAAAGCTTAAAAAGTTCGCTCAGAATTTTGTGTATGATAAATGTATGAAATGCGTATATCTGGTTCAAGGCTTAATACTTTCGCTTATTTTGTGTATAAAAACAGTATGAATTATGTATAACTCGTTCAAGGCTTAGAATTTCGCTCACATTTTTTGTGTATAACGTTCATGTTAGGTTTCTGGAAAATTCTTACAACTACAACAACACTGTATACAACTTTCATTGAATATTTAAGGCTTAAACAATCGCTCAAAATTTTGTTTATGAAAAATGTATGAAATATATATCTCTCTCTCGCGCTTATAAAGTTCGCTCAAAATATATGTATGAAAACTGTATTAAAAATTTCGCACATATATACACATTTCATACAGTTTTTATACATAGAAAATTGAATGAATTTTTAAGCATTGACCGAATATTTTTAATTTTTTTTTAAAAAAAAAGTATGAAAAATGAAGAACGTTATATTTTGTAAATAAGGAAAAGTATCGTTATGTTTTATAGCAACAAGTCTTAAGTAAGTAGCCTATGTCATTTTCCCTTATTTTTTTCTTATTCTGAAACGGTTTTGTTTGGTTTATTCATAGTTTGCCTCGATTTGGTACCGCTCTCGCGGCCCGCACCGAAACAGTGCTTTACCCCTAGATGTCCAGTCAACTGCTGCGCCTCAACGCATTTCGGGGAGAACCAGCTGGCTCTGGGTTCGAGTGGCATTTCACGAATTGGTGAAATGACAGAATCCATAAAGATTATTCAACAGGCTCTGGAAGGAATTCCAAGAGGGCCTTACGAAAATTTAGAAATCTGACGTTATTTTTGTTCAATAAGATACCAAAGTGGATGATTGACTCATTCCATACTAGAAATAATCGCAAGAAATCGTTTGATAACCCGGATTCCTATTTCTCAATGCTATTCCACGATCAAGACAATTAGCTGAATCACGAAATTCTCTGCTCCAAAATTGGGTAAAGTGCACAGATATCCGATTTTGACGTCACCATTTAATTTGTGTCCGCTTTTTATTTTTTATTTTTTTATTTTTTATACATGTACTAATGTATCCATTGCGGCATTAATTCAAACATACGGTGTTTCATATGGCTGAAATTCAATCATTTGAACTTTGACTTCAATCATTTCTGTATGAAGCTCATACACATATTACTGAAGTTCAAAGAAAATTGGCTGAAGTCGGGCAAAAGAGATTAAACTTCAGTTATATATGCATGAAGTTTCAGCAAAAATCAGAGAAGTCCAATCATTTTTACCTGAATTTCACTCTTACGTAACTTTAGACATTTTATATGAAGTTTGATTTTGTCAGACTTAATTTCAAACACCATATGTGAAGTAAATATATATGCAAAAATTGTAAAAAGATTGGATTGGTCACGGTATCAAAACAAGCTGCCCGTGACATTTGCCTCCAAAATTTCTTTAAAGAGTGGACCAGATGCATGATCAAATGTTGATCACCACTGACATACAAAAAGGGTTGACTGGGCCTGCACAAACTCTAGGCTCTTTGTTTCGGCTCGGAATTTCTTTAGTGGTCCACTAATCCATTACAAGAATTCCACATCTAGTTTTCTCGACTTGATTGTTAATTAACTTTTTAAGCATTTAACAAATAAGAAATAAACATAGTAATCTTACCAGATGCAAGCTTGTCCCAAAAATCTGCTCATATTATTTGATATGATAGCTATTTGTCTGGTGGAATTTTACAATATTTGAAAGCTGGGACATTCTAAAGTACTTTTCAAGAAGGAACTTTCATAGTGGTGTTGTAGCACAAATCATAATTCAAGATTCATTATGCAGAGTTCACTTTTGTGTTTCATGGCGTGAGAGAGATGAGGGCTCCATAGATTTCACTTTATGTCAATCTCACCTTTATTTCAGGTACTTGTAAGAATATAATGCGATGTGAACTTTGGATTAGCCATCACCAATATAAAGAAGTTCCGTACGAGAGGAAATTCCATCTAGTCTTGTCTCTACTATGTCCTCACAATAAGTTGCTTACCATCTCTTCTAAATACCAGAGAAGTGACACTTCTAATGCAATAACAACAACGGATCAGACTATCAGGTAATCACACAAGTGAGGTCTGAAGAAGCGACACTTCCAATCTTTACATAAATTACAAGATAACTTACGAAGTCATACTAAATCCATAAAAAGGGAGCCTAACATTCCAAGACTGACTTCATAACCAACCTAACTTGCTCAAGAATTAATTAACATTATCTCTCGAAATATCCATATTGTTTAATTTTGAGCTTTGTTATTGTATAGAACGTTATACTTTTTATTGAGGAAGGATCTATAACGACAGTGAACACAAACTATCATTAAAATCGCTCAATCTCTCTCTCTCTCTCTCCCTCTCTGTATACTTTACTTTCTATTCATCATTGTATACTTTACTTTCTATTCATCATTTTAGTATTTAATTTCGATTACATTAGCTATTAGTTGTCCCATTCCCGACCCATTAGTAGATTTTAGCATCTTGCTGGATATTATTGGAACTGCAATGAGAAAATTGTCAGCTTCTCATTTGTATTTTTTGCCATCTTTCCACTTGGACTTATTCATCATCGATCACTCTGCAGGTAAATACATACAGATATTTATAAGAGTAGTAGTGACTTTTTTGAGAAAAATTAGAAAGTATGTATGAAACTGAAAAGGCATATATAATATTCCCTCTGTTTCGATTTGTGTGACTCTTTATTTTTTAATTAATAAAAAAATTATTTTTTAATATTCAATAACAATTTAATTTTAAATTTTTTATTTCATTGTTAACGAGATAATTTATAATCATACAAATATATCTTCTTAGTTTAAATTACAAATTCAAAACTCTTCTTTTCATTCTTAAATTTCATGTCTAATCATAAACTGCAACATAAGTTAGGACGAAGGAGTTCTTCACATAAAATGATGCTATTTATAAAAAGATCAATACTAGTTGGTATCTCGAGGAGTTTTCACAATAATTATATACTCCATATCAGGTGGCCGACTACTTTTTATAAAAGAAAAAGGAATTTAAAAGAGAGAGATGAAGTCACAAGAAACAAAGAGATCAAATAGATATACACTGTTACCAGTGTTGTCGGCACCATTTTTTTTGTATCAATTAAGACACACAAAATCATTGCGAGCCCACTAGCAAGCGTATTGTGTTTGTGTAATTTTTATAGGCAAAATAATCTTCTTTTGACATACATATGATAGATATTTCTTGAAAGTCACGATTTTATATTGGGACGGATGGAAATTGGAGCTAATACCTAAAAGATTATGATCGAAATGAATGAATAACGCATCGAAACAATAATGATCAGTAATCTTCGTTTTTTTCTTTTTTCTTTTTCAAGAAGTTTGTGAAAAATGAAGAATGTTAAATTTAAAAGCATAGCTAATAGACAACATAAAATTAATCTTAACTAGTACTACTAACTTTTTCACATTTTCAACTGAACAGTTACCATAAAAAAGTCGTAACATTACGATTTGAATTGTGTTATTTTGACCAAATAGCTTAATCATGTGACAAATAAGTTAATGAACCCTAAAACTTGTGGTTACTAAAACTAATGTGTAGGTACTAAGATGGATATACGAATATATGTCAATCTTATATTGGTACAGTAATATTTTATTGGCGCGTATTAGAAGATGTCAATTTGCTCTCATTTATGCTCTCATTTATGTCTGTAAGACTATTTTTTTGTGTATTATTGAGGGTATTATGGTGAGACTCAATAATACCCAATTTCGAGGGACTCACTTTTTGTCCACGTCACCCAATAATACCCTCAATAATACACTTTATTTTATAAGAATTTTGGCCAAAGTTGGAGTGTGTTTTGAATACTTCTCCCTTTATTTTATATGATACCTTAGTTTTTTAAAGGCAAATTATAATTTTTTGTTTTAAAAAACTTACATGCCCCAATACATATCTTCAAGTAAAATTAAACAGGAGAGAGTAATTATTTACTCCCTCCGTCCCATAATAAGTATCATTTTAGCTAAAAAAAAATTATCCCATAATTAGTGTCACCTTAGGAAATCAAGACATAAATTGACTAGTTTTTTTTCAATTCTACCCTTAGACAATAAAATTGATGATTGGAAAAAACATAAAATTAAACAGGTTTAGCATTTTAGAGATGCTCTAATCAAAAGGTAAAAGTAATTTATTTTTACTATATAAGGATAATTTGGTAAACTTCATATGCATTACATTTCTTAAAAAAAAATCACGGAATATATGATATGTGAACCAAAAAAATCACATGAGAAAAAATATGAGTAAAGTGGGGCATCCGTTACCCTTGCTGGTCAAACAAACAATAGTATAGTGAAGAAAACATTGATTGTCTCCCTTACATTGTTGTCCTCAACTATCCACGCGCATGCTCTTCCGTCTCCTAATGCGTTGCCTCATTCTCTACTTCTTTTACCTAGTTTAATCTCCTAATTATTTTTGCCGTTTCATTTTATGTATCAGTATATTTTTAGTTTATTAATTGATCGAGGAAGCATCACCTAAAAAGTGTTATAGAGGCGGTCAGCTGGTGGTGAGTCATACTTATATGATTAAAAAAAAAAAAGCGACACATAAACTGAAGCAATATTTACATTTATTAGTGTCAAACTTGAGAAAAGTTTGAACTCCTTATAACACTAAAATTTTCTATATTTAAAGGTCCAAAAGGTTTATAAAATTGATAAAGTAGCATAACGGCAAAATATAAAATTTTCCTTATGATTGATATGTGTCAACACTCGACATCACTTTTGGCATTTGCATTGATCTCTCTAGCCATTTGTCCAAATTCAACACTTACCCACTAGCATGCTAGCAATGAGCATTTCACTTCATCATTACTACTTCCTTCATCTCTTGAAAAATATATATTGACTTGATTTCTACATATATATATATATATATAAGTTGTAATCAAATAAAGATTAAAATTCTAGCTAAAAGCTTCATGTGAAGAAAAAAAAACAAACAAACAGAGATTCAACCTTTAAATATTTGTAACAAGTCTGGGTTCAGTCTCACACTCTCACTTTCAAGACTCACTCACTTCCCTTTCTCTGTTTCATAAACTGTCACCAAAAATCAAAGCTTTTACTTATTTATATTCACACATTAGCACCACCCCAAACAACCAGCCCTGAGTATCCAACCTCCTCGAGATTGCTGCATAAAATCAAAGCCTTAATTCACATCAACGGCCATAATTCAACCTTCAGCTTGACTACTACACAATCCCACACACATTGCATGTGCAGCTCTCAGTATCACACACTATCACTCTCACTCTATATATTCTTCTTTCCTTTCAAACCCCATTTTTCTTCCTTCCTTACACTGACAACAACACTGTCAAACACAAACTAAACAACAAACGAATAAGTACCCATTAGTCCATTTTCATTTTTCCCACAAAAAATAATTCACCTTTTCTCATACAAAAAACCATTTCTTGATTGATTGAGTTAGTGATGGAAGAAAGACCAGAAACTGAACTAATTTCAATACCAGCAACACCACGTGCATCAACACCTGAGATACTAACACCATCAGGTGTAAGGTCACCAAGAGGTGGACATACATCAACTGGTGGTGTATCTAAAGATGCTAAGTCGTGGACACCAACTTCATTTATTTCACCTAGATTTTTGAGTCCTATTGGTACACCAATGAAAAGGGTGTTAGTTAATATGAAAGGTTATTTAGAGGAAGTTGGGCATTTGACTAAGCTTAATCCTCAAGATGCTTGGCTTCCTATTACTGAGTCACGTAATGGCAATGCTCATTATGCTGCTTTTCATAATCTTAATGCTGGTATTGGGTTTCAAGCTTTGGTTTTGCCTGTTGCTTTCTCTTTTCTTGGATGGTATTATTACTCATCCCTTTCTTTTCTTGATGTTATTCTTACCATTGCTTTTATCTTGTTAAATTTCTTGTCTTATTGTTAGTACCCTTTACTCTGTTCCAACTAGTTGGGGATTGTTATTGCTATTTTTATGCTGTTGTGGTTAAAGATAGGATCTTTTTTGCATTTCTTTCTGGAATTTATTGTTATATGATATATGTTATCATTGTCAAAAAAATGATATATGTTATCATTGTCAAAAAAATGATATATGTAAGAATTACATTAGTATTTGCTTACAAAGCTGCTTGCTTTGGACTTCTTCCAACAACAATTTATTGATAATGAATGCTTATGTGTAGTCCTTTTACTCTGTTCCATCTGCTTGGTCCTTATTATTGCTATTATTGATGCTGTTATGGTTAAAGATTGGATCTTTTTAACATTTTTTTTGTGGAATTTATTGTTATATGATCTATATGTAAGAGTTATATTCAAATTTGATTGAAAAGCTGTCTGCTTTGGGCTTCTGTCAACAACAATTTTTGGGCTTATTCTGGTTTGTCTATCTCTGTTCAATCTACTTGGTTCTTGTCATTGCCATGGTTGATGCTGGTATAGTTAAAGTTTGGATCTTTTTACATTATTTTGTGGAAGTTATTGTTAGATGATCTATATGGTAAGAGTTATATTTGAATTTTCTTGCAAAGCTTCCTCCTTTTTTCAACAATTTTGTTGGGCTTATTCTGGTGTGTCTATAAAGCTTCTATTTTGCTGGTTTATAGAACTATCTCTGTTCAATTTGTTTGGTGCTTGTTATTGCTATTGTTAATAGTTTTATTGTTAAAGATTTGATCTTTTTACATTTCTTTGTGGATTTATTGTAGTATGATGGTAAGGGTTATATTCAAATTTGCTTGCAAAGCTGTCTTTTGACTGCTTTTTAAGAATAATTTTTGGGCTTATTCTGGTGTATCTATAAAGCTTCTGCTTTGTTGGTTTAAAGAACTACTATCTCTTTTCCATCTGTTTGGTGCTTGTTATTGCTATTGTTGATAGTGTTATGGTCAAAGTTTGGATCTTTTTTCATTTCTTTAGGGACTTTAAAGTTATATGATCTATATGTAAGAACTTCATTGCTTGCAAAGCTACCAGCTTTTGACTGCTTTCAGGAAAGTTTAGGCTTATTCTGGTTTGGTTTTTTCTATGAATCTTCTTTTTTCTTGGTTTAAAGAACTCTCTCTTGCTAATTGGGGGATTTACTTGAGTTGGAAAAATTGTTTTTGTTTCATACATTTTCTCAAAGCAAATCTTCAGTCTCGAAAGTCTTGATATTTCTGCTATTTTTTGAACTATAAGTACTGCTTTTCTAAATGCATATCAGTTGTCTTTGAAAATGGGGACCTTGATTGACTATAGTGCACTCATTTAAGATGAATTAATGGACCCCTCCATCTATTGATTTGTTACTATTTAAGAAAATTATCATTTTGTGGACCAACAAGAAATCTTCTATATCTGTCTCTTTGGACTTACTTTTTCTTGCTTTTCTCAAATTTCAAATGAAATCAGTAAAAAAAGATATCTGCACCAATTCTTGGCATTCATACTACTTTGCCTTTTCATAGAAATATACCTCTCCAGCTGGGTCCTCTCCCAATTTTTGTTATCATCTTTTGAGAAATAAGACTGCTACACTATGCTGAAGGTACTCATTTGGTTTGTGCCTATACCTTTATTCCATCTTCCTTTTGCATTTTGTGTCATTTAAGAAAGATGGTCCCATGCTGCATCAAAGGATTTAAGTTCAGTACATTTACCAAAAATTATTTTTACTTTAAAAATCATCTACATGTACATATCTTAATAAATCTTGATACAATAATGTATAAAAGGAATTAATGTAGTTTCGAGACCATTTAATATAAGAAAATTGATATTTTTGTAACATTCTTGGCACTGCAATTTAGTCAACAGTTGGTCCAGGAAATTTTAAGGCTGGTTTGTTTTCTGTTGGCTATGTGAATATACTTTTGGGATGGCCCAAATATGATTGCTTTAGATGATTTTGACCTATCATTTTGACTTTAAGATCTAATATCTCTAAATGCTACTGAAACTACCAAGTGGACTATTGTGCCCTTGTTACCGTATGTTCCATCTTCAGTGATAGGAGATATTGTAAATTTAATAACTAAATTTCCTTTTATGATCTGAAGTATACCTCTTAAATAACTGATCGTCCATTCTATGTCCTTAAATTTCCATTTTATTAACCTTTCGCCAGCATTTACCAGATACTCTTAAATTTTAGTCTTCTGAAAGGAACATAGGGCGTTATCATGCTAACAGCTTAGTGATACTCAAGCAGTGAGCTAGGAGTGTCATAGCCTACGTCTGTCAAATAAATGCCGTGCTTACAAAATTTTACCTATAATATTCTTGAGAGAATCGAAACAGTAATATTTCCTTCTGAATGCAGGAGCTGGGGAATAATTTCCTTAACTATAGCTTATTTCTGGCAACTCTATACTTTATGGATCCTTGTTCAGCTGCATGAAGCAGTTCCCGGGAAGAGATACAATAGATATGTGGAACTTGCGCAAGCAGCTTTTGGTAAGAAAATCAAGCTATAAATTTTTTAGCTACCAACTATTCAAAGTTGCCTGTCCAATCTAATTATCTCGTTCTGTTATCTCTGCTCAATTTATATCCTATTTAAGCATCTCAAACCTCACTTATCCGATACGTCAAACTCCATGTCTTTCAATTTAGATGACAACCTTACCATCATAATGTTTAACACCATTTCATTTCCATCCAACTTCCACAACTTCCGCGAACTCAAAAACATTAAATTATTCATATTCTAAACTTTTATGGGAGGTTTTTCTCTTAATCATTTTTTTACTACTCCCTCCGTCCCAATTTATGTGAAGGTGTTTGACTAGCCACGAAGCTTAAGGATGAAATGAAGACTTTTGAAACTTGTGGTCTAAAATAAGCAATAGATATTTGTGTGGCTATAAATCATCTCATTGAGGATAAAATGGCAAGTATAACGTTAGATTTTTACTAAATATAGAAAGGTGTCATTCTATTTGTGACTGACTAAAAACAAAAGAGTGTCACATAAATTGGGACGGAGGGAGTATTTTCATTCACTACCACTATTAGAATACTTAAGTCCAAATGAATATCTTAGACTCTGTGACCAGTCAAACGGTGTCCCGATGAGATGTATGAAATGATGATAGAGTTATTTAAATCCTACTTGTTATTTAAGCGTAAGGAAATGAACATAGTTTCACTTTGCTTGCTAACATTGCCAAAATTGTATTCACTTGCACTTTCAGGTGAAAGACTTGGGGTTTGGCTTGCTCTCTTCCCTACTGTTTACCTATCTGCAGGGACTGCGACAGCTTTGATTCTCGTAGGAGGTGAAACCATGAAGATGTTCTTTCAAATTGTTTGTGGTCCGCTCTGTTCATCGAATCCTTTAACAACTGTTGAGTGGTATTTGGTTTTCACTTCCCTCTGCATTGTTCTATCCCAACTCCCGAACCTGAACTCCATCGCTGGACTCTCCCTCGTTGGAGCAGTGACAGCAATCACATACGCCACTATGGCGTGGGTCCTCTCTGTAAGCCAACCAAGACCACCTTCAATTTCATATGAACCCATTTCATTGCCTACCTATACAGCTTCTCTCTTTTCTGTCTTGAATGCCATGGGTATTATAGCATTTACCTTTAGAGGACACAATTTAGTTCTTGAAATTCAGGTAAATTTTCTCTTTCCATTTCCAGCGTGTGTTGACACAATTTTCATTTTTGCAATTGTAAAGATGTCCACTTTATTATGTTTCATTTTTCAGGCAACTATGCCATCAACTTTCAAGCACCCAGCTCATGTGCCAAGTTGGAAGGGAGCAAAAGTTGCTTATTTCTTCATAGCCATGTGCCTGTTCCCTATTGCCATTGGTGGCTTCTGGGCTTATGGAAACCTTGTAAGTATCGCTATCTTTCTGTTATTTCCGCCAATCTAATAGGAATTGGTTGTAATAACTATTGAATTCAGTCACATTATTTTGACAGTAAAATATTTCTCATTTTTGCCTTTGAGAAAGCTTTGCCAAACTATGATACGTGTATTAGTAGTAATCTTGCTACTTTACTATCCACACAGATTTTTTTCTTGTTGCATTTGTTTGCATGGGCCATATATCCTTTATAGAATGGTAGACTCCTTCCCTCCAGACTTCAGACCATATATGTTTTCCTTATTTCCAGTGACGGATCCAGGATATAAATTCTATGGATTCAATCTTTAAAGTTCTTAGTCTTGAACCCATTGTATTTGTAAAAATATGGGTTCAGACTTACTATTTGTTGCAATTTTAGTGAATTTTTATAAATAAAATAAATTTATGCTCCGCGTCGAAAGTACTGGGTTCAGCCTAGTATGCATGTGCATCCGCCACCCCGCTTATTTCTGGTTTGATTGCTTACTTAATTCCTTACAGATGCCATCGGGAGGAATGCTAAGTGCCCTATACGCCTTTCACATTCACGATATTCCAAGAGGACTTCTCGCCATGACATTTCTCTTAGTCGTTTTCAACTGCTTGAGCAGTTTCCAGATTTACTCGATGCCAGCATTTGACAGTTTTGAAGCTGGATACACCAGCCGTACCAACCGACCATGCTCAATCTGGGTCCGTTCCGGTTTCAGAATATTTTTCGGATTCGTTTCGTTCTTTATCGGAGTGGCACTTCCGTTCCTGTCGAGTCTTGCAGGGTTGTTAGGAGGACTCACACTTCCGGTAACGTTTGCTTATCCTTGCTTCATGTGGGTCCTCATAAAGAAGCCTACCAAGTACAGCTTTAACTGGTATTTCAACTGGATCCTTGGATGGTTAGGTGTTGCTTTTAGCTTGGCTTTTTCGATCGGAGGAATTTGGAGTATGGTCAATAATGGACTTAAACTCAGGTTCTTTAAGCCCAGCTAAGAGATGAATAAGAAGTTTGGTATGTAGACTTCTATTTGCTAGTAGTTTGTAATGTGTGTTTCTATTCTAAGCTTGAGAAAAGGTGAAGTGGAGAAAGAATGCACCCGTGTTTGTCGAGTCGTTCCGGGTAAGGGGGCGGGGTGGGGAAAGGAAAGGAATATGTATAAAGCAATAGGTACAGACATGTTCTTGTTTGCTACCTTTTGGAATCTGGTGTTGTGTCAACTTGTGAAATGCTCCAATTTGAAGAATATATAGAACCACTTGGCTTATGATTGAAATCCATTCGCGTTGTATGCTTATGATATCGCTCTAAAGCCACATTTTATAGCCAGGCCCGGCTCTATGGGTAGGCAAATAAGGCATTTGCCTTAGGCCTCCAATTTTGGGGGGCCCAAATTTTACCCCAAATAAATTATGTGTTAATTTCTCCTTAAAGAAGATTAATTATTTATGATTAAAAAAAGTACAATATTTTTAGAAATTTATATTATTTTATTCTCTTTAAAAAATTTCGAATAGCAGAAATAAAAAAGACGCTGTTTTGCCTTCTTACATTCTTTCCGCAAGCACTCACATTATTTTATTCTATTTAACTCTTTTCATACTCTCTTTCACTCATAGTATTATTTTATTCTCTTTAACTCTTTTTGTACTTTCTTTCTTCAAATCTCTGATAAGTTAGAGTAAGATAAGTTAGAGTAATGCTTTGTCATAAATAAGAGCCAATAGTCGAAAAGTATTGAACAAAGTGTATTGCAAATTTCTTTTTTGTTTTTTCTTAGGTTTTCAATCATTGTAGCAAGCATATGATCAAAGTGGGTATATCAAGTTATCAACTTCTTGAATTAGATTCTATCGTTCTAATCCTATTATTTTTATCTAAAATTTGTTAATTAATGCTTATAGAATTATGTTAACAATTCCTTTAATGATTTCCTCAGTGGAAGGTTGTTTTTTAACGTTGGATTTCATAAAATCTTACCTAAAATTAACAATTGAAAAAAATCAAAGAAATCGATTATAATAATTATTATGTAATAATTTTGCAGCTAAAAAAAGTAGAAAAAATAAATTTCAAAAAAAGTATGAATGAAGTTTGTTTATGTTTTAGGCCTCTATTTAAGGTCTAAGGCCTCCAATTATGTTGAGCCGCCACTGTTTATAGCAACTAGATCTTTATTTGACAGATTAAAGCGATTTCATGTTTGAAAGTTATGCTTGCATTGTTGCATTTGCAGTACTGAAGAAAGATTTTGAGACGAGTTACTCTTTGTAGAGTAGATGATTTTTGTTTCTCATGGAACGATCACTTTGACATTTACAATTTTTTGTAATCATTTAAAACAAAACCTGGCTGCATACTTGGACAAGTTCATTGAGCTCATAATCAGAATGCTTCTTTGCATACAGCTAATATATAATGGTGCTGATGGGATTCTATTAAAAAAGTTGAATTCATTTTGCATGGAGTAAAGACTATCTGAGCACATGGGCTAATGTTTTGTTGGGATCGAAATAATTAGAAATTATATGCAGGCTAACAAGAAAAGGTTATGAATTACGATACAATTAAAGTATTATGTGTAGACTGTAGGGACTTAGTAGGCTGATTGGTTTCTTTGCAATTTTCGCGCTGTTGGTGAGGTTCGAATCTCCACATTATAATCCCCTCTCCCATTTCCCCTTCTCCTACCCCTATGTAATAAAAACACTTTAAAAATATATATATATATATATATATATATATATATATATATATATATATATATATATATATATATATGTGTGTGTGTGTAGACTAACAAAGCGTGCAAATCCTGAATGGCAATTAATTAAAAGACAAAAAAAAAAAAAAAAAAAAAAGACTCCATAACAAAATAGATATAATAGCTTAACATGGTTTAAGTGGTCATTCCCATCCTAACATATTGGATTGCATTTATTGTTCTCAGTTTCTCAATTTGAATAATATATCAGTAAATAATTTTTAAAATTTTATATTATATATGCTAAATTGCATTCATTCATATAGGGGGTCATTGGTACGGAAAATTTGCATGCACTAGTTAAGCTTGGATTTACCATCTTGCTAACTTTTTTTGTTAAAACACTTTTAAAAGTCGATTTATAAAGAAGAGAACTAAGGAAACTAACAAGTAAAACAAGTTTGATGGATAAAATTGTCTACCATTATCAAAGGCATATTTCCACCACCTAAATTACCTTCAGGACAGAGCTATTATTCTAGTTACGGTTTTGACAAAACCTTATAGTTTTTGCCAAAATTTTGCATTTGTTTTTTAAAAAAGTTACTTATTATGTATAGATTATTTATCAAAAACGAATAGATTACTTTTGTTACAATACAAAGTTCATCAACTCAAAATTCTCAATCTACCTCTAAACTAGTTTCGAGGTTTAATAATTTTGTTCAATGAATTGTAGGGAGTTAATTTGCATAAACACAGCGGCGGAGCTAGCATTTCACCTATGGCGTCGGCCGAATTCAATAACTTTAGCATATATTCTATACTTACGTTAAAAACTCTACTTAATATGTACAAATAGTTTATCAACAACTCAATAATTTTCTTTTTTAGAATATAGAACTCAAACTCAAAATTCTAGCTCAATCTCTCCATAGACAAGACAAAAGCATGCATACATAGCCTAATAAGGCGACTTAACCATGAGATGTAGTGTGGAACCAAGTATAACTAACGTACATAAAGCTTGTACAACAGTAGTATAGGAGTAGTACACATCCTATGTTGGCCAAATTATACAGTCGAGTCAATTTTAATGGTAATAAAGGAGAGAACGTGGAAAAGTGACATGCAAAAGGCACAAGTTCTTTGGACCCTACCCCTTGGATTTGGATTGGGATTGGGATTGGGAATCAATTCCATAATATCGGCCACGGTCGGTGGTGCATATCAACCTCGGCTAACACTTCATTTAAAGCTAATGCGCCGTCCCTTTGGTGGCTTTTTCGTACACACACTATGAAAACCTATTCCTCCTGTCCTAAGCTTTCATCGGTGACATTCATCAGTCCTACCAGCATGGGCAGAGCTAGGATAAAAATTAATCTTGTATATGAAAATATCTTCGTATATATAGTAAACATTAAATTCCTGTAATTATTTTGTTCATATATTTACGTACTCCTTCCGGTTAAAAAAGAATATTAACTTAACCTTTATTTTTTTTTGTTAAAAAAGAGTGTTCCCTTAATAAATGAAGAACGAATTAATCTTATTTTTTTAATTTTATTCTTATTAAGTGTTAAGTAATCAAATTTAATACCTATTTAATTAAGAGTAGTTTAATTAAATTATTTATTTTTATCTAGAAATTAATATTTTCTTAAATAATATGCATATGACTAAAGAACACTCTTTTTAAACAGGTGTAACTTTTTATATTTTAAATTTCTTTGGGTGAATAGTATTGGGTTCACCACTGCTCGCAAGCCTTAATAATAGTAACAATCAATGCTATGCACGAATATCACAGCATTCATTGTTGAGCCATATAATCGTCTAATTAAAGCAGAAAATAAATCACCAAAATAGACATGCACGATTGCAGACCTCACTTATCTCAAATCCAGTGGCAAGAGTGATGAATGAGTCATGTATAATCGTCTCACTTCCTTCAAATCGGAAATCATAATGCTATAAAATATACCAAAATTTTTCACTATGATAAAAGTTTATACACGATAAAACATGCACGGTTTTTTATAACCATGATGTGGTGGACAGTTGCGCATCTTAATTAATTTTATCGAGTACTTTGCTATCTATCACCATTAACCAGCACAAGTATCACATACATAATTCTATCAACTAAGGTTTGAACAAAAGGAAACTGACACCAACACAAATATCCAATAATTCTATCAACCACGATTTTTGACAAATGGAAACATTCATCAGCACAACGTATCAAATAATTTTATCAACCAAGGTTTGATCAACAAATGAAAACAAGTCACGTAGTATTTTAGCTTTTACGAAGATTCGAACATAAACCTCATAGTTCTAAACTTACGCAAAACATGTAGTTCCCGTTCAAACATTCAACACTTACCCAAAAAATATGTCAGATTATCAGGTGTTTTTAAGTTCACATTAGACAATTGTGTAACAGGGGTCAAAGGAAAGGGGAAGGGCCCCCTTCAGAACTGGAAAAAAGAGAACTTTTGAAATTCCAGGCCCCTAACCCTCTTTCTCCCTAACAAACCTACAATTCTACATATACTTTAGATAATAGGATAGTAAGAACATATTTTTTGCAGGCGTTTAAACATATAAGTAGAAAACAAAATGGAGGAACCCCCAATCAAAGCCCCGAGGCCAATAGCAAATGAAAGAAAAAAGTAAAATCCTCAAAAGTACCGCAGATTTTGCAACTTAATAGACCATGGAAGGAGGACAAAGAAACAACAAGACAACATGGACAATAATAGAGTAAAGAACAAACATTAGTAATTTATAAGGATAAAAGGATTAAATTTAAAAATTTAACCAAAGACATGGACGATAACATTCATGAAAGCAACAAAGAAAATATATTGTTCATTTCATGAAAGTTGCACCTATTTCTGTCAAAGAGAAAAAGGAAGACCCCCAAATACATTTACACAAAAAAAAACCAAAGACACTTGCCCACCAAGCAAAAATAGCCTTGCCGACAATATGTTTTAAGTAGATTCCTACAGCCAAACCAATCCATGCACCCCAGAAACTGCAAAAAGACAGAGACCATTGAAGTTAAATAAAGAGAAAAGAAACAAAAAGGCAAAAGAGAACAAACACCTCCTTTTTTTCGATTTCTTCCATGAAACTATTAAAGTACGTACATAATAATAATAATATTATTATTTCTACTTAGTAAGTACTTCATTTAAGACTGGTCCCTGGTGCTGATATAGCAAGATCAGGCCAACCACCAAAACAATCATCATCATCACCGCCAGCACCACCTTCAATCTCACCGTTACTCATCTGCCACTTGTCATTATCACCACCGTCCCCTCCATTCCCTCCTACTTGCTCCATGGGCCAATCAAGATTCCCAAGCCCAAACCCACCTAGCCCAAGCCCAAATCCACCTAACGGCCCAAACCCACCACCCCCTACAGGACCCGTCAACAAAGAAGTAAACGAAGCCCCATTATTCACCCCCTCTTGCACTGACTCATTCAGGTTCACTTCACAACCCATCAACGAAACCGAACCTTGACCCGACCCGGTTGCCTGGCCCGACCCGGATGCTTGACCCATGTTGGTTGTGGTGCGGGGGCGTTTGTGGGAGTTCTTACGTGTGCCACCACCTACGGGGACGTTACGTAAGGTACCTCCACGTGTCCAATAACGACGACATGACTTACAAAAGTGACGAGGCTGAGAAAGATTATAGTTGTTGTAATAACAGAACTTTGTGTTTGTTGAATCACAACGTGGACATGGCAAGTTCTCAGGTTCCGATGGTCGTGTTCCGTTCATCGGCGCCGGTAGTCTTGCCGGACGTCTATTGTCACCTATTTCTGAAGACATTTTGTGAAGTTTTTTTTTCTTCTCTTTTTGTGGGGCTTTTGTTCAGGTGAATAAAGGAGGTGTTCTTTTAAGGAACAAATTAAAGTACTTTGAAAGAAGACAAAGATTTGATTTTTGAGAGAGAGAGAGTGAGTTAAGAGAGTAAAGAGGGAAAAAGAGAAATCTTTGTTCTGGAGTGAAATAGTGGGATTCTTTTCTTTTATATACGGATATGGTGAAGCTTTTGAAATTACACAATGGTTCATTTATCTTTTGTCTTTTTTTTTTTTTTGTTACTATAAACATTCTAGTATCTTGTCATTATTACCGAGGACTTGGGAGTTTTTATGTGTAAACAATTGACCTGATCTAACAACAATAAAGGAGATGGTCTAAGTAGACAATATAGCGGTAAAAAAGTCAGGAGTTGAGAGTTACATTTAGGAAACTTTCCAGTAGATAATTTAATGATCAAGAGGTCACCAGTTAAAAGTGAAAAGTATCACGTCAAAACTTTCACTCTGTGACTCGGTTAAAATAATACTTGGAGCACATTATTCACAAACTCAAGCACATTTTAACTTACCATTAAGTAAAAAAAAACAACAACTATAATGACCCATCTAGTTTAATTTCACAAGTGGATTCTAGAGATGATATTGTGTACACGGACCTTATCTTACCTTGCGGATATAGAGATACCGTTTCGAACGACACAAACCTTATCTTACCTTGCGGATATAGAGATATTGTTTTGAACGAGTTTTATATATCGGATGATTAAAAAGTACTCCCTCCGTCTCATAATAAGTGTCACCTTGGTCAAAAACACGCATATTAAGAAACCTATAATGCAATGTGAAGTTTACCAAATTACTCCTATATATATAATAAAAATAAATTACTTTTACCTTTTGATTGGAGCATGCACAAGTTACTTTTTACCTTTTGATTGAAGCATGCACAAGAAGTAAACCTTTTGACACTGAGATTCCAACAATACTAAATTACTATGTGACTTTTCCAATCATCATTTAGATGTTACTTTATTGCTTAAGGGTAGAATTGGAAAAAAACTAGTCAATTTATGTCTTGACTTCTTAAGGTGATACTTATTATGGGATAAAAAAATTGACTAGGGTAACAACGGCAGGAGTACTGCTGTACAATTTAATATGAAAGTCAAATATATTTCCCTCTTATGCATGCTTCTTTTCCTTAACAGTACTTTTTAGCTTTGCTGGTCATTATTATTGGTCACACAAACAATGGAAAATTATGGCATAAGCCACGAGCTACTGTTATTTTGTCATCTATCAATTGTAAAGAAGTTTCGAAATCATAACCAAGTTTATGATTAAAACTTTTAGAACATGCTGAAATTAGTTGACTGATTTCCAGAATCACCGGTGCGAAGCTACTTATTTGATCACTTCTACTCATAATCATATCTCCGGTCACAGTTTCACAGGATTAGAGCTAGGGACGTAAAGGGTTCATTCGAACTTCTTTCAATGAAAATTATACTGTATATAAGCATATAACAATTCAAAATCATTTTTATGCATTTATTATAGATGTTGAATTTTTTTAACTTTTTGGTGTTTTTATTTATTATATTTTGAATCCTTTTAACAAAATTCTGACTCCGTCACTGTATTTGATATCTAAACTTTTGAGTCTCTATGATTATATAGAATGCTACAGTAAAAGCTTTTCATCATAGTTGTAGAAACTAGTGGCGCGTATATTTTCTACTATAGAGCGCATCATTGGTTAGTGGTCATGAACTGTGATTATTTTGATGTTAGCGGCGCATTTTTTATGCATATATATACCACTGTTTCCACATGCAACTTTTCAAAAACTTCACTTAGACATAATCTTAGGTTCTCCTTATCTTGTTTGGACTAAATTATATGTGAAGGAAAAAAACGTGTGGTTTTCTCATATGGTATCTGCAAAGAATTTAACTACTCCGAAAGCGCACAAAATATATATTATTGAACGATTTAATTAGTTATAGCAAGATGGTGCATATTATATAGTATAATATATTTTACACACAAAAGATTAAGCTTGATTTAACGGTACCAGTCACTTTTTTCTCCTAAAACTTTGACTTTTTCCCCGTCTTTGCAGATATGATTACCATTATTGGCAAGGCTATGGGACCACCTGGAACCTATTTGACGATATGAGGACTTCTTCTTATGACTAAAGGAAATGACAGTTAACATTAATTTAGAAAACAAATTAGTGGAGTACTATAAAAAACGAATTATTTGGGAACAGCTAGCCTCTAACAACTACGGTGACATGTCTTAGCTAGCTATTGGTTATAGATTTTGAATCAGGTTTTAAAAATTTGTTTTCAAATTTCAATTTTTGAGAAATATTTTATTTTCGCTCACAAAACTTTACTTTTTTTATAAATAAAGTGCATGTCCAAACATAATTTTATAAATTCAAATTTGCTAAGTTTTGATTTTCAACTTCAAAACATATGATCGAACGGAAGCTTAAAGTCTAAAAACAATACAAAGTCAACAGACTCGATAGTACTACATTTTAAAGTTATCCTGATCATACGTGCAACAAAAAGGTGGATGGCCTTTAATATAATTCAATTTTTTCCCCAGACTTCACGCATAATGCGATTTTTGTGTGCCAAATTGCTCTTTTATCTATTTGATATTGGATAATTAACTGATTCACCTAATTCAAATTTTCGTTATAAGGCCTAATACTAAAATGTAAAATACCCGGCCATAAGAATTTCTCAACTTTCGGAGATCAAAACTCATGAATTAGTCTATAGCAAAAAACCCTACCCAATAACCTGCATAAGTTTGATCAGTGATGGAGTCAGGATTTTCACTAAGGAGGTCAAAATATAAAAAGTAAATTCACGAAAAAGTCAAAGATGTCAATATGTAATACGTGTACATAGAAAGTAAAAATTTATCCACCTACACAGTGTAATTTTCTCCGCCCACTGAGTTTGGTCCATAACTTTGATTCAGTAGTGGAGTCACATCAACTAAATGTAACTAAATTGAACATCACATGACGCAAAAAAATTTTAATGTATGTATCTGCGATAATCTTATTTCTTTCGATGGAAAGGTAGTCCATCTTTTATTATAAAAAAAAAAAAAATACTATTTCCTTCATTCCACTTTGGTTGTAGCTCAATTTATGCCGTCAGAAAGATAAAGATTGATTGGTTCTTCTTAAATAACGTGCATGCTTCTTTAATACTATGGATATAGTTGAAAATAATAACTAACTTTAATTTTGAATTCCTAAAATAATACTTATGCCGGATCTAAAGCAATAATTAAAATGAGATATATCAATATATATCCAAATCTATCCACGGTCGACGAAATTCCTAGTCTCACCGCTGAATTGAAACTCAAGGTTTAAAGTCACAGGTTCGTAGATATGCAGTGTTGATTTATTTTGAGTGGGGTAGAAAACAAAAATAAAATAGTGGGGATAGGACAAGGAAGAGAGTCCTTGAGCACCAAGAAAAACGCATGGGAAGACGAGGGAATAATGGGAATTTTAGGTTTAGGGATTTGAGAATTGCCGACAATATAATTGGGGTTGTCGGGTTAGCGTGGGAAGCAATTACTGGGTCCCCCTGCCGCTCATCATTTCTAATCAAATTGATCGTGAGCACTAGAAGTTGACAAAAATTAATCCAACATGAACAAGAACCCCATAGAAACGAAATCATAAAATAGATTTAGGATCCGTTTGGCCATAAGAATTTTTCACTTTTTTTCAGAATTTTTTTTCACTTTTTTTTAGAATCAGCGTTTGGCCATAAAAATTTCAAAATTTGAACAAAAATAAGTACATTTCAACAACCAAAAAAAAAAAAAAAATACAATTCCAAAATAATGATCAAACACAACTCCAACTCCAACTTCAAAATTCCAAAAAAAAATGGAAAAGTTTTTTATTTCTATTGGCAAACGCCTACTTAAACTACTCCCTACGTCTCATTCCATTGTGCTCTAATTTTCTTCATGCCCATTAAAAAGATACTGCACAAATTATGTTTTAGGAATTGAAGAAGATTTCTACATGATAAGAAGAAATATAGGAGTGAGGAAGTACCGAGTAGGATTGTTAAAAAATTTATTTGAAAACAACATTAATTTCCTGTTTTGTCCTTTGAACTTTTCTTATTGAAAGAACTTATTTAAAATTTTACTACCCCCCTCTAATATTTGTATCAGAGCGAGAAGATTTTTGGAACCTAAGACTCATCTAAAACTATATGAGAAGCCTTTTTCTGCTAGAAGAAGAAAACAAGAGCACCAACCACCTCTCTCTAGAAAACTTCCATATTCCCTCCTATTAGACAAAGTTAATGAGACAAACACCGTGTAATATAAACTGCTATTGTAAAATAGTATTAAGTTTTTAATATCGCTAGTGTGAAGTATTTTTTTGAGAAAAAGAGAAACCTCTCTCCTTCTTCAGAAGCTGTAAGTTTAAATGTTTCCTTACTAATCACCTTTTATGTAAATCATTTTGTGATTGTATGAATATTATGAAGTAATCACTTCCTTGTCATCATGAATTTGTTATTCTTAGTAAATGGTTATTAACTTCTTAATAATCTCGATGGATTGGTAAATTCCTAGGTTTTAAAGAGGTATTTTAATGTCCAAATGATAAAGGACGATGTTGGCCGTGGTTATGATAAAAAGTGGGCGTGGTTAAAGAAGACTTGTATTAAGAACAGTAAAGTTAAGAGAAAGAGATATGCCTTTAACAAGGTTAATAGATGCAAAGATCATTATTTAAAAGAGAAGACAGAAAATTAAATAACCTATACATGAGAATATATTAAATTAAGTAGTACCAAAGAAAACCAGTTAAGACTACAAGAATTAATAGATATAATATCAGGATTAGAATATAAGTTACTAGGATATATAAAATCTAGAAAGATCTCAAAGAACCAAAAGCGATTTAGACCATATTAATTGTATGAGAACACTACCCTTTGTTAGACAAATAGCTATCAATCATTGGTATTTATATAGAGATATAGAGAAAAGACGAGAATATAGACAAGTAGAAAAAGCCTTAAGTGCATATTTAGAAATAATAAATTCGAAACATTATCATCACTAATAAACAATAGACTCTTACAAAGTCGATTAACGAAGAGACAATTTCTCGCTATAACGTGGGAATTACAAGGTATAAGAGAAGATATAGAAAGATTTACAACTAGTATAGAGTACTAGAAGAAAGTTTGTAAAATAAAGATTCCGTTAGGATAATAAATAAAGCTAGAAAAATAGATACATTAAAAAATCTAGAATACTTAGACTTAAGAATATACCTTAAAAAAAATATAGAGCATTAAAAGATCATAGTATTATAAAGTGTAATTTCAGTAACGGAGACCATATATTACATAGTGAAGACAAACAGTTGAACACATTAGTAGATTTAGTCATAAATTTTAGTGAAAAAATACAAGAAAATAATAAAGACATTATTAGAATATTAGAAGTGGTAGAAGCATCCCAGACTAAGCAAAAGAAAATTTTCGAAAAATTAGAACAAAATTTCGATTACTTAAAAACACAAGAATTAGAATTAGAAAAGAAAGTCCAGACTCTAATTAATAAATTTAATCTAGAAAAATTACCTACAAATACGGAAATAGAAAAGCTAGTTAAAATTATTACAGAAAAATCAAAAGAGATAGAACTAAAGACAACCCAAATAGTCTCTAAAATAACGCAACAAATAGAAGTTTTAACTAGTGATATTAAAGAATTAAAAAAAACAGTAGAAGAACTAAAAGAAATCACTCTTTCATGAGCAGACCAACCTTAGCTCAAGAAGAAGCCACAAAATTAATAGAAAAGTCTATACCTTTACCAGTCGATTATAAAGATTATATACCTAACGCTAAATCGGATCAAATAACACTACAACAAAATATTACTATAATTTCATTAATATTAGAAATAATAAAGAAAATCGAAATAATAGTACCAAGGTTAGAATTAATAAGTGAGCGCGTTCGGTTGTTAAGTGAACAACAAAAAGAGAAAAATAAAGAGATCTCTAAAAATAAAGAAGTTGAAGAATTAATAGACCAATTAAAAAAGGTAGAAATAACACCTCAAAAAGAAAAAGTCAAAATAACTAGAAAAGCACAAAAATGGACCTTCTTCCAATTAGATCAAGAAACGAAGGAGGATCAGAAAGGCAAGAAAGACCAAGAGTAAGTTTTTCAGATAATAGAATAGGTAATAATTTCTTATCAAGAATTTTAAGTAGAAGAACACCAGAGGAAAACAACTAACAGCTAAGTGAGGTAATAGATGTAGACCGAGACATACAGATTTTCCAACAAAATCAATTAAAACTATTAAATCCAAAGACTTTATACAATATAAGACGGTTTTCAAGAACAACACAATTATATAGACATTATAGAGAAGAGCAATTATCAGCCATAGGAACTAAAGTTACTACTATAAATCTAATAAATCCAGAAGCTTTAAGACAAATAAAAAATACTGAAGGACGCTAATGCATATGGGATTAATAGTAATAGGATTAAAAGGATTAACTAGAAAAAATTTAGGAACTAAAGTCTTAATAGTAATTTACGATGATAGATGGTCGGACATGAAGAAGTCAATAATCGGAATAACGAGAGGTAGATATGACAAATAATGGAGGAATTTTTTATATTAGTCAGACTTTATAATGAATTTAGCAGAATTTGAAAAACATATAAAAATAGGAATACAGACTAAAGGATACGAAGAAATGTGTAATGGTAATAATTTATTAATGTGCATAGGATTTTTAGGAAAAATGACGAATAATAGTAATACTAAGTTTAAAATTAAAGTAGAAGATGTCGTAGAATTAATGGGAAATAGAGGAATAAATTTAATTAAACCTATAAAAATAAATCTGAAGAATACGCGGGGTTAGAATGGAAATTAGAAGACTTTAGTAGAAAGAAGATTTTACAACCAGTCACACCTAATGTACACTAATTCTAAAGGAGAGACATCTATAAGATTTACCAATTATAATTATACATCACAAAGAGACATAGAAGAAGAAAGTACTCTAGATGAAAATGAAACTACTGAGTCAACCCTTATGAACATAGAATTAATACAAAAAGATTTTGAAGTAGACATAGCTATAGAAGAAGCAAAAATACTTCATAGAGAAAATAAAAATATAAATTTTAGATGTAAAGGATGTAAGTTAGGAGATCTAACAATAGAAGAAACTATAAGTCACTTTAAATTATGTGAAGCTAGAATCGATAATTGGGGATATAGAGTAGAACATATACACCAAAAGAAATCAAACGCTTTCGATAAAATATTAGAAGATATACAAGATAGTGATGAAGAAATAGAATTAGACTCAATAATAAGCCAAAAAGAATTAATGGAATCTAGTGCATCTAGTTCTAGTCCATTTCAAAGAACAACAGGAGAACAATACACAGTAGACACGAGCACGGGAAATGTACCTAGAAGAAGAGTTTTTAGAACAGCGGGGAGAACCTATAGACAATATAAAACCATCGGGGAAAAGAATGCCTATAGAAGAACCTATTATTCTCCAAGAAGGAGGTAATAAAGGAAAAATATTAAATATAGCAGACTCATGATCCACAAAGATGGAATTCGGTAATAGACCTTTGGAAAGGAATAGTAGTAGCGAGACTATATAAAAACTTATAATGATACGGATCTTTGAAACTATATATAAATACTTAGAGACATTTTTAGGAGAATCGGCTAAAGCTCTATGGGAAGCATATAAGGAAGATTTTCCCGATGGAATTTCAATACTTAGTATCCATGGGAGCAAATCCATACAATTTTACTAATAAAATACATACTTTAATTACGGGGAGAAGATCCAAATAGTGGATTAGTAATACTACAAAGAAATGCTTTAATTAAATTAGAGCAGTTAAGTATAAGTAGCTGGTTTCATATTAATTTTTTTTTAAATGATTATTTTTATTATTGTACAATTAGTGGAAACGCTTTTGACCAAGAACTAGGAAGGAAATTATTTAATAAACTACCAGGAGCTCTAGGAAGAGAAATAGAAGACAGATGGAATAAAAGAGATGGAGTAGTACAAAATCCTAATTTAAAATGGTCAATAGGACATAGAATACAACATATAATGGATATACTACAAGAAAAATGTACGCATATACAAATACAAAAACAATTAAAACAAAATGAGATGAATTTTTGTAAAAGCGTGGTATACACTACTCAGAGTTACGATAAAGACAATTATAAAAAGAAAAAGTATAAGAAATACAGAACTCAATATAATAGAAACTACCCTCAATACAATAGAAAGAAATACTATCTTAGAAAATCATCAGCCAGAAAATCCTATTTAGATAGAAATAGACATATAAGAAAATACGAATAATAGATAGAAATTATAAAAATAAATGGAATGTTTTACTTGTGGAAGTGTAGAACACTTAGCAAATACATGTCCAAAAAGAATAAATAATAAGACACGAAATTCACAACTAATTGAAGACTTTCAAGAAACCTTAATAAATGTAGATGAATATATATCGGACACGGAAAGTATATACTCCATAGTAAGTGTAGATACGAAGAAAAAATTAAAACGGACTCATCGGACTCGAAGCGAGAAGAATTAATTAATGAGATAGGATTAGAAAAACTAGACCTAGAACCAATTCAAATGGATAATTTAGCAAATATATCGGAAGACTGTAGTCACGACTTCGAAAGAAATAAAGGTTTAGATAGTAATGCATGTTTCTCTTGTAAATGGTTTCCTAGTAGAGATAAAAGAGCAAAATGTAAAAATTGTTTTATAGAAGGATGTATCATGTGTATAGAAAAAGAATTTAAGACAAATATACACAAAGAAGAAAGACATAAAAAAATAGAAGACCCTACTATTAGTATAAGAATAATGACATTAGAAACTAGAATGAACGAATTAGAAACCAGGTTATATAAATTAGAAAAAGGAAAACAAAAAGAAGCAGATAGCGAAGATGAAGAAATAGGTTTATCTAATATACAACCGCTAAGAACAATACCAGAAGATTCAACAGCGGAACTAATGAGTATAGAAGACCATGGAGCCCTAGTATGTAATGAAGATAAAAAATTAGGAACAATAAAAATACTTGCAAGAATTAAAATAGATGACTATGAAATAGAGACATTAGCATTAGTAGATTCGGGATGTACTAAATGTATAATAAATAAACGAATAGTTCCACCAAATTTAATAAAAGTTCTAGACAAACCGGTTGCGGCCATGCAAATGGATGGAACTCATAATATATATAAACATTATGTTCATAAGGCATACATTAGCTTTATCAACACTTGTTCAGAATTTTATAAACCTAGTTATAAAATGGATAAAATATGGGTAAGAGACTTGAATATAAATATAGACTTTGTCATCGGGTTAGACTTTATGTTACATAACAATGGAAGTTGCATGATTACAAGAGATGGAGTAATTTTTCTAAAAAATATTACTCATACACCAGTACAAGCTCATAAAACGAAACTAGAATCGGACATAAGAAGATCTCTATTCCGGACCAAATAAACTGCAAAAGAAAGAAGAGAGTTGTTGTAAAGATTGTCAAGATAACAATACATCTTTGTAAAAGCAAAAGAGAAATAAAGAATTTAATTCTAGAAGAAGAAGAAATACTAGACAACGATAATCTAATAGGAAAAAAATTATACTTTAATAGACATAGAAACGAGAATTATATAATTTTAAAACGGGGATAGAAAGGATAGGAGTAATAAAAAACCAAAAAGATTTAGATAATATAATAAGAATACTAGATGAGATAGAAATTATAGGTGAAAAACCTTTAAAACATTGGAAAAATAACAAAATTGTATGTAAATTAGACATAATAAATCCAAAGAATATATAATTAAAACACCTCAATAGAAGCAACTAACCAAGATATAGAAGACTTTAGAGTACAAAGAAAAGAATTATTAAATTTAGGAGCAATAAGAAGATCTACTTCTAAACATAGATGCCGCATTTATGGTAAGAAATCATAGTGAGATAGTAAGAGGAAAAGTTAGAATGGTAATAAATTACAAAAGACTTAATGATAACACCGAAAGATGGATATAAGTTACCGGACAAAACAGAACTAATAAATAGAATACAAAGTAAAAAGATCTTTAGTAAATTTGATTGTAAATCGGGATATTGGCGGTGTACGAATGCATGAAGAAAGTATAGAATGGACTGCATGTCCGAAGGACATTTCAAATGGTTAGTAATGCCATTTGGATTAAAAGACACTCCACCAATTTTTCAAAGAAAAATGGATAGTATATTTGGAGACTATAAAAGATTTGTCCTAGTATATGTAGATGATATATTAGTATTTAGTAAAGACATGAAAGAACATTTAGGACACCTCGGACGGTATTTAGATTATTTGTAGAAAATGGAATAATAATTAGCAAGAAAAAGATGGAATTATGTAAAAACCATATAAACTTTTTAGGAGTAGTACTAGGAGATGGCAAAATAAAATTGCAACCTCATATAGCTAAAAAGGCCTTAGAAATGCCAGATAAACTAGATAATGTTAAAGAATTACAAAAATTCTTAGGAATAGTAAATTATGCTAGAAGTTTTATAAAAGACTTAGGAAAAATAGCAGGGCCATTGTATTCAAAAACGGGATCAAATGGTCAAAAACACTTTAATACAGAAGATATTAGATTAGTACAAAAAATTAAAGAAAAAATAAAAAATATTCCAGACTTAAATATGCCCCTAGAAACAGACTATTTAATTATAGAAACAGATGGAAGCTTCGAAGGATGGGGAGCCGTATTAAAGGCAAAACCAAATAAATATAGCAATAAAAGTGAAGAAAAGATATGTGCTTATCAAAGTGGTAAGTACCGAGAAAAAGGAAATATGAGTAGTATAGACGCCGAAATTTTAGCTGTAATATATGGCTTAAATAGTTTTAGACTATATATACTAAATAAACCAAAAATATTGGTAAGAACAGACTGTGAAGCTATAGTCAAATTCTATAAAAAAATTAATGATAAAAGTAGCAGTAGACGAAGATGGTTAAACTTTATGGATACTATTTCAATTTATAATTTAACATTCGAACATATAAAAGGAAAAGATAATAATCTAGCAGACCAATTAAGTAGATTAAAAATCACATCTAACTGATTTTCTATTTGAACGGCATGAGACCATTAAGTTCTCAGACAACAGACAAAAGGCATAGCCTCAACCCAAGACACTTACAGACAAAAGGTACTAGGTAATCTTCATTTTAGACCTACATCTGCATTAGACAAAAACGCCTTAGAAAGAATACATTTTGGAACCAATAATTTAGTATTTTTTTTGCCATCTAATTTAACTTTTAAGGTATTACCAGAATATGTAATAGACAAACAACAGACATGTTTAGTAGACAATTTATGGATATCGCATAACAAAAAAGACGCTAGTCATTTTGTAGCCACTCTAAATGCACTTTGTCAGTATTTTACAGATAAAAATTTTAAATTTTATGTTGTAATCCATGGTAGAACTAATGGTATTTTCCAAACCTGGATAGAAGTTTTAGATTCTATTAAAGATATAAGAAAACCTTTTTTTAAAGGCTTTAATGATTTCACTGAGGCATTAGACTATGCTAGAGGAGTGTTGGGACCAAACTACTATATTTCTCCAGCTCTCAGACAAAATTCAGATAGAACTCCTCAGTACAATATACAAAAAGACACAGACAAGGTGATTTTTTGCGATCACTGCTCTACTATGACTGAGACCGTCAGAAGACTTAACTTGTAAGAAAGAGACACTCATCCAAGAAAAAATGAAACTCTTAGAACAAGCAAGACCGTTAGAACAAAGACTACAAGCGATTAAGTTCGAATTAGTACAATCCCGAGTTCTCCATCTCGGACAAAAATGGATGAGACGGGTGTGTATTCCCCAATGAATGCAAATAGATCCATGTATCGGATAAAAATACAGCTAGTCCGGTTCAAACGGTAACCGGTAAAGACTCATCAAATCCGTTGATGGCTGTCACTTTGCCAAAAAGTGAAGATGAGGGATGTTCGTCTCTCCGAGAAAAGACGAAGACTACAAAGACAACGACGCAAGGAGCTATTTCTACCAAGAAAAGCATACTTGCAAAAAAAAAAAAAAAAATGACAACATAGAAAGTATAGTTAAAGAGACTTTGGAAAGATTTTTCCAAACAAAAGCAGAACAAGACAAGCATATAATCAAGAACCCTAGTCCGTACTTATCTCAAGTCCAAGGATGTCACCGGTCCATAGTTCGGAAAAAGGAGATATGGTAAATTTTCTTATAATAGTGCATTTCAAGATTCACAAGACCCAAACGACGACGATTCGGGAATGAGTTTTGATTCTATTGCACTACATAATTTAGACACATATATATATATATATATATATATATATATATATATATATATATATATATATATATATATATATATATGTGTGTGTGTGTGTGTGTGTGTGTGTGTGTGTGTGTGTGAAAAGCAAAATAATCAGACAGAAGTAGTGGAGGAAATAGTTATGATAAGATAAAAAGACTGAAAGATTCGTTGAACAAAAGCAACGGCTAGAAGACATTTGCAGAAAAAGAGAGCTTTATTAAAAGTAGCTTTAATAAAGCAGCCACAGTAAATGGACAGATCAGCTAACAGACAAGTAAATAAAGTTTTCTTTTGAAAAAGTTCACGTGACGATGGGGCCCAAAGAGCACCCGGCTGAACTCAAAAGATTCTTCAACATTTTGAAATCCGGAGTTAAAGTCCGCCAGACGCCTATAAATAGCAGCATTTGTGGAGAAGCAAAGACATCACCAACAAGAGCACCAACCACCTCTCTCTAGAAAACTTTCATATTCCCCTCCTCTTTCATCAAATGCTCCAATCCCTTGCCCAGTCAAAAACCTGTGTAATATAAACTCCTATTGTAAAATAGTATTAAGTTTTTAATACCTACCCCCTAGTGTGAAGTAGTTTTTTGGGGTTCCCCGAAAGGGAAACCTCTCTCCTTCTTCAAACCATGTAAGTTTATTTACTATATTTTCTGTACTAATCTCCCTTTTATGTAAATTATTTTGTGATTGTATGAATATTATGTTTAAGTAATCACTTCCTTGTCATCATGAATTTGTTATTCTTAGTATATGGTTATTCTCTTAACTTCTTAATAACCTCGATGGATTAACTTGTAAATTCCTAGGTTTTAAAGAGGCCGTTTTAATGTCCAAATGATAAAGGACGATATTGGCCGTGGTTACTGGGATGTGGTTAAAGAAGACTGTTATTAAGAACAAAGGTTAAGAGAAAGAGATGAAAGATAACAAGATTCGTGACGGACAAAGTCCAGATTAAGATTTAAAAAAAAAATGAAAGTTTTGGGAGACAGACAGAAAATTAATTATAACTACATGATAAGAAGAAATATAGGAGTGAGGAAGTACCGAGTAGGATTGTTAAAAAATTTATTTGAAAACAACATTAATTTCCTGTTTTGTCCTTTGGACTTTTCTTATTTAAAGAACTTATTGAAAAATTTACTACCCCCCTCTAATATATATATATATATATATATATATATATATATAATAATTACACAATTGTTGTGTTCGTAGATACATGCAAAAGGATATATATATATATATATATATATATATATATATATATATATATATATATATATATATATATATATATATAATAATTACACATTGGCCGACCTGCACGCGTTCGGTAATTGTCTTGGGTGTTCACCCATTAGAGATACATCACCAAAAGGAATTGAACGTTCAAAAGAAGTTCCCAAAACATCCTCATGATAAGAGCTAAAAAAAAAAGATTTGGGGGGGAGGGGGGGTTAGGAGGGGAGGGGTTGGGAACTTGGGAAGATAGTGGGTTCTTCAAAAAGATGTTGCCTTCCTCCTTTCTTGGCTAGTAGGTCCGCTATCTTGTTCACTTCTCTATATTCATGCTTTAGTGCCAGACGGTCCGGCGCCGTTAGTAAAGATATGCATTAAGAGATAATATGGTTATAAGGTAGATGTCTATGTGATATCATATGTATTATCTCTGTTGAATCGATGCTGATTTCAAGTGGTTTTAATTATGCTCCACAGCTAATCGAAGTCCCTGCATAAGACTGGTTAGTTCAGCAAGATTATTAGTCGTATCGGGAAGGCCTTTCATGTATCCTAACACCCATTGACCATGTCAATCCCTTATCATTCCGCCCCTTGCCTTCCTCCTTCCTTGGCTAGTAGGTCCGCTATCTTGTTCAGTTCCCTATATTTATGCCTTTAGTGCCGGACGGTCCAGCGCCATTAGTAAAGATATGCATTAAGAGATAATATGGTTGCAAGGTAGATGTCCATGTGATATCATATGTATTACCTCTGTTGAATCGATGTTGATTTCAAGTGGTTTTAATTATGCTCCACAGCTAATCGAAGTCCCTGCATAAGATTGGTTAGTTCAGCAAGATTATTTGGCGTATCGGGAATGCTTGCCAAAGCATGATCCATCAGTGTTAAGCTTGTAGTGGTTATGAGCTGCAGGTTTCCATTTAATGGAGATTCTAGTTCTAGGATTTGCTACGTGATTATGGCTACAAACTAGGAATATTCAACTGCCTGGCCATAAAGATGTCTAAACGAAGCTTGTTCATGCCCGTTCTTGAAGAGGTTATTATTCCTATTTAGCCATATAACATAGATTATGAAGGGAAGAAGTTGACCCCAACTTATCAAATGGTCAAAGTTCAGATTCTTAATGTTGTTCCAGCTATTAATCATAGAGGAAATAATTGTGAATAAGTTTATGGTGGCATTATGGGTAGTGTTGTCTTTGAGTAACTGTTGCCAAAGAAGCTTACTAATGCGACATTCAAAGAAAATATGATTTATATCCTCTTGAGGATGGCCACATTGTTTGCATGCAGGGTTTATGTTAAGGCCAATAGGGTGGAAGTAAGAGGAGGTAGGGATCCTGTTATGATTGAATAGCCAGAGGAGGAATTTGGTCTTATTAGGAGTTTTTAATTTCCATATTCAATTAAAGTTCTGGTTAAGCTCTATAGGGACATTGTTTAGGAGTGAGTAGGCACTTTTGGTGCTAAATTCCCCAATATTGGAGAGTCTCCAATGGTTTGAGTCTTTTCATTGTTGAGGGTGGTTCTGAAAGTATTCATGATGATATCTTTGATGTGCCTTGGTAAATCAAATGAGAGGTTTACAAAATTCCAATCCCCATTAGATTGTACATCAATGACCTTAGAGTGTTTTTCATCAAGGACCCTGTAGTGTTCTTCATCTCTATTTAGGGGTTCTATAATAAGTTTCCTAAAAGTAGTACTATCTGAGATCTAGTGATCATTCCATAAATTAACCATATTCTCTTTGTTTACTACCCATTGAGTACCTTGCCTATAGTATTTATATCCTTTAAGGATGTTCTTCCAGGTTCTAGAGCACTGATTTGTGTTTTGATTCTACAGTTCCTGGCAATTAGTGTTGAGGCCCAAAGGGAATCAGGGTTTTAAGGAGCCTCCAGGCCAAGCCTGTAAGAATAGCCTTATTCTTAATATCAGTCTTTTGCATGCCCAATCCCCCTTCTTGTTTAGTTCTAGTAAGGGTTTGCCAACCTATCAAATATATCATTTTTTTATCAGCAGTGGTCCCCGAGATAAAGTTTCTCTGAGTTCTATTAGTTTGGTGGGTGATCTTAGCAGAAAGCTTGATGTATTGCCTGATATAGTTGGGAATGCTACTTAACGAAGATTTTGTTAAGGTTGTTCTGCCAGCTATTCAGAGGAATTTCGTTTTTTACCCTGCCAGCTTAGTATTGAGGTTATCTATAATGAATTGGTAATTAGATTCTTTTGGTTTCAGGTGCATAATAGGAAAGCCAAAATACTTACCAAAGTTGTCATTTGCTCTAATACCAAGGCAGTTTGAGCAGAGATCCTTGTTAGCCTCAGTGCAGTTTTTAGAAAAGACTACTTTAGATTTAGCATAGTTGATCTTCTACCCAGAGTACATATTAAAGTTACTCAAAGTGTTGATAATAGTATTACAGTTCTTTAAGTTAGCCCTTGCAAAGAGGACGAGGTCATTAGCAAAGAATAGCTGGGACAGTTTAGGGTTATTCCTACAAGTGGATATGGAAAACCAATTTAGGAGATTAATCTGGTGATCAATATCTCTACTAAGTCTTTCTATACATAGAATAAAAAGATAAGGAGACATAAGGTCTCCCTGTCTGATACCGCTTGTAGGTTAGGGGGGCTCTAAGCTGGTCCTTTTCTTCCCTAGTTAGTAATCCCCTAATAGATGGGTTGGTAGAGCATCACTGGGGGGAACTTAGGTGGTCAGTACTAAAGAGTTTGATGTAATAATTTGTGATAGTCTCTTTTATAGCATTAGATTCATGGATCCAGTTGCTTACTTCATCCTTAAGAGTGAGGATCCTATTTTTCCTCATTCTATTGAGGGTGGAAGTGTGAAATAATTTTGTGTTCGAGTCTCTCCCAGTAAGCCAAGATATTCTGGATTTAAGTGTCACACCCCAATTTTCCGATAGGGTGTGATGGGCACCCGTCCCTTACTTATACGTCATAACCTATTACTACACTGTTGTCTCGCTTTCTTTTTATTCCTTTCCTTCGCCGACCTGATTCACACCGTCCCACGGCCCTTTTAGGTTTCCTCGCTCCACATACGTAATCTCTCTCTTAGACTACTCCGATTTCTTATTCGCTCCGCGTCCGAATTTGTAGGATTTTCTAAAACTCCTATGGGTCACCCATCCCGAAATTTCTCTCACTTCAAAGACGCTTAACCTTGAGACTTTAATGAAATCGGGTGCGTTAATGCCGAGATAATCGCGTCCGCCCACCGTACAACCTTTTATTACATATTCTAGAGTACGTCGAGCCTTACCGCATTTCAAAACGTCCCCACAACACATTTTACCAGCTATCTGATCAATACATTCCTATTCGTCACAATTCTTTTTCCTCATACGCTTATCTTAATCAGATCACTTTATCCAAACCTGCCAGCCCTTTCTAAATCATCTCCTAGTAGCATAAGTCCTTCCAAATTTCCTTACTACCATATTTCCACCGACGTCTTATTAATCACTTCACTACTTCTTCCACAATTAACTTATTCCTAGAGAGCACCGTACTTTACGTGCCTCAATCAACTTTTATCGCTACTATTAACCCGACTTTTTCAAAATATTTCCAACTTGTATCTCATTCTCGTATTGTTTCTAGAAAAATTTTGGCAGAGTTTCCTCTGTATTTCTTACTATTCCAAAACCTGCACGCAGGAAATACCAACGGTGCCTCGTGGCCATTATCATATATACATATCACATCATATTGTATCGTATCATAGCCGCACAGGGCTCTCAATATTCACAAAGGTCCGAAGATATTAGATTTACCTCATATGCTCAGCACGACCACACATATCACATTTTCTTGCTTACTTTCCTTTTCAGTTTCCAACTTTACCTCTCAATCGTATGCCAATACCTTACTTGACATATACCTTTCGTATCTTTACTTACTCGCGTGCTTTGTAACCTTCCATACCATACCGATCGCTCGCCCGTTGTCATGTCCTCTCGCCGAAATCAAAGATTAGTACAAAGGATCTCATTTCCTATAACTTGGCTCTACAGCACGATCTAAGATGCCAAAGAAGAGTAACCATCCTAGATGCCCCGTAGCCTCCTATTTATAAATGTGGCGCGCTTCACACCATAAACAGGACTCTACCGGACACGACTTTGCAGACACCCCCAAGACGAACCGCTCTGATACCAATTTGTCACACCCCAATTTTTCGATAGGGTGTGATGGGCACCCGACCCTTACTTAGGGCCGAGCGAACCCTCTGACTGTCATAGTACTCGTAGTCATAATGGGCTCTTAACTCGATCATGAATGCATAATGAAAAATTTTCGAAAAACGAACATATTATATATCTTTCAAATCAGCATAATTTGCGACCGTACAAAATCTGTAATATCATGTAAAGCAATACGGCGGCTTATAGAGCCGCTCACAACGGACATCTTATATACATGACTCGCGTTCGCAAAGTCTCTAACATAATCGTATACCATAACACACGTATACACCGACTCGGCGGACTCGAGAAAATGGAGCTCGCCAATCTCGCCGGAACATCTTCGCTAATGTCTTCACTCGCACAGGTGTACCGCGCGGCATGAACGCGACCCCGAAGAAAGGGGGTCGGTACGGAATATGTACCGAGTATGTAAGGTACGACAAAGAAGGGAGCGACATAAAGCATGAATATAAACATCATGGGATCATAGAACGGATAACGAGGTAAGAGAGTAACCCGTACACGTGATTGCCCTTTTGGCCGGATACTACGCATGCCTATTTTTTTCTTTTTTTAAAAAAAACATTTCTTTTTCGTAGGCATGGAGAATAGAACTCATATCATGTCGTGTCTTGTCATATCATATCATATCGTATCATAGCGTATTATAGCGTATCATATCATATCATATCATATCATATCATATCATATCATATCATATCATATCATGTCATATCATAGCGTATCATGTCATATCATAGCATATCATATCGTGTCATAGCATATCGTGTCATATCATATCATAGCATATCATAGCATATCATATCATGTCATAGCATATCATGTCATGTCGATAGCATACGTATCATGGCTCGCCCACATGTAGCATGTCATGCCGAAAACTCGGCTCGCCCATAGCCCCGAAATACGTCGGCATCCCGCGTCGGGCATCCCGCGTCCGGGATGATAAGCCACCGACGGTGGCAATGAAACATGTTTCCCTTCCCATTTCCCCCATGTATCCCTTCCCCCCATCCCATGTGCATATACATATCATTGACGTATTTGTCATAGACATTTTCTCATATATGGCATCATCCTTGTCATCATAGAATCATGTTCACCGTTTTAGTCATAAAAGCTTGCAAAATCATCAAACTTGGTTTTTGGAGAAAAATGAATATTTTGGAAAACATTTGCAAACTTTTTGGAAGGAAATCATGTTTTAAAACCATTACTTCTAGCTTTTGAAAATGAAATCATTATGGAAACGTTTAACACATCTCACATAATTACATTCGTGGTAGAAACGTATCGTCGACATATTCGTCATAGGCATTTCTTCATATTTGACGTCATTGTTACCATTATAGGCCATATTCATCGTTTCAGGCATAAAGGCTTTCACCCTCTTAAAATTTGGTCTTTGCAACATATGGACATCCTGGAGAACATTTACGAATTTCTGAAAGGAATACTTGCCTTAGAATCCTAGGCTTAATAAAGTTATCTTGCAAGGTTTTGGGACATTCCGGTGCCGTCGGTGAAAGTTGCATATATTCAAGCTACCTTTCCAATGAAACATAGAAAGTCTAATTCAATTCTATTGAATGAATAGTGGTCAAATTCAAACTTAGGTTTCTAGAGATAGAGTAGTCCCGAGGCTCGTATCCAAACCTATTATGTCTAGGACATGCCAAAGAAGGAAGAGTAAAGCCTTACATACCTTTTCCGCCTTTTCCGCTACTCCAAACTCGAGCTCTAAATTCACCGAATCTACAATTTGGTCACATTTACCAAACAGTAATTAGCATTATAGAAGTTGAGTTTTGAAGTAACACTTGTCTACCGAAATTTCGGCAGCACTTCCCCTATAAATACACCATCTCCAAGACTCCAACTTAGCAAATTTTAATCAACAACAATCCGGGAATTCAACCCGGCCAATCTATCAACAACAATGCCAACAACCATCCAGACAAAATTTAAGAATATTCCGAACAATCCACCAAGTATTCAAGACAATTCAAACAATATGCTATGAAACTCGAAACCTTCCAACTTAATGAATACGACAATAAGGCGTTTCTTTCTTTCAAACTCTCATACTACGTCAACAATTCCATACATTACCACATTACCTTCATAAATATAAGAAAACATATTAGAATCATATTAACTTTCAAAACAGCCCACAACACTACAACTTCGACATAAGTCATTAAACATTCATTTTACATTATGACATTCACAACCGCGACAAGCAAAATACTAAATGAAATTTGTTCATCTTTTCCACACAAAACAGCCGCCATTCGGCCACTACACCAATCACACACAACTTTATGAATTTTATCCATTTCTACACATCATAACGTACACAAACCATCCATAACCACAACTAAAATACCAAGTAGATTCAATTCACTCCTTGTATATCATCACCCTCACTCACGGCCACACATGCCAACATACATCCTTTCATGATTTTTATCCATTTCCATGCATTATAACACGTCCAAAACATCCACAAAACATGCAAAAGAGAATTGAATCATACCTTTTCCTCTTGCCTTCTTCATTCTCGGCTAAGCTTGTTCCTTGCAAAACAAATGGTTATCTTCTTCCAACAACTACTCCACAAGATAAAGGACCTTCCATTTAGTAGAGAAACAAGGAGAAAATATTTTTCCAAGACCAAACTCAAGGGGCTGGTTTCGGCCAGCCCTTGGCCGTTGCACTCTCTCTCTCTTTTCTTTCTTTTTCTTGATTTCTCTAGAACTCCAAATGATGAAGACTTGCCTTCCTTGATCACTCCTCCACATATATATATTAGTGTGGCACATGACCATGCACATGGCCAAGCACATGGCCGGCCATGTGCTCTCCTCTTTTTTTTTTTTTTTTTTTTTTTCTCTTTTCCCTCCAAATTTCTTCAAATTTCTAGAGTTTTCTTCAAATAATAAAAGATGACTAATATGATCAACATGTCATCTAATTCTATATATATCAAGCTTCCATGTGGCCATGGCCCACCTCACTCTTATTTCATGAAATTTTAAATTTCCATAATGCATTTTAGTCCCAAATTTTTCCTTAATGCTTCCTTTCAACAAAATCATAAACCACTTGTCGTAAAACAAGGTCGAGGGATAACCTTGTCCATAACTCTTCGCAACCAACTTAAAAATATTCCGACGTGCGAAATGCGAGATATAACATTAAGTCTCCAAAATTCAGAGTCTCCAAAATTCAGACTCTCGTTTAACGATCTCATCATAATTGTTTTGAAGGGCGACTTCAAGGTTCTGGAGGAAAGAGCTACAGGGGTAGTTGGTAGATTTTTGGATTCCCTCCAGTCTAGCAAGGATTCTTTTTTTTCTTAAAGAAGATATTCCCAAAGACCTCTTTATTTAATGGATGAGTTTAAGTCTAAAGGAATAAGAGGAATTGGTAAGGTATTGGGAATGCTCAAAGTATTCATTAACCATGTCATTAAAGTTAGGGTGACTACACCACATAGTTTCCAGCCTAAAGGGTTTGTTCCTATTGTTATGAATATTGTTGGTCAGTTTAATTAATAGGGGGCAGTTATCAGAGTGGGTTCTAGGCAGATGAGTTACAGTGGCATCAGGAAACAGGTGGATCCATGCATCACTAGCAAAACATCTATATAATCTCTCTAGCATGAGGCCTTGCATGTTTCTACATCTCTTGTTAGTCCATGTAAATCTACTACCTTTAAAACCTAAGTCACCCAGCTTACAGTGGTTAATAGATTTCCAGAATGAGTTAGCTCTATTGAAGTTAATAAACTTACCTTCAAATTTATCAGTAGCTCTAAGAATTTCATTAAAGTCACCTCTCACTAGCCAGTTATCATCAGCAGTAATATTATCAAACATAGTGCAGAGTTGTTCCCAAATAGCCTTTCTATCAGTAATATTGTTACTAGAATAAATAGCAGGAAAAAAAAACCATTGTTCTGCAGAATTATTTACCTTAATAATAGAGTGAATTCCCTGTGAAGTGACAGAGATGTCATCTATCTTCAAGGCATCATCTTTCCACATAATAATCAAACCCCCGGAATTCCCAACAACAGGACTTTGAATGAGGCTGCTAAAACCTAAATGCTCAGCAACATGCTTAGGTTCATTCATTTTGGTTTCAAGTAAGACACGCATAGCAGGCTATTGTAAGCCTATTATAGCTGTGCAGTGCAGCCAATATTCTACACTGTTGGTTCCCCTAGCATTCCATTTCATAAATTTCATTAGGAGCATCTTGTGCGGTTTTGAAGGGATCCTCCTGATCCTCTTTCCTTTCCCCCTCATCTGGGCCATGTTCCATTGGGCATCTAGGCTTTGTTCCATGCTTGTTACAGTATACTAGTCAACTAAACACTCCTTTATTCAAACTTACTTTTCTAACCACACCCAAACCATAAAAAGGGGATTAATCTCAACTTAATGCTTCCTTCGTCCTATATTAGTTGTTCACATTACTAAAAATATTCGTCTCAAAATAGTTATCCATTTACAAAACCAAGATAAAATTAGTATCAATTTTTCTTATTTTGTCTTTAACATTAATTGCTTTTTAAAGTAATCAATATAGATCAGAGTGTAATTTATTGGAGAGAGATAAGGGTACTATAGTAAAAATACATTTTTATTTATGATTTCTTACTGGGCATATAAAAGGGAAAGTGGATAAGTAATAGAGGACGGAGGGAGTATATGACCGCCAATATTACTTTATTTCTGCTCTTTCACTCCAATGCTACTCCTTCATGTTCATAATACGTGTTCACTTAATCTTCTTCATGCCCCTTAAGAAAATACTAATTTCTAGAAAATAAATACGTAAAATATCCTTAATAATTTTTTCATAGGAAATTGGAGTAATCAAAGACTTCTTAGGCCATCTTCAACCTTGCACCATTTTTTGCACCAAATGCTATTTTGGTGCAAAAAATGGTGTTTTGGAGCTCCAACCTTGCACTATTTTTTGCACCATTTTGGTGCATGAATAGTGTTGCACCAAATTTGGTGCAACACTATTCATGGCACCATCACTATTCATTAATAATTTTTTTTTTATTATATAGCACTTTTAATTTAACATATTATAAATTTTAATTTTTACATTTAGATTCCTAATATACCTATTCATCTACACCATTACTATTCATTAATATTTTATTATTATTTTTTTATTATATAACACTTTTAATTTAACATATTATAAATTTTAATTTATAATTTTATATTCCTAATATACCTAATTATTTTTTATGTAATATCTTATAATATTAATTTTACCTCTTAATTTTGGAGTGTAAGTTTTATAAATTAATTTTCGTATATATTATTTTATATAAAATTGTAAGTTAATTTTATTATAAGTTATAATTGAAAATATTATAAATTTTAATTTATAATTTTAGATTCCTATTATACCTAATTATTTTTTATGTAATATCTTATAATATTAATTTTACATCTTAATTTTGGAGTGTAAGTTTTATAAATTAATTTTTGTATATATTATTTTGTATAAAATTGTAAGTTAATTTTATTATAAGTTATAATTGTATTAAAAAATATAACCATCACAAAAATGAAAAGTGCAAATATAAAATATAATATGTTGTTAATAAATAACACAATGTTCAATAACATAATAATTTCGAATATATAACTCTGGTAGGTCGTTTCCAGATCCACCAATATCATTAAAATATTGAGTGTATGGGGCTGAGGATTGTTGTGGTTGTGGCTGTTGAAATTGTTGACTTCTTTTATCCATTATTCGTTTTTGTTCTTGTAGAATAAATTCACGAATATTTGGATCACCAATAGAATCTAAATTCGACAATAAAATTTTATTTTCTTCTTTAAATTCTTTTAGTTTCAAATCTCTATCTTTCATCTCCAAATCTCGCTGCCTGTCTGCACCTGACTTTGCCAACAACTCAACAAGCCGATTATTTTCTGATTGGACCATTTGCATAGCAGATGAAAAACCTTCTTCGATTTTTCTCTTCAATTTTGCTTTCTTCACCCCAATAGGTCGTTGTGATGATGTGGAATCACCTGCAACATCCTCATTCAAATTTAGTGAAAATGATGATAAGTTAGGAGATGATACTAGAGGTGAATCAAGAGTAAGAGTCTCAGACTCCGATGATATATAAGAAGAGCCTTGCTTTCGAACTTTTTTACTTCCAGCATCGACATCTTTAAACTTCTCAAAATCCTTCATCATATCCCACACATGATCAAATTTAAAACCTTTTTTTGTAATTCGGATCTTGCATAAGTAAACATTTTGCTTGATTAATCTGCAATATTTTTAAAAAAATTGAAGGGAAACTGTAAGTAAATATATACAAATAAAGTATAAAAATTTACAAAATAAATACTCACAATATCTTTATCTGAAGCACCACTAGGATGCAAATTTTCAACTTGACGTACACAACCATTTAATTTTCTTATAGCCTTCTCAATAACTTTAATTCGACATTCCAACGATCTTTTGTTGCGATACTCCCAACACTCATCCTTTGCACTATTGTACCCATCTTCCACTCGACCCCAAAAATTATCTCTAGATTGATTTATACCCGTTATTGGATCTTAAGATACATCTAAATAAACTTGGCATAATACCATATCTTCATTGGTAGAGTATCCTGTAGATCGGGTAGACATTTTTTGCAAGTGAATAGAGGAAAAGTGGATTATATGGTTAAAGAAAAACTAAAGCCAATTTCGTATGAATGGGTATTTTGGGACTTGAATATATATAGATAAAAGTAGAGCCAAAATAGGATAGATTACATCTGTTTTCCAATCTTGCTAAAGGTATTGCTCCTCCCGCCCATTATGTTATTCAAGGAAACGAATATGATGTGGGTTATTATTTAGCTGACAGTATATATCTAAAATGGTCTACAATTGTGCAAACCATTCATGAGTCACAATCTCAAAAGAAGAAATATTTCGCGACGAAACAAGAATCATGTCGAAAAGATGTTGAACGTGCATTCGGAGTTTTGCAATCTCGTTTTGCAATTATTGCAGGGCCGTCATGTTTTTGGAGAAAAGAAGTGCTACATGATATATTAACATCATGTATTATACTGCACAACATGATAATCGAGGATGAGCGTGATCTTAATGCACCAATTCAAGATGCTTGGGAAGGTCTAACTCCAACAGTAGAAATGGTAGTAGATGAAAATTATCGATTTGAACAATTTTTAGCTCGACACAAAAAAATTAAGAACAAAGATGCTCATTTTGCACTTCGAAATGCATTAGTAGAGCATTTATGGGAGCAACGTACTAATCATGGAAGTTGAATATTTATGTAGAAATTAAAATAAATTCTACCTTAATGTAATAGTATTTATTTACTTATATTTTATCAATGATTTCACTTTTATTTGAATTATCCATTAATATGTATAACGTATACTATTTGCTTACAATTTATATTATTTAAAATTTTATGGTATAAAATAATTTTATATTAAATGATTATATGACAAAGGATTATGAATTACATGGGATGGATATGTAAAAAAGTAAAAAAAAAAGAAAGGATTTTTTTTTATGAAATTAAAAATAAAATTTAAGTAAAAAAAATAATATAATATAAAAGAGAGAGAAGAATATAAAAGGAATATTTTTTTTTTTGGTGCAAAAAATGGTGCAATGGGTTGGAGTTAATTTGCACCATTTTGGTGCAAAAAATGGTGCAATGGGTTGGAGATGCCCTTAGGGATATGTAATAAGGGCAAATCTGACTGTGTTGATTTTTTCTAGATTATGTAAAAGGACACTTAGTTTGAACCAAAATAAAAATGTTCGATAGACACTTATTATGAATCGGAGGGAGTGGTAAATTAATAAGATGTATGTCAAGTTAGATCATTTATTTCGATTATTTTGTAAAATAGGCAAAATCACAAAAATAGAACCAAACCGGCAATTTAGATTAAATTGAAACCGGAAAAATTAATGCTATAAATGTTTTATTTGATTTTAAAATTTTAAAAAAAATGTCTTAGTTGATTTGATTTTCTTTTAAATGAAAAATTGAGTCAAACCGCACCAGGAACTCTCCTCTCCAGTTTACATTATTCATCTTTTAGATTTGTACACATTTCTTAAAAAGTTATAATAGTATTCATTATAAAAGTGATCTTCGTTCTTCCAATATGTATTTTATACTCCCTTTAAAAAATTCAATTAAATATTTATGTTATTAAACTTTATACTCTTTTTTTTTTTTTTTTTTTTTTTTTTTTTTTGTAAAGTTGAATCTCATAAATTCAAAATCTAGAACTGTCCACCATTGTGTCAAAAGCCTAGAGAGTGGCAGGAAAAAAGAGAGCATTTCATAACTCTTCGTTAGTTCTATGTTTAATGCAGGACCAAATAGAATACAACAGTGCTAATTTTTCTCTTTCGTTTTCTTAAAATTGTAACCAGTCTCTCTGTGTCAGTTTGTGTCAAATATTACAGATATGTATTGGCAAAACAAACCCTCTGCTTAATCCCAGAAATTGTACTACAAAACTAGTCACTTATCTCAGTTATCTGATGTGATCTCCCTCTGTTCTCAGCCCATTCTGACTTCTGATTTTCTACTACTACTACTACTACTATGCATTGTCGCTTTCACCTGTTTAAGACCCGAATCACTGCCGCTTCCTTTCTTTATTGCTTTATTTGTGTAAAAATATGATTTTTTCTTGGAGCATTCCACCTTTCTATGCAAAAATGTTTTCTCATTTTTGTATATAGTAATAAACCACTACTCCCTCCGGATAAAAAAGAGTGGGGAAAATAATACTATCAAATATCCCTAAAATATAAAATATTTAATCATTTCATGTTCCTCCTAAAGTAATTTCGCTTCTACCCCAGCCGGCCGAAAATATTTACCCGACGTACCCCCTCGCCCAAATCTCTTCTCTCATGATAATATCGCAGTATATTTATATATCATGATGATATTATGGAGGAGTAAGAGAATGACTGAAACAGTCCTCCATGATACCATCTCAGTATATTTATATTCCACGATAATACCATTGTCCTGAGGAGTATCTCATTGAAGGACTGAAGAAGCAGTCCTCCATGATACGATTACAGTTTATGTATATAAGATGATGGGATCATAGAGATTTTTTTCCCCGAGAAAAGTGTCTTTTTTAATAAATGAACATGATCATTCATAATAGCATCTCAATAGATTTAAATACCATGATGGTATCATGGAGAATTAAGAGAAGGACTGAAGCATTCTTTCATGATACCATCTCATTATATTTATATACCGTGGTGGTATCATAATTTTGGGGGCATCTTAGGTAAATAGTTTTGATTTTTTCTGGGGGTATGAAAGCAATTGTGGTATAGGCGGGTAATTATTTTGTTTGAGAGGGCATGCACGTTCTTTCCCCAGAAGAGTGTCCTCTTAGCTTTTTTTTTCCTAGGGTAAAAAAGAGTGTCCACTTATCAAATAAAAAAAGAATTAACCTTATTTTTCCAGATTTTCCCTATTAAGTGTTATGGATCAAATCTCGCTAGCTATTTAATGAGAGGTAGCTTAGTCAAATTACCAATTTTTTCTAGGTATTAGTATTTTCTTAAGGGACGTGCAAATTAATGTTTTTAGAGGCATTTTCGGAGCGAGTCCCAAGGCGGGGCATACCAAAAATGCTCTGGGGCGCAAAGAAAGGCGTAGATCATAGATTGTACGCCCTAGAATTTGGGGCATAAGTCCCGGACTCAAAAGCGTAAGCGCCGGACGTAAAGGCATATACTCTAGGCGTTAAATTTGATTTTTATTATTTTAAAAGTATTTTTGCTATAAATTATGATTTTATTATTAGTATAATGATATTTATACTTTATGTTATCATATTTTCATGTTGTGGTGAATTTTTAAAAAATATATAGATAAAAAAAATTGACTATCATAGAAAATGGCGCTACTATAAATAATTTTTTTTAGATGATTATGCATGATTTTGATATGTTAGAGATTTCATAGCACTATATTTTTTAAGCAACTTTATCTATTTTTTGTCATTGCTCTTACACATTTTGTCCTTCTCCTTCTCTGAATATATAAATAAAAGTCAGTGCAAATATTAGTTGAGGTCAGGAAGGACTAATAGATCTGGAGATTGATGATGAAGTGAATGAAGATTTCATTTTAAAGATTATCTAGGCTATTATCATTTTTTGTGTTGTTACCTTTCTCAAATAATATTTATAATATTTTTTTTTTATTATTGGTGATTTATTTGAATTTATTTGCAAAATTTTAATGAAAACTTAACTTTTGCTAATTTTTAGTATAATAAAATTAGAAAATGGGGAAGGGCATGGATATTTTGAAGGGAAAAGGGGTCTCAGACAAGGTGACCCCATATCACCCCTCTTGTTTGTACTTGTCATGGAGTATTTGTCAAGAGTTCTTAGGAAAATGAGTGAATTACCTGACTTTAGATTCCACCCTATGTGTAAAAGTACTAGATTGACTCATTTGATCTTTGCGGATGATCTCATGATCTTTTGCAAAGGGAATATGAGGTCAGTTTCTAGAGTAATGGAGGCACTCAATCACTTCAGTGGTGTTACGGGGCTGCTAGCAAATTTGGATAAGTCCAATATCTTCATAGCTGGAGTAGATGACAAAACTCAGGAGGAAATTATTAGCAAAACTGGGTTCTCTAGGGGAGACTTGCCTATGAAATATTTGGGACTACCACTTACGTCCAAGAAATGGAATAGCATTTTTTGTGTTGTTAGCTAGTGAATAAGATTCGGCCGAATCCATGACGCGTATATTACGCCGGAAGGCTACAAATAATAATGGCGGTCTTGTTTTCAATATATTTTTTATACCGGAGATAGACAAAAAATGTAGGGAGTGGGGAGCTTCGAAGAGAAAAGGAAAATTTTAGCATGGGACAAAATTTGCCGAAGAAGAATGGAGGACTTAACATTAAAGGGTGTAGTAAATGGAACATTGCTTTAGAAAACTACTTTGGCAAGTGGCAAGCAAAAAAGATATCCTGTGGGTGAAATGGGTTAATGGCATCTATCTAAAGTCTGAGGAGAACATATGGGAGCATATCCCACCTGGGGATTGTAGTTGGTACTGGAAGAAGTTAAATGCCTTGAAGACTCAAATGGGTGACTGGTATCAAGGAGATAGGTATAAACTTACCCCAACAGGTGCTTATTCTGTTTCAAGAAGCTATGAGATTATGTTGGGAGCTATGTCAAGGTTCGGGGGAGCTGATCTGGTGTGGAGTAAAATTATGATGCCTAGGCAGAGGATGATAGTGTGGTTAGCTTGCCAAAATAGATTGCTTACCAAAGAGAGACTAATGAAGCTGAACATACAGGTAGACAATCAAACATGCTGTCTATGTGAAGCAGCAGTGATAGAAACGCAGAGCCACTTGTTTGCTGATTGCCAATGGATTTCAGGAATCAGGAACACACTGAGTACATGGCTGGGTATTCCCATATTATGCCGGGGAGTACATGACACAATTAGATGGATTAAAAGAAGACGACGGACGGTTCCGGAAGGAGATAGTCACAAAGAAGTGGGGAGCATTGATATACTACACATGGCAAGCAAGAAATTGGAAAATATTCAAGGAAGCAAATGTAAATAAAGAGTTTGTTACAGTACAGATAAAAAAAGAGGTCAGGGAAAGATTAGGCATGCTGAATTGTTCAAAGAGAGCCCATAGGTGTCAAATGTTAATTCAGAGATTATGTAACTAGTTCTGTGGTTCGAGGTCTAGTAGTTTCAAGACAACCTTCCTAGAAGGTGGTTAAGAACACTAGATGCTCCTTAGGATGTAATGTTTATTTGTTTGGTATGGTAATAATTCACATTTCATTACCAAAAAAAAAAATTAGAAAATTGAAGATACATGGAACATACGTCCCGTAGATTCATGGGACTTATGCCCTGTGTCTCGGCCCTCGGGACTTATGCTTCGCCCCGTGCTGCATAAAACGTCTCGCCTTGTCCCCTCGCCTATTAAAATATTGGTTTAAATGACTAAGTGGACACTCTTTTTGATCTGGAAGGAGTATAATACAATATCATGCTATTACAGAAAATTATCGAAAATCATGTACTAAAGTCATTTTTTTTACTTTATCATAAAAACCTACTTTTCTATTGTAATTTCACACCAAAAATTATGCTGGCCGATTTTGTGAATTTTCATCGCCAAATCCATCGATTCTTTTTGCTGCGTTTCTCAACGGTAGGCCCCCACGTTGTCTTATCCTGTTCCTATTACCAGTACTAGACGTGTGGAGGGTTTTAAATTCCACATTCTTTGAGAGAATGAATTGTGGTTATCCTTATTTGACCTTAGACGGCTAGATTGTGTTAAAGCTGAAGGTTTATTTCTTCAAGTGATATTAGAGCCAGACTTATCTTTATTATAGCGTTTCCCAAAGTTAAGGCCCACGTAATGTTATTCACTCTGTAATTGATATGCCTAGGCATACAGGGGAAGGGGGGAAGGTGTTGTGTTCTATATTAGTTGATGAATAAGTAATTTGTCTCCTTATACGATTTTGGGCAACTCTGACCTTATGAACTAGCTTTTAGGGTTGTGTTAGACATAAAATCCATTACTTTCCCATAAGAAAAGAAAGCGTAACAACCCAACATTGTTTTTCAGCAATGCCGAATTCTGGGTAGATCAAATCTCAGTAAGAATTGATCCATGAGACTTGCACAAGTATGCTCCTCTAAAATTATTATATCATAACAGTGAAATTACTTGGGGTAAGCAGGAACTAGGGAAGTTAAAGCAAGTCGTCTGCATTCATAACTATTCGATTGGTAACAAAAGCTCTCAAACACATACTAGCTAGCTCTCTTAGTACAGAGTGGACAGTTGAAATCTTAAATGCATCAATTTCTTGGCTTGATATGAGCTTGCATTGGGTGAAGTTTATGAGTAGTAAGACCCATTGTAGCAACATTTTCTTCTTCTCCCTCTTTTAGGCTCCATTCAAACTCTTGTATCAATCTAGCAATAGTTGTGCAACTAATTGTCATTGCTTGAAAAGCACCAGCACATACCCTTTTTCCAGCCCCAAATGCCATTGTCTTTTGCAATTCCATTGGATCATACATGCCGTCAAGAAATCTCTCAGGCTTCCACTCTTCAGGACTCTCCCACACTTTCTTGTCCCTATTGCAACCGTATATATTTATTGCGATCTGCATATAGTATACAAACAACTAATTCAGATTACCTGATAAGAAACAACAACAACAACTGTGCCTCTATCCCAAACAAGTTGGGGGTCAGCTATATGAATTCCCACTTCTTCATTTAAGCTGATTTCATAAACGCGTGCCTAGGTGGCACGTCCCAACGATCACTGTATTATGAGGATTATCATGAATTGACAAGTTTTACGCTGGCTGCCGGTCAGCCAATGCCCTCCATTTTTTGGGATCGGCAATGTAAGTAAGCTCATACAGGCAAAGTTTACCTCACCTGATAAGAAAAGAAAATTTTAATTTATAAGAAATAGGGAAAAGGGGTTAATTACCTCAACTCCCTGAGGAACATGGTATCCTCCTAGTTGCGTGTCTTCGTGGACATATCGTAGAGGAACAATAGGTACAGGACTATGCTTTCTCAATGTTTCATGAAAAACAGCACATAGGTATGGAAGTTGGCAAAGTTTCTCTTCTGTGATCTTGTTCGATCCACAAACATTTTGAATTTCCAAAAAGAGTTGCTCCTACGTGATTAACAGTCGCGAGATACAATCAAACTGCAGAGAGAAATCAAGGCAGAAAAATAAGAAAAGGGCAAGATTATGATACTACCTGTCGTTTTGGATCTTTCGCTAATTCATACATAGCCCATTCAGTGCTCACCACTGTTGTGTCTGATGTTTCAATAATTGCCTCCCAAAGCAACATTAGAATTTGCTTCTCTGTTAATGTCTTAGCTTCAGATAACAAGTAGTCGATATAACTGTTCAGTTCCTGTATATAGATTCCACCAATTTAGAAAATTAGCCAAGGACCATAACATAATTATGGTATGGATTATGGAATTAGCATCTACTTAAAAGGAATTAAAAGCAAGATCACCTCTCCCGAGTTAATACGTTTTCGTTGCTCTATTATTAGGGCCTTCATCACGGCTTCCCTACGTAGATGTTTCCGCTGAATTCTATTCTCAAAGCTTTTATTAGGAACCCACTTTAAATAGCGGAAGAAATCCCTCCAGTCCACATCAATTGCACCTTCCATTATATCAAGTACTAAGATCTTGAGTAATTCTTCTCTTGGCAAAGTGGCATCGAGTTCCTCCACATAAATAGACTCAAGATCCTTTCCCAAAGCCTGCAAATAAAGTTAAAGCTTTTTAAAATAACCGACCAGTTGTTTTCTGAAACAACATACTTTTGAAGCTGAATTTTGAAAAACTCACTTGTTTCAATGCCAAACCAAAAAGTTCTGACTGAAATGTCTTCCTGAGATTAACTGCTTCGTTAGGATCGCTCCTAACCAAATCATGCAGTTGCTTAGACACATTTTCTATCAAGGTGTTCCTGTGGATACGGTGGCGTTTCTGCATATTAAGCAGAACTTCGCATTGGAATCTAGTGCATGAAGCAGACTTAATTATAATAAAGCAAAATACGGAGGCCAATCTCTCAATGACAAACCTGAGCAGTTGGTCCTAGAACACTGGTCAACACGTGGCGCTTCACTGTCTTGTGAAACTCATCATAATCGCTTATTGCAACAATACTCTTGTCACAAGTAAGGATTTTCAATGCGTTTGTTAGCTTTCGGGTTGAGATGGCTGAATATCTAGTCACCATAGCCTAATAATATGAACAAGCACAATGGCAAAAATTCAAAAAAAAAAAAAAAAAAAAGATCATCTGTATCAAGTGTTGTGAGTACAGAAATACAAGCCACCCAAATGACACAACAATGATTTTAAAAAACAAGGATCAAGCACGCCTCTATACTTTAAGCTCTGTGCAATGACGTGTGACTATTTCTCTAACCTCAGCATTAGTTTAGAAGGATCTTTATATTCGTTGTATTTTCTCTGATATTATCAGAACTGTAAAGCCTCAAACAGCTGAGGTGGTACAGCCACTGTTTAATCATATTTATTACTGTGACTAAGAACCACAACACAAGAACCTTTTCCAATATAACAGTTGAAGTCTTTTCAAGACCAAAAACATACAATCCAGGGTTATATAGAAACCAAATATGGAAATAGCAGTTAGCTAAACCACCAACTACTTCACCTTCGTAGTATGGCCTAATGTTTACAATGAGGAACTAGGGAATACATTCCATTTAGCGATTATCTAGAGGCAGGGACACTTACTCTGGTAATATAGTACTGAAACCTATTCTGGTGCAGCTGCAGCTATCAGGAAATTTTGGAGCTAATATACAGCATTCATCAGATTATAAGTTTCAGCACCCGTCCAGTCAGACTGAAGTACAATATTTCTAACTCTCACTACTCATTGGCAAAGAAACATATCCAATTCCTAGTAAATGGTGTGTTCCTGAAGGACCAAATTTTGCTGTCTACGCTTCTCATCAGACACTGGCTCTATATTCTTACAATTGTCATTAACTTTTACTAGTTGAGGCCATATCTCATATATTATTTATCTTCTAGCTAGATAAACTTGAAATACCACATTATTTCTCATGACTTAAAAGCAAAGACTAAGAGGACAGAAAACCTTTTGACATCATACAAAATTAAGAAAGGAGAAGCTATATAGCAAGTGAGAAATGGATAATGGCCAAACAAGGTTACTTGAGCTACAAACTTAGAGCTCCATTCCAATCATGACTTAAACACAATTTGAACCCAAACTTATAACACAGAAAAGAGGTTTGTGAGTGACTATTTAGATTACCTCCTTGGCAAGTTCATTAGTATTGAGGACAACAATTGTATTCGCGCCGGTTTTGATGGAATAGATGGGTCCATAGGTTTCAGCCCATTTTGTAAATGTCTTGTGGGGTTTTTTCTCAGTCATCTGCAGTAAATTCCCAATCACTGGTAACCCTGGAACCTCTGCACCAAATCCACACATACTTCTCAACATCATTTACCTATCAACAAGCATTATGCAAAGGCGAATGGAGCTCATGTCGACACAAAACATAGATATATACTAAAATTTCAACATTTTTACATAATTTTGCAGGATTGTAAAATCTTGAAGGTTGAACAATCAAATTCAAAAGTACTAATCCGCCTCTCACTATATGCAACAGCAAACTCGGTTATATTGGGGATAGGGGTGGAGCTAGAAGCTGACGTATGGGAACCCTATATTTGTATCAAGAAATTCACTAAATATATACAAAAAGTAAATATAGAACTCCGGTACTAACACCTGATGTCGCTGTCCTAAAATTAGAACTCATAAAGTTCAAATCCTGGCTCCATCTCTCAATTTTGGGGTCATGAAATTCAATTCAAATAGCAGAATTGGAATGAAACTCATACAAGATTCAAAAGTAATGAATTTTACCTGGCAAAGGTGGGAGAAAATTAGAAGATTTCCTTTTTTGATCATTAACATACTCTTTAAGAAACCATAGTGAAATCCCACCAAGAGCAACAGCTGGACCACCCACTGTAAGAGCAGTTCCTAATGGTACTGCTTGAAGATTCAAAATTGCATCCATTTTTCACCACTTCTAGTTTCAATAACCACAAGAATATAACAAGAGAAGAATGAAAACTTATAACCTGAAATCTGAATTAATGGACTAAAGTTGGTGACTGTGCATATTAATGGAACAACAAGTGTCAATATAAACAAAAAATATTTTACCTTTTGGAACTTGATACAACCAGAAGCCGATGAAAAAGACAGAGAGAAGGGTCTTTGTCGTTTACTTAACTTATGGAACGAATATACCAAACTTAATAATTATCAGAAAGTTGCAAACTTTGGAGGTTTCTTTACAATCAAATAAAAGTAAAAAACAGAGACCACCTTGGAGGATCATTGTTGGTGGTGGATGTTTGGACTGGCTAGACACTTTCTGTCCCATTAGCTTGTCCACCATGCACCAACTACATCTAGGCTGCTTTTTTTAATTGCTCACTTATTGCAGTAACCTTGTTTTTTTCGGTATTTGAACTTACAAATTCTAATTTTAGGATAGCCATTTCAGATGTTAGTGATATGAGTTTTGAAATTATTTTTTGTACACATTTTCTTAATATAAATATAGAATTCAAATTAAAATTACTGAATTCGACCTAAGCCCTTTCTTGTGTTGGTTTTATTGGTTTGATTCAATACGAGATTTAAAATTAAAAAAATATATGCAAAAAATTATGAATCGATGAATAAATTCCAATTCCCTCTCTTTTTTACCCTATCATACGTTTAACCAAAGGGATTTTCTTCGATTTTTCAATAAATATAAAAAGTACTTTAAATAAACTATGTGTTTATAACATGTCACACTAATTCTATAGTTTTATGAGCATATTATTGATAATAAAATAAAAAGCTTAAAATTACATGTTTTCAAATGAGGAAACGTGTGATTCTTTTTTACAACATATCAAAAAAGAGAAATATTTTATAAAATGAAACAAGTGAGTAGCGTATATATTGCCTGTATCTACAAGCACTGGATATGAATTTTGATAATTAGATGTTCCTAGGACTATGCTAATCTAAACGGAAAAGGAAATAGCAGACCACAAACATAAACAAACGCCTTCTATTTGTCTTTTTCCTTTTTACCATTGAAAAAGGGTCAAAAATATTCCTCTACATTGGGAAAAGAGTTAAAAATATACTCCATTATAAATTTGGGTCAAAAATACCCCTCCCGTCATTAAAGTTTTCAAATATACCCATATCTTAACAAAAATTCCCAAAATAACCCGATTTTATTTTTAAACCTGCTTCATTTAAACCCAACCCAACTAAATAAAAAACCCATATGGGTTACCCACTCCTGTACCTAGTGGCTCCAAATGTGGGACTCGGGAACAAGTTGGCCGCATATGGGGTTTTTATGTAGTTAGGTCGGATTTAAATGGAGGGGGTTTAAAAATAAAATCGGGTTATTTTGGGGGATTTGGGGATTTCCGTTAAGATAGGGGTATATTTGAAGCATTATATGACCGGAGGGGTAGTTTTGACCCAAATTTGTAACGAAGGATATTTTTAGCCCTTTTCCCAAAGTAGAGGGGCATTTTTGACCCTTTTACCATGCCCCGCATACTCGTCCAATCCAAATACAAATTGCCATGAGTCTTGTTCCAAAAGTTATTGTTCTAATAAAGGATTTTTTTTTTTAAGCAAATCCACTAGGCGAGGTGCATAGGGCTAGTTTTTTATTTATATAATAAAAGCGAAACGCAAAGGAAAAGTACGAGAAAAGAGAGGTAGCCTTAACTTACTAATCCTATTCGGGCGTAAAACACCTCTACTAACTAACATGCATGTAAAAAATAAGAAGAAGAAAGCACTAAATATTCTATGATCATCACAGAGTTTATAACACACTCTATGATGATATTACAACTGATAATACTTAAATAGTGAAATATTAAAATAAGCAAGAATATAGAGTCAGACCTTTTTTTTTTTTTTTTTTTGGAATTGTGAATTCTTCAAGGAGATGTAGCCCGATAAAAATCTGATTCTTCAGCTTGTCTTCTTCTTCCAACAGCTTCAAAATCTCTTGATACTTCATCAAATCTTCTTGGATCTATTGGACCTTCACTACAACAAATTCGATTATCAGGGACAAATAATGTCGTCACTTATAAGTCATATTTCGTCACCAAAAATCTTGTGTGACGAAAAAAATTCGTCAATCATTCGTCCCTAAAAGCGGGTCGCTAAAAGTATACAAAGACAACTTAGTGTTTCGTCGCTAAATAAAGTTTATTAACTACGAAATCTTCCTTTCGTCCCCAAATGCATAGTATTTGTGACTAACATATTTGTCATAAAAAGGATAGATTATCGTAGTTGATAGTGTGTTTTTGTCACTAAAGAGCCTATTAATACCGACGAAACTACCTTGTCACTAACTATTTAGTACGTTCAATGACGATATAAATTGTCTCAAAAGTTATATGTATTTTGTAAAGGAAATAATGTAATTTCGTCACTAAAGACTACCTTTTATATACAAAAAAATGTTTCGTCCCTAAACGTATAGGGATTAGTGACAAATTTGTTGTTATAAACAAAGTTTACAATTTTGTAGTTGAATCTTTCATCTCGTCACTAATAGTATTGCTTTTGCTGACAAAAAAAAATTATCACTATAAATTGTCATGATTAGTGACAATTACCATTGTCATAACATAAAGCATTAATTCGTACCCAACAAGGAGGAGGATATTGGGACAAATATATTTTGTCACTAAATGTAGTCAACTTATGACGAACTAATTTGTTTCGTGACGAAAATATATTTGTCTAGAAAAATTTAGTTTAGTCGTCGCCAAAAATTAATCCTTTAATAACAAAATATTTGTCACTAATTATAGACATTCACGTTTAATTATTTTGTAGGTAATAATTTTTAAAATTAGAATTGCATAAATTGAAAACAAAATAATTTTAACATGCCAGATAATGATACAATTCACCCATGATCATACAATTAACAACTAAAAATTGTACCGAGATCATATCTCATTACAAACTCCTAAATAAATGTAAAATATGTCTACTAACAAGAAAATCCAAAGCTGAAATATACTAAATATTCTTGCTAAACTAAGATAGACAATGCAGTTTCTTTCAAAGTACCAATCCAACCGAAATATATGAAATATTACTCCTAAACTAAGACGGATAGTGCGAGTTTCTTCCAAAATACTAATAATGTGGTGACACTTAGCTTGCAATCAGGTCTTGATTCAATTCCACATTTAATACTGCGGAAAAGAGAGAAGCAAAATAAGATTAGATTTAAAGTGTAGAAGTTGAAGAATTCAAAGCTCAATGGTTATGAGTGCACAATCCTCTTGGCGTGTAAAGTTGAAAAATAGAACTTATCATGTAAAGTTGTGTTACTTCTAACCTTGATGGCGATGAGCTAGCAAAATGTTGCATTTTTTTAAACATTTCCTCTTGGCGTCTTTGCTAAAGTAACCAGTTGAGAATTTAATGCTTGTGTACGAACTCTTGGCGAGTTTCTATCCGGGGCTAACGGTTTTCTATCTTGGGACTGTGGTTTCTACCACAACTTGATGCATTTAATCGTTTACGTAAATCATATTTGGGCACTAGCCTCTTCCTCTTTCGTCTTTCTAAGGAGTCTTCTACTTTCTGTTGTTCTTCTTTGTGTGGCTCTGGTAGTATCGGTTTCGGACCATAACGAGACCTTTTATGTGCCCCGATTTTGTACCAAGTACAAGATCCCATAATTTGATCAATAGTCGCAAGGCTCTCCGGCTCTTGAAGTTATATATATCTTTCAAATCTTTCATGGTGTATAAGAATAGTAATATTATTTAAATTAATTATAATCTAGCTGACAAATACAACTATATTTGCAGAGAGGTGAAATCACGCTACCAAATAGCAAGAAGACAAATTCTTTCGGCGAACACAACATCTAGATTGGAAATCGGTTTTCGGGGAAGACTATAACAAAATCAATATTCCTTGGTAAAATGGAATTCACCAAACTAAAACTCGGGAATTGACTTGAGTAGTTGTTTCTGTTGTAAAGTAGAATTTTTTCATTATTTTAAAAGTTCAATCACAAGAAAAAATTTATTATGAATTATTCAAGGCTAATCTCGATTTCTAAGCCAAAAAGAAGGAAGACACAACTTCGAACAATATTTACCCGGACAAATGCAATGGATATGGTATTAAAATAATAATTTTCTTACATAGTTTGTCTCGTACCTCTAGAGATGACCATCCTTTTTCGGTCGAGTAATGAGTACTCTTTGTAGAACTCCAATTCTATCATTACTACTCCATTTGACCTATAAAATAAAATATTAATATGAAGTAGAACTAAAATATTGTTAGTAAAAAGAACAAAAATGGTATAACTTACAAGTTCGACACGGCCGTACAAACGCTTTTGACCCCATGAAATGATTAATTTTAAGCTTACTTCGATTGGCCCTGTTTATGTCGCATCGTTTCTACAAAGAACATATAAATATATGTAACTTAATCAACAAGGATAATAACATGAAATTTTCTATGGGAAGGGAATAGTAGCACACACATTTCATTTGGTAAAATGGGATAAAGTATTGCTCCCAAAGTGCAATGGAGGCCTAGGGGCATGCAATTCTTTTTTTTTTTGCCTATACGTAATTACGCCCTGTCAATTATGCATCTACTTGATGCTTTTCTAATGAAACATCTTACTTCATCAAAAAAACAAAAAAAAACAAGGATAATAACATGAATATAAATTACCTTATGCTTTCTGGATGACCCACGTAATATCACAAGCTTATTCCAATTTTCTCGGGTCAACTCGCGCCCTTGATTTCACAAACTTCTTCCTCCGAACGTACACTTTCAAATAGGCTGTTTTAACTTGTACCGCCATTGTCGGCTTCTATTTTCAAAATATCCTCACAACTATCTTTCACGTAATGCTCGTCCAAATCAATTTCAAACTTCTCCTAAAAAACAGATATGTTATGAAGAAACACACGAACAATCAAAATTCCTTAATGTGCAATGGTCAAAAGGGGTTCTTATTCTTGGAAAACTTTTTGTGTTATTAAGTGAAGTTGAATTCAACACCAACCTTCTACTCTAGAGCCATACGTAGTAGCGAAGGATACATGAGTTAACTTACAATACCCAAAGCGAACTCACTATAATCACTATAATGTAATAAAATTACAAGAGTATAGAATCCTTACGTGGCATCTAATTAGTCTTTGCTCTTTGTCCTCTCTTGTGAGTTCCTTCCACTTGTTTGGAAGCGAAAGAAAATTCTGGCAATTATCCCTAGTTCATTGGATAATTTTGCCGATTAGTTAACTTAGTTGGCCTCCTTTTACCATTGGGATCTCGATTTTCATCTTGCTTCCCATAGTCTTCCTCATCCTTTCAAGACCTTTCCTCTAGTCTTGCCACGACCATTTCGATCTAGGGGAATCATCGAAGGAAAAAAAGTCGGTTCAAAAATACCACATATGAGTATCGCACGGGATGAAGAAAGCAACAACTTAAAATTTTGCTTCATTTTATTTTAACAGACAACCAAGTCAAGAAATTAGAACATTATGGTTAAAGTTTAACATGAATGTCAGCCTTAATTGTTTAAATTTTCACTTCAAACCGGAAAAAGTAACTAATATGTACTAATTAATCTAAGGAATAATATTACATGTAGTAGTAGCGAGAGTATGCTTATTTGACTCATCGTCGGATTGAGTAACTGAAATAGTTTCTCCAGTAAGTGTTTTTTGCTTATAGACACGTCCTCCTGGTGCCATGAGCACTTTGCTTTTATCCCTGCTAAATATTATAGTATGTGCATAAGCTGCAGTTGGAATCTATAAAATCATATTTCAAATCCTTAGCAACACAATTTTAAGTGTTGGAGTGTATCTTTCTCAAGCTTAATCCTTCTTTTCTCTGCATTGCCATAATAGTAGCCAGCAAAATGATATCATAAGCACTACAATTATTTAGTCCCCCACACACTTATTAAATCATGCAAATATATTAAAAAGTGATACCATTTAACGAATCCCAAGATAAAACAAAATCTAATTCTTTTTCTTTCTTTGAATTTTGCTTAGTTACTTTCTTTGACTGAATTGCTTCTTCTAAAATCATGATCTAACATCACTTTATTTATTTTCTTGTTCCCTTACTTTATTTTCTTTTCTTTTCTTCGTATAATTGGTCTATGTGGAATCACGACCAACTCATATTACGTTTTATGTTTGCTTTGATACTTGTCTTTAATTCTCATAAGATGTAGTTGGGCGCTACCACATTATTCTATGATTTAGTATTTTTATTCCTATTAAGAGCACTTGATGTTTTTTTAATAGTCTAATAATTGTACCTTGAGATAGGAATAGAATTAAGATGATGATTCACCATGGTGGACTTACACGTGACAATCTAAAAGAAATGCATCGTATTTGTGTAATATTACTTGTGTGTTGGCTGCTTGTAATATTACTTGAGTGCCCGTTTATAAATATTTACGTCATAACAATGGGAAGACCAAAACTTTTGTGGCCGACAACTTTATAAAAGGAAGCCGTCCGCTTTTACAAAAGCAAAAGCAGACGGCATCTTCAATATCAGCCGTCCACTTGTAAACTTTTTTTTTTTTTTTCAATTTAAAACTCTCAAGATGAATCGGTTAGGTATCTTTTCTTTCGTTTTCTTCTTCTTCTTTTTTTTCTTTCCTTTATCCTGTGTGGTGAATCATAATATGGATTATCAGTATGATTTCTCCATTCAAGATGCTGCCAATAATCCTTTGATGATGGAATGTACTCTTGACGATCCATTTAATTCATCTTTTTATAACCTTATCGTGAGTGTGATGGTCATATTTTGAATAACTATTTATATACACTAGTAGTATTTGTTCTTAATAAATTAACTGATGTGTTATAATGCTATGGGTGCAGGAGAGTTATGCTATGGCGAGATTGGAAAAGGATTTGGAATGTGCAGTGAAATGAGCGGTGAATTTGGATTAAGTGCCCAATTACTCGGGAGAACTGAGAACCAGGAATTGTTGTTATGTGACAAAAATCAAGAAAAGATAATGACTAAAAAAATAGTTCAAGAATGTTGTCTCGAGATACAATTTCAAAGTACTTTTACATACGCCAATGACTCAGCTTGCAAACAAGGAACTTAATATTGGTTGACACTTTTAAAGAAAAGATGTAGGGACTTGGGAATTCAAGGTGGCCAGCATGAGTTGATGAGTCTTTAAACACTAATCAAGAATGTTAAGGTTCACTCTCTCTATATACACATCTTCTATACACTCTTGTTTCAATTGTATATAATATTATGGTGATGGTGTTAGATTTTAATTTTGCAATGTTAAAAACTCGTTTATATATGACGATGCAAAATTTGCGGGGAATTGAGAGGGGGGAGGGAATGGTATGGAGCAAAAGGATGTGATAAATTTATTAGAGGAGAGAAGAAGAAGATGGAAGAATTTCCAGATATGGAACTTCAGGAGAAAACAAAGAGATTAAGGCAATCCTGCTTTCAAGGCTAACTACAAGAGGAGAAGGCTTATGGGTATGGCGGGGGTGCAGCTTCTTTTGGTACTTACTCGCAATGGTAGTCCGGTTACTGGTGCATAATGCGGCTATTGGTTATGGCCATAGAGAGGAAGATGATGATGATGAAGTCATTAAGTCTCTTCTTGCTGACTGTTTCACTTCCAGTAGACCAACCTTGCATGACTGAACTTTTTTTTGTTTTGTTTTTAATTTTTTTTTTTTTTTTCTTCTTTTATGTCCCGTGCCTACTCGAAAGTAGTTGGGACAATAATAATTATCTCGTCTTTGGTAAAATTTTCCTCATTTCTATAAAAAGTAAGTTTATTTTCTTAACTTTAGACCGTGTGAAATATGGATGCTCCGCCGGTTCCCTTAGCACCAGTAATGTTCATTTTGAAAATAAATTTAAAAAAAAAAAAGATAAAACAAGAAAAGAAAAGAGAAAATGAGTCGATGCTACTGCAAGGATATGTTATTGCACATAAAACACATTATTGCACATAACGCAACGCGTTCTATAATGCAAGGGACCTCTTTATGCTAGAGGTAGGCCTAACGAACATTTGAAGGACAAACATGTCTTTTATGTATAAAACTAATTTACAAGAATAATAAAAATTTATTACTGTGAGTTTAATAATACAATTCAAAGTTAATCTAAGATATCTAACACTTCATCTCCACTAATTTCTTTTAGTTGTCTTCAACCTTCGTCATTAATTGGACATTCAACTTTTATGCTTGTCGACCAAAAAAAAAAATAGGCCCGAATCCATTTTAGAAATTGAGCACACCTTTTTTTTTTTATTCTTTAATAATATAAAATATGAAAATAATTTAACAAAACATGAAAATATTAGTTAGTTGTCACTTGTTATCATAAATTATCGTAGACAAAGATCCTTTATATTTAGCTATGAATATTTTTCATCACAACTAGTTGATTTATTCAACTACAAATGCGATGTCGTGCATTGCCATAATAGTAGCTTGACAAAATGATATCATAAGCACTACAATTATTTAGTCCCCACACACACTTATTAAATCATGCAAATATATTAAAAAGTGATACCATTTAACGAATCCCAAGATAAAACAAAATCTAATTCTTTTCTTTCTTTGAATTTTGCTTAGTTACTTCTTTGTCGTCGTTGGTGAATTGCTTCTTCTAAAATCATGATCTAACATCACTTTATTTCTTTTCTTGTTCCTTACTTTTATTTCTTTTATTTTCTTCGTATAATTGGTCTATGTGGAATCATGACCCCAACTCACATTACGTTTTATGTTTGCTTTGATACTTGCCTTTAATTCTCATAAGATGTAGTTGGGCGCTACCACATTATTCTATGATTTAGTATTTTTTATTCCTATTAAGAGCACTTGAAAAAATATTAGTTAGTTGTCACTTGTCATCATAAATTATCGTAGACAAAGATCCTTTATATTTAGCTATGAATATTTTTCATCACAACTAGTTGATTTATTCAACTACAAATTTTAAATCGTCGCTATTTAAAAACGTGACATATTTTGTGACAAATTGTTTTTTGTCACTAAGTCACATGTTGATTAGAGACAATAAATTGCTCAAATCACTAATTGCTTATAGTATTAGTGACAAAAATTAAGGTGATCATTAAATATAAAAATTAAGGTGATCTCATCCTCCTTTCTTCGCACCGCTTTGCTTTTTTCATAAATATCCTAAATTTTCTTAAAATTTCGCTATCGTAAAACACTCGAACATTGATAACTTGTCACCATAAACAATCGGAAACAAAGATCATTGATTTTAGCTACAAATTTTTTTAATGTCGCATAATAGTTAAATCATTCAACTACAACTTTTAAATCGTCGCTATTTAAAACATTACATATTTTCCGACAAAAATTTGTTGTCACTAAGTCGCATGTTGATTAGGGACAATAAATTGCAATCACTAATTGTTTATGTTATTAGTGACAAAAACTAAGGTCACAATTAAACATAAAATTTTGTAGCTAAAACTTACAATGATTAACTACAAATTCTAATTTGTCGCTAATGTATCAACATAGTTTTTGCGACAAAAAAGTTTTTCGTCTCAAAATTTAACTAATTTTAGGACGAAAATAAGTTTGTCATAAATTGGGTACATCATTAATGACAAAATAATGTGTCACTAATAACTATAAATTCGTGGCTAATAGAACTCAATAAATGGCGCCAACTCATTTATTGGAGGGAAACTTTAGGGGACAAAACTTTGCTACGAAATTTTGTGTTTCGTCACTAAAAATATGTGCCTCATGTATTTAAGGACGAAATGTAACTTTTGTCACGAAAAGTGAATAATTAGTGACGAATTTTATGCCGTAGCTAGCATTTTCGTAGCTAAATATCATATTTGTTGTAGTGCTTGTTGATGTAGTTTAACCTTGTCTCCTTCTGTTTTGCCACTCTTATTGGCAGTTGCCTTAGAACAACCTCCTCAGATACTTTACCATCCCAACTATGTTTTCTTTCATGAGTCTTTTTTGTCTTGAATCCACTCCTTTGTTGCCTAGGTGAAAGATCTCCATCCCTAGCCACCTTAGCAAAGCATTCATCCAATATTTCATTCTCATCTTCTTCATCAAATATGTCAAAGCCCAAATCACCATCAAAAGCTTTCAAAGGGTCTTCCACTAAAGCTCCAGGCTCATACATCTTGGCCACAATTCCAATAGGCTTCCATTTAGTAGGATTATCCATAGCATTCAAATCTTCCATATCGTGTGACACTAAAGCATGAAAAACATTAGTAGGGTTTAATTGAATATTCGGAACACTTACATTTAAAGGTGCACTCATTTGCGCCACAAGCTGACCCCAACTAAAGATGGAAGAACCATTGCATGGCTTGGCACAAATCGGGGCTCTTTGGACTCAAACTTGCTTGCATTGAAGGGGATGAAACCTCGCCCATCCTCCTCCACTATGTCCGCCCAACTCTTTACACTCGTACCACCTTTTTGGTCACTCTTCGTTTCAACGTTATTGCTTAAACGTTCTGGAGCGGAGGCCACAATCTTTTCCACACATTGGTCATTCCGTGGGCATTACTTACTGCCTAGAGTCATCATGTTGCTCACCAAATATCTCTATAGACTGAGTAGGGATCTCAAACGCCGAAGTGTTCAATGTGACCATCAACAGCTTCAAGACGGGGACCGGACAAACCAAACTTGCAACTTGTTGCTGCATTAGCATGTTTGCCAATTCCGAATGTGTAATATGACGATTAGAACATTCTGACGCAGATTGGTGCTCCTCTCTACCTGAAAGAGCCTTAAAAGTGTTAGGACACACAATGGCCTTTGTTGGAATGCCTTGTTCCTTTGTCACATTAAGTTCTTTGACAATTTGAGGACTAATAGATTGTTTGTGTGAGACCACTATCCAACCTTCACTTCCAGCATCATCTCTAGCATTGTTCAAATCCATAGCCTGTCGGAAACCATTGAATTCCCAATTGGACACCTGTATCACCAAAACTAGGCAACTCGTTGATTTTGGCCGGTTGCACCACCTCTTGCACCTTTCCAACCAAAATCTCCTGATTTTCATTCTTTATTAAGAGAATGGAATGCCTCAGATTTACTATTACCCAATGGACTACCCTCATTCCTTTTCGGATTAGGACGCAAATCTGGAGCAGCTTCCTTTCCAACCCATGAGCTTTCAGCGAGGTTTTTGGACACCCTAGTCAATGCTCGAGCTACTTGAATATCTCCCATGTTAGCTCCCTTTTGTTTTTTCTTCTTAGTGTTTAGATAATCACGTGCATCTCCTTGCAATTTCTCAACCGAAGGTCTCTCAATCTCCATTGCTGCAATATCTTCTTTTTGAACCACTGCATTTTCTCCAATTAACAGTTGACACTTTTTTTCATCATGACCTTGGTGCCTACAATGGGTGCAGTATTGAGGCAAATTATCATACACGACCTTCTGAAACTCGTCAATAATTCTGCCCGTAACTTTATCCACACTTTGAAGTGGAATACGATCCGGATGTTTGTCCAATAAGTCGAGGATCGCCCTAACCCTAGCCGTGCTAGTTCTTGATCTCACTTGCGTGGCCTTATCCACATCAATAGGTTTTTTCAAGCCGAAGCAATGGAAATCAAAATCTCTTGCAAACAAATCGGTCGATAGGTTTGGAAACGAAATTCATCTTTGCACGCGTGAAGGCTCCTCCTTAGGGTTGAATCTAATAGTCCATGGGAAAATCCTAATTTGATGGTCTTTGCCGTTGTGCATGAAATAATTCACACTTCTTGATAATGCAGCCATAAAATCATCATATTGATCCATACGAATAAGAAGTTGTCTTTGAGCAAGCGACCCGACGAGACAATGTCCCTTAATGCCGAGGAACTTAGACAAAATCGATCTTAAAGCTGGCAAATCCGGTGATCCCATGGATAGTTTAACCACAGTGGCTTGATGAAGTCCCTCCTCCCTAGCGAAAGCTTGTCGTTCATCCAACGTAAATTTTAATGTAGGAATTCCATGAACAACTTCAATAGGTATCAAACTAGTTTGAGAAAAGTTGACGGTTGATTTTGTTTGATTCAATCTATCGGCATGAATAGGGTTTGTATTGGTATTTGTAGGGTTTTGGGGAGGCTCTCCTGTAGCCAAAGGCTGGGGAGAGACGGTGGCAGCCATGGCTGCCCTAAATCTCCATGGTCTCAAAGGAGAGAGGCAAGAGGAGAGAGCCTAGGGTTTTGTCCTAAAGGATTTTAGCTTATTCCATTGGGGAAAAAAAAGATTTTAGCTTATTTTCCAGCAATCTCGGATTTTAACCACAATTAATGCATGTCATTGTAGGTCTATTTTTAAGTCAAATATTGTTAAATGTCCAAATCATCACAGGCCACAGTCACTACCTTAAACTAATATTAGTAACAAATTAACCTAAATAATTATTAGAATTAAACTGCAGTGCGCATGCCCTTATAGCTATTATTGCACTGTATGGGTGCGCACGTAAATCGTTCACTTTTGCTATTTTTATTTTATTTATTACTCCTACCTATTCAATGTTTTTGGTTATTTTTCTCTAATTGAGCCATCAGCCATGCAGCTTTTGGCAATGAGTTGTTGCCTTGTTCGATTTAAATGAGTCCAAAATGCAGCCTTTGGGTCCAAATTCAATACATAGATATATTTTATATATAAAAAAGCTTTCCATCCTTTATTCCGTCTTGTGTAAAATCTTTGCTTCTTTACAATATTCTGAATAAATTTCATGTCTGGTTAGAAAAAATGATTATCATGAACTAGCTAGCGTATCTACTACATATAAGGTTGTGACTTGTGAGAAAGCTGGTAATACAATCAACAATATTTTGAAACTTCCTCTCATTTCATGCACGCCTTCTACTGTACTGCATCTTATAATTTGGTATTCTATCTTATAACTATGACAAGCAATATAATTTTCTATTTTCACAGTTAAAGAACAAAAGGATTTTATGAATCCCTACATATCGATTAGTTAATCAGTCGAGCATAACCCAAATGGGTTCAATGGACAAGATAATTAGGCTTACTTTTTCATCAACATGGAGAAGAGGAAAAAAAAGAAAGAAAATTTTGAGCTTTGCACTGCAAGGGATACATTAAAATTGAAGCATTACATTCTGTTAGATATATTATAAGAGAAATACAAATACTTTTGTATGTTTAGATGTGCAACAGTGCAAGAAGTTAAAGAAAAACAAAGACACCTCTGAATTAAATTGTGTCGTATCATTCCTATACGCATATCTGATCAAGGATAAAATAAAGCTATTATCATTAGTGGAATATTTTAAATTATTTCATTTATAATATAAATAGATAATCTTTTAGGAATTTGTTTTAGAATAAACCTCTATTTTTATTAATTATTTTGTATTATCTGCATTGAAATAGTATAAAGTTACCATTCCCTGTTATTTTTACTTGTATAAATAGATATTAGAGTTTTGATTATTATTAATAAAAAAAATTATTCTTCTCATTTATTTCATTATAGAACGGCATGAAATTATATACTCAACTAGTATTTCTTACTTTTTTTTTTCTGTCTCGACAATAATATTTATTTTTTTATGCAAAATTTATTACATAGATTAAAGAGATAAAAAAAACCATGATTCTAAAGAAGCAAAATAAAAAAAAGACAAGTTGATAATGTAAGGGTAAAATAGGAATTTGAAAAATTCAATTAGGATAAAGGAGGGAGAATGACTATTGTTCAAAGTTGAGGGGGAGTTTTATTTCAAAGTTGACTATTGAAAAAATGATTTTCACCCTCTATTTAAATGACTTAAAAAGAAAAATATGTTATGTAAAATGCAATCAAAGCGATAAACAACTTATTTATCATGCCTCAAGACTGTACGGTCCAGGGGTGTCTTGAGCATTAGGCGGATAAGGCCATTGCCTTAGGCCCATATATATATATATATTTTTTTTTTTGCGCGGATTGCCCTTCAGGGTGGTCTTTAATATTTTTCCTTCAAATTGGTGGTCTTTAAGTTTTGCCCTTCGCCTAATATTCCGAGGTTGTGAATTCGAACCCCAGCTCAGTAAAAATTTTTTTAAAAAAAATAAGAATAAAAAATTCGCAAGACAGAATTTGGGCCTTAAGGCAGAAATTTGCAAATTCTGCCTTTAAGACCCAAATTCTGCCGGAAGGATAAAAGTTAAAGACCACCATTTTGAGGGACAAAAATTAAAGACCACCCCCAGCGAATGACAATCCTGCAAATTGCTCCCATAACTTTGGGGGGCCTACTTTTCCTATGTGTATATTTATTATTTTCAATTTTGGATATTTTTTAAAAAGTTGCTACAACTTTTTGGGCCCATTTCTTACTATAACAATCAGCCCTCTCTATAACATTCTTTGGATCTGAAGTTTTTTGGCTGATATAGTGAATGGGTGTTATACATCTATAACATCAGTGAAATTTAAACGATATTTCGTTGTTATAGGCGGAAACAAAAACATAAAATCTAATTTTTCATTTTTAATTGTGAATTCCTAAGCTTAATCCTAGCTTAATCCAACCTTATATAACGAAGAAAAATGAATTAATGAGTGTGTTAAGTTAAGGCCTCGTATTAGAGTTTCACCGTAGACCTCCAATACGTTGAGACGCCCCTGCTACCGTCTACAGGCGATCTAACATAGGGTAATCAGATGAGGTAATCTCCAAAAGTACATAATCATGCATGGCTTCATGTGGAAAAACAAAAAGAAAAACAAAACAACAAACATTTTTTTCTTTCTTTTTAAAAGAATGGCTCACCCATTGTCAATGAGCTTGAAAAAAAACAAATGTAATGATCGATATTACACATTTTTATCAGAATCTGAACTATACATCTAAAATAACCGAAGGTTCCTTTTCTAATGCACATTTGCAGAAGAAAGGAATGTGGAGTACTATAACTAAAGCTCATACTAGCTACAAGAGATAAAAGGGTGTGAGGATACATTTCTTTTTATATTTAGTAAACATGTTATAAAATAATCGAAAAGAAATGAATATCCACCGATTAATATCCTTGGAATATTGGTGGCGGTGGTGATGCATAAACCGAACCAATGTTTGGTGGAAGTGCAACATCTTCGAAAGGTGGAGGTGGAGACAATCTTGGAGGAGGAGGTGATGGAGATATTGACGGTGGCGGAGGTGAGGACACTGGTTGTGGTGATTGAACAGAAGGTGGCGGAGAAGAGTGAATAGGAGGCGGAGGAGAGTACTGAACATGTGCTGGTTGTGTTGGTGGTGAGTGAATAGGTAGTTGTGTAGGAGAATAGACTCGTGGAGGTGGGGAGTTGATAGATTGTGGGGGAGGAGAATGAACAGCTAGAGGTGGGGAATTAATAGGTTTTGGTGGAGGAGAATGGACAGGTTCACGTGGAGGTGCAGAGTGGACTGGTTTTGGTGGAGGAGAACGGACAGGCGGTGGTAGGGAGTGGACAGGTTGTGGTGGAGAATGGATAGGTGGAGGTGGGGAATGGACGGGTTTTGGTGGAGGCAAATGGACAGGTGGGGCTGGAGAATGAACGAGTGGCGGTGGAGGAGAATGTACAGGAGGAGGTGGGGAATGAATGAGTGGTGGTGACGGAGAATGTGCTGGAGGGGGTGGCGAGCGGATGGGTTCCGATGGAGGTGGGGAGTAAACAGGTCGTTTAGGAGGAGAGTGAATGGGTTGTGGAGGAGGAGAATGGACAGGTGGAGGTGGAGAGTGGACGGGTTTAGATGGAGGAGAATGGACCGGTAGAGGTGGGGAGTGGACTGGTCGCTGTGGAGGAGAATGAGCAGGTGGAGGTGGGGAATGGACGGGTCGTGGTGGAGGGGAATGGACATGCGGAGGTGGGGAGTGGACGGGTCGTGCTGGAGGAGAATGGACAGGTGGAGGTAAGGAGTGAACGGGTCGTGGTGGAGGAGAATGAACACGCGGAGGTGGAGAGTGTATGGGTTGTGGTTCAGGAGGTTGTGGTGACTTAGAGACGTGTGGTGGATTAGGCTTTGGCTTGGGAGGCTGGGGTTTTAGCATGGAAGGTTTCTTGGGGGGAGAATTTGGTGATAGTTTTTCGCATTTGCCACAATCAATTGGCTTGCTCACAACAGAATCACACTGATGTTGAGACTTTTGTTTTGGTCTATTCTGCAAACAATTATTTGTATCATCAAAAGTCACATCTTTTCTTGAAGATAAATTTTCGCAAGCTTTACCTTCACCATTGAAATAATTTAATGCAAATGTGAGATTCTTCAAATGTGGCAAGCGACAAAGATCTTCAGGAATTATTCCACTTAAATCATTGTTTGAAAAGTCTAACAGCTCAATCTGAGAAAGCCCATTAAAGGTCTTTGGCAAGGTCCCGAAAAATGAATTTCCAGCAACATTAAACACTGTTACATTCTTAAGCAATCCGATCTCAGCAGGCAAACATCCAGCAAGATCATTATTCGAGAAAACAATCTCATTCAAGTCTGCCATCTTACCAATGCTACTAGGAATGCATCCTGTAAATTTGTTATTTGCAAACACAATTACAGAAGCCGAAGAATTTCCAAGAGTATCCGGGACGGTGGAGGTGAAACGATTGTCATTCAAGAAAAGAGCATCAAGATCTTTGTAGAACAATTCTGGAGGCACTGCTCCCTCAAAATTATTAAACCTTAGATCAAGGTACTTAAGACTAGGCATCGAGAGAACTACCTTAGGAAAAGGGCCAACCAAAAGGTTGTTGCTAACATCTAATTCGTGCAAAAACTCTAACCTTTTGAGACTTTCTGGAATGATTCCACAAAATCGATTAGAGTTGAGATGGATTAGAGCTGTATCTGTTAATAATCCTAATTCAACAGGAAGGTGGCCTGCAATATCTGCATGGTTGAGATCAATTCCAGCAACGACCGTGACACTAGGATCATCAAGAGCAGGGGAACAAAACACGCCTTTGTAGTTGCAAATGTCTGGACCTTCCCAGTTACTGGTGAAATTAAAAGGGTCAGAATAAACAGCCACTTTCCAGGCTTTTAGAGCGATATAGGCACGCCTAAGCCTGGAATTTGAGAAAGTAAAGTTTAGATTGAGCTCGTATTCATAATTGTCCGGTAAGTCACCATCTTCAGGCAACATTAAGAGTTGACGTCGTGCAATAAATGATGCTTCTTCATCGGAAAGTGCATAAGATAATGAAAAAAGAAGAGAAGGGAGGAGGAAGAAAATGAGAAAACAACTTGAGATATGCATTCTGGTTTTTTTCTAACAAGCTGCCTTGGGGAAACTACCAAGGCTGCACTACAAAAAATAAAAATAAAAACTAAATTCAACAAGGATAAAAGTTTTTGGAAAGATCAAGTAATCCTCATCATATGAGTAATGAAACTCAGATTCTTGGTGAGAGGAGAGTATGGGATATATAAGTTATAGGCTTATAGCTAAGGGTCAGAGGGTTGTCAATTAGACATGAAAAGCTAAGAGTATTTTTAGAAAGCAAGTGAAAGGCTAATGATGATCAATAAAACACCTGAAGAAAGAATAAGATAACAAAGGCAAACCTTAAATTTCTCTAGGCCGATGGGTTAATTACAACATATAAGTATCTTCTAACATAAAAATGGAATGTTAACACTTGTCCACCACATAGAGAAACATAAGATAGTTTGACTTTGTAGCTTGTATTATAGCAAGTATCAAAGAAATTTGTTACTGCAATGGACTGCGTAAAAATGCAACCATAGAAGTCCATCTGGTAATCATTTTCTGTTAATCTTATATATACGAGTCTGCTATATGCAGGGAACACCTTATTATATACTTGTGGTTCTACCAAGTAACAAGGCAAAGTCAGGAGATGTTTGTGACTTGTAAGTTCTAACTAATTGATTGCACACAAACAAATAAGAAATCTATTGCCATGAGTTTTAATTAGTTATAGTGTCTAGACTTCTCTTTTCATTTGCATTTTTCTGAACTAATAAATAAATTTATCAGGGGCTATCCTGTAGGGAGTAAATTAGGCTAAGTTCTGTGTCATTTGCAATATAGTTATGTTAAAAATGAAGTATAGTCAGACCTCTCTATAACAATTTCCTCTATAACAACGTTTCGCTATAACAATCAAGTTTACTTCGAAATCGACTTTTCATGTTATGTTGTGTTATATGTTTTCATAACAACATCTTGCAGTACGTAGCAGTCAAAAAGAATTTGGACAAATGACGCCATTATAGAGAGGTTTGATTGTAGGTGCTTACATACTATAAAATTAGCACATTGTCCCTACTCCCGCTATTTTCATTCCAATTTGTTTATCTCATTTCACTTGTATCTGACTTGACTAATTTCAAGAGCTAAATTTAATATAAACTGATTTGTTTTTTTTTTTTTTTAAATTGAAAGAGATATCTAAAGATCACACAAGTAGCCGGTTATAGAATTTCTCTCACATGAAAATGATGAAAAAGATATATTCAAATTTAGAATAAAAGTGTAGTTTGACCCTCAAAAAATCATGCGAAAAAAATTAAGGGTCATCTAGTTCGTTTGACAAGTTAGGTGGGGAATAATAATGCATAAATTATACTCCCTCCATCCCAAAAGATTGATACTTTTCACTTTTCGAGAATCAAACGAGTTGTTCTTTGATCGTAATTTTTTCATACGTTTTTTAAATATTTTAAATTATCAATTACGATGACTTATAGTACTTTTTACGTAATTTTTAAATATGTAAATTTCATTTAGAAAAATAAAAGATTTTACGTTAAATCACACGGTAAAAATAAAAAGTTTGATTCTCGAAAAGCGAAAAGTATCAATCTTTTTGGAAAGGAGGAAGTAGTAAAATATAAAATAACTAGCATGAATGAATTATCATCATCTAAATCCTAGTATAATAATCATTCGGATTATGTTCTCTTTTCCAGTAAAATTGTAAAAATAAAATAAAAAATATAGGGGGAACTTGGGACGACCCAATTGTAACTTGGATCTAATCCGTAAAACATCACATGTGTTATCAACTCTTGGATCACATATTTCACTTGACCAACGCGCCTTATTTTCCACGCACACGTCACAGCCCTCCAACCAAGGCAAAAAATCGAGTATTTTGTTCCGCGTGTAACTCACGCTTCATCTCAGAGGGTATTACAGGAATTTCACTCACCCGCGCTCGTGTCATTGCTCTGTACAGAAATTGTTATTTTTCATCTAAAATTCTCTCTTTTACGAGTGAATTAATTTCCATTTTTCTCGAATTTCAACATCTGCTTTCTAAAATTCTTTTCTTTCTGTGTATTTTATTTGCTTAATTTCACATCCCCAAATTCTCAAAAATGAAATTCTAAGAAAATGGGGTTGAAGAAATTTTGTAGGGTTCTTTAGGGTTTTAACTTCAAATTTTTATTGTGAAGAAGTGACTTAATATAGAGATGTGGGATGCAAAAAGGCCTCATTTTCTTGTGGGTTTTAACCCTTCTATGAATTCTGAAAAAATGGTAACTTTTGGTTCACATTTCTGTATTACTTTTTGCTTCACAACTTGTTGGTAACATTCTTGTTTGTTGATTTTTTTTTTTTGGTTCCTCTATGTTGTGCTGGAATATGAAAAGGATTAATTTTTTTTTCCCTGTGTTGGGTTTGTTGGTATTATTGCTGCATTGGGCAAACGTGTTGTGAAGAAAGGGGTTGACCAAGAATGTTGTTTTTGGATCAAAGATACTAACTTTAGTGAAATTATAAGGACTACTCATTACAAATGCATGATGAGTGTGAATGCTGCATTGGGATTGCTTTTCATTTAAGTGCTAATTTAGTAGTATTCCCTCTGTCCCAATTTATGTGATACTCTTTTTGACTCGTTTCTATATTTAGTAGTAACAATTTAACTTTAAACTTACCATTTTATCCTTAATGAAATGATTTACAACCACGCAAGCATTTATGACTTGTTTTAGACCACAAGTTTTGAAAGTCTTCCGTTCATTCTTAAACCGTGCTCAGTCAAACACCTTCAGGCAGAGGTAGTAGTACTTTAAGCTGCAGTTACTTCACTTAGGAAACAATTATGTCATATATATATGAGTATTGGATGTGATACGTATCAGACAATGATACATTCATCTTTTAAGTTTAACAAGCTTCATAATCTATTCTAAACTGAGATCTTAGTATTCAGAGTATAAGGCGCCTTAGCTTAGGGCCCTGCATAGGTGCGCGGCGGGGTCCATATGAATGGGCTACGCAAGGCTAACGTGTGCAACTTCCTGAGGAGTATGTGGCCAGGCGTGTGATACTTTTTCCACGTGGTTATTTCAAGGCAGTATGAAAAGTTTTGTAATAGAGATCAGTATCCCTTTTGTATAAATGTTTTGAGTAACATTGCTCTTGAAACGGCTTGCCTATGCATGTTATAATGAAGAACTTAGTGTTATCAACTCTTAGAACGACATGGTTGATCAACTCTTGCAAAGTTCATTTACTGTTTTGATTTCTCTATTGCAGAAAATTCCATCAAAATTCATTAAACATATGGAAGGAAGGGCTCCCGGAACAGCACTTTTGGTGGGTCCCAGTGGAAATTCTTGGCCTGTGGACTTAATACAGCGAGATGACGGTTTATTCTTCCACAATGGATGGGTTTCATTTGTTAATGATCACTGCCTCGAAACTGGGGATTCTTTGGTTTTCAGATATGATGGTGATTTGCATTTCACTGTGCAAGCATTTGATGAAAGTTCATGTGAGAAAGAAGCTGCTTATAACGCTGATTGCAGTCAAGCAGCAACAAATTTGTACAATCTTGCTTTGAGAAAAAGAGACCGAGGAAACTCAGCTTTATTAGATTGCATCGTTGAAGGTGTTCCGAAGAAAATGAGAAGCACTCAGATTCCTTCAGAAGAGAATGCTGGAGATGCGTTAAATAATACAGTTACTATTGCTGTACCATCTCAAGCAGGGGCTGTCTGCAACAACCCAGGTGAATGGTTAGATTATTCTTTATTTTTATTGTTGGCAGTTCTATTTTCTAGTTAGAAAGTGTTGTTAAGTTGTCCATAAGTTTAATCAAGCCAACTTGATGTTACAGTTCCTTTTAATCATGAATAGACACTTCGTAAACAACAATTTTTCCCATTGAATTGTGCAACCGCCTCATCTAAAAGCTAAATGTTTAGAGATTCGACACTTCACACTTACTTCCTCATGTGTTGGTCCGAATCTTTATGACTTTGTAATATTTCTTGCTATGCACATCATTTGTATACATTTATGCCTTGCAATTCTCTTAACTAGATTTTTTGTTGTTTTCGTAAAGGCAATGAAATTTCAGCTGTTAGCAAACAACTATATAACAAAATTTTTAGTTATAGATTTGGAATAGTAATTGGTATTTTGAATCTAAAGTAGAGGTGAAAATAGACAATGATACCTCCGAGGAAGATATGTGGATGTCTGCACAAGAAGCGGATAAGGTTGCCTGTTCATTTACTTCAAGTTTCCCCAGCTTTACGAAAGTTATGAAGAGGTTCAACATCAGTGGCTCATACACCCTGGTGAGTAGGTCTTCCGTTTTCCTTAAAATAACATTTCTTGTAATGTCTTTCTGCAACTTCAAAACCTTATGAATAAACGTGCGGCATTCAGTTGCCTTTTGTAGCCTTCTGTATCATTAGTGATTGGTTTAATGTATGCCTAAGCTTTTACATGTTGGATTTGCTTCATCTTAGGAGATGAGTCACTCTGGAGACATTGGCTTTATTTGATGTTTTGGTTAGACTAGTATTGCAGCGATTAGACAAGTTTATTCTTATTCACCACACCTGCACTTGCATCGTTTGATTTGTTGGTCTCGTTCATATTTTCTTGGCAGAACATCCCTTACCAGTTTGCCACGGAACATCTTCCCAAATGCAAGGTGAAGATTTTACTTCATAATTTAAAAGGAAAAACTTGGACTGTGAATTCAATCCCAACTACAAGAGTACAAACATCACATACCTTTTGCGGAGGGTGGTTATCCTTTGTTCGCGACAATAACATTGATTTGGGAGATGTCTGCATCTTTGAGCTTGTTCACAAGTGTGAATTACGCGTGCGTGTTCTGAGGGTGGAAAAGGAAGGAAATGATTACAGTAATAAGGTAATTCATGAAGGACAAGTTGCTGATTATGCTAAAATTTCTGGATGTAAGTCCAGGAAAGCGGGAGCAAATTCTAATCGCTGTTTACAGCGGGTAGCGAAGGCCACGGCATATGATAAAAAAGGATCTGCTCATGACAAAGAGAAACCCGGTAATATTTTAAAGAGTCATGAGCTCCATTATCAGTCAAAGATCAAGTTAACTAACTTATTTTAGCTGTCCTTCCTGACACTACACTTGTATTGAATCTTTTTAACTGTCATGCTCGAACAGAAATCAGGAAACCTACTAGTTCTCAAGATAAACAGGGTTCTTTCACCAAGGGCTGCATGTCCATGAAATCAGTACCTGAAGAGAAATTAGCTGCTGAATCTTTCATTTCTAATTTCCCTCATTTTGTGCGGATCATGAAAAAGTTCAACATTAGTGGCTCTTACACTTTGGTGAGTAGCTTTTTTGCATGTTTTATCTTTTTATTTAGTGTTGTAGTTCCAATCTTTTCTGTCCGTCTGGTTTATTCATTTTTCCTCTAATGTTTAATATATGTCAAAAATTTGTTTACCGACATGAATAATTATTTCCTATGTAGAAACTAAATGTCCACTGGACTTAGCGTCTAATTTTGTCTCTTTATAGAGCTGATGCGTTTGGTATTTGACCCTCTTTGCCTTCTAATAGATAATTCTTTTTGTTAAGGCCCTTCTAACAGAACATAAAATCAACAGTCAAAAGAAATCAGAAAATTGTAATCCGAGTGAATCTTATACCTCAACTTTTGCTTATAAGCAAGTCACGGCAATTGTAAGTTGTAGGTGCTCCAGGCATCCTTGTGAATGATGTGAATCTTGTTAGTGATACCTTTTTTTCGTCTGTAACCTATAAGAGTAATTATATATTTAGTGGTGTCTATTCTATTGGGCGTACATCGAAATAAATGATTTTTAAAGAATATAATGTTCATATGGCCTATCTCTAAAATTGTGTTACTTTGCTTAAGAAGCATCTAGATGAAATTTATATTTAAATACTCCATCCATTATAATGATATGAAACTCATTCCATTGGGACGTTGCATAATGTTTAACGCGATTTCATTTTATACGACTTTCACAACTTTAAATATACAACTGTTCACATTAATGAACTCAAGCTAAACGAGCTTGATCTCTACTCTTTTCATGAACAAACTCGAGCTCGAGATCGAGTTCATGCAAAACTTATTCTAGCCCAGCTTGAAGTCAACACTTGCATTGTATGGTAATCAAACTGAGCTCAGTTTCATTCGTATAATAGTTAATCCGTCAGATTTCAGCTTGTTACAAGCTCTAATTAAAGAATAAGACGCGTTAGATTATCGTGTATATTGTGATATAGTAACAACCCATAGTATATGTTATGGGATATGTAACCAGAATGTCTAATACTTTTTTCACTTTTCCTCAAGCCTTGTAACCGTGCTGGGCTTGGTGGTGTCCAGGCTATTTATTAAGATTTGACTGGACACTCAAACTGGTAGTGGGTGCCAGTATCTGGTTTTTCTGGTCTAAGATCAAGTGCAATCAGGTTTGGAACATTAATGTGTTTGGATCAACTGCATTTAGATATGATCTTATTAAAATGTATCTATGTATTAACCTTCATGTACTCCATGCTGCATTTCCCATTTGATTATGTCTTATTATTACCTAGTTGTTGTTCTCTTCTACCTATTCCTGTATTTTTTATGCTTGGGAGACTTGATCCCTTTCTGATTCTCTCCTTTCTCGCGTGTAGAAACAAAGAGGTGTGAAATAATGAGGTCAAAATCCTGAGTCTTTTAGAACAAGTTTATAAGTATCAAAGGTCTACCTGATTTCTACCACTTTATTTCTCTCTTTCTACTAACCTCTGAGTAAGGTCTTGGGTGGCTGGTTTTTTTCTTCGTAATGCGAGTCTATGTAGGGTTAGAAATTGAGTTGAGATTGCTCAAGAAGGAGAAAATTAAAACTGGTTTAACTGGTTATTTGGTAAGAGATAAAAGGTGCGAGGCTAGCTGTTTTATGGCTCAATGCACATACTTTTGACACTACCTTGATGTGCTGTAAATAAAGCCTTTTTATTTACTTAAAAAAAAAGCAGAATATTTACAAAAGCTGTTCTATCACTCAACTGACTATTCTGGTCTTGAAAAGATTACACCTTTGGCATTCTCTTCATTTCTGTTGATACTTGTTCCTTAGGTGTTTCTCATACTATTCTTTGCTTTAAATTCATGTTCTTAGCCTTTTACGTCTTTCACAGAAAGTTCCATATCAGTTCTCAATGGAACACCTCCCAAAATGCAGAACGGAGATTGTGCTTCATAACTTGAAGGGAGAATGTTGGACTGTAAATTCAATTCCCACTGTAAAGGTACAAACACTGCACACATTTTGTGGAGGATGGTCTGCATTTGTCCGAGATAATGACATCCAGATGGGAGATATCTGCATATTCGAGCTCATTGGGAATAATGAAATGCGTGTACATATATGTGCAATTGGGAAGAAGGGCCTAGATTACCGAAATGGGATAACTTCTAACGAGTCGGCTATCCTTTCATCCTTGACAAGCTAGAGTCCTTTGACATAACAAGCTGTAGGAAAGATTACTTTTTGCCTGATACAAGGTGAGGGGTAAACTCTCCTTGATTCTAATAATTATGGTTCCATTGCATTTGGTAGAGTTGAATAATCTATCTATGCTTTGATCGGTGTTGTATTATTTACAAGGTGACACTTTGCTACTAAAAGGTTTTCGAAATCAGTACACAGTGCCGTTCCACCACATTTTTGCCAAAAACTTGAGAGAGTGGTCATATGAGTGTCACATGTCTTTTTACGGTTGTTTTCAGATTGGAAGAATCGCGAAACCCTGTTGCAGTACTTTAGAAAGTTTATGTTGCCAAACTCTGGTTTCTAGCTATTCATTTGCTTATGTAGTGCTATTACAGCCCACCGGTGTTTTGAGAAATGCAAAGTGCCACAAATTTTCAACAAATGAAGGGGGTTATGGTACCGACATAAAATTATAGTTGTGATTTTATGCAAATGTTGATGACAAAATGATGATTTACCTTCCTTTTACTATTTCAGTTTCTTTCTTTTCTTTTTCCTGATCACATTTACTATTTCAGCATCTGGGCTTTCCTTTTATCAACTTAAGGATGTTTTTGGTCAATTCGATCATCAGTGCCTAATTACTCTTTGTTTCAGATTTGGCATTTTGCTGGAAGATAATATTAGCGAACTTGGATACATTGGATAAGAAAAGGAATACACATCAATGTTATGGAGAAGCGCTTAAAGTAGGTTATCAAACATTTGACCAGGTTGGACATGCCATCAGTAGCTTAGATGTTTTGTTGTGGGCGTTGTCTGAGCACTCTTGTTCAGACTGTTAGTATAGATACTGTGTGAAAAGCTTCTCATTTTCTTAAAGTCGTAGATTTCTCTTTGTGAATAAGTCTTGTGTCTGTAGTTAATCCAATTGCCGTGAAACATTTGCTGTTGGTCTGTGTGTGGAGGGTATGTAAAAAACAGGACATCTTCTAGAATGAGAAATCAAAGTTTCACATCTATTACTACTTTAGATTCATTAGAACTGTTCCGTTATCACTCTCATATGTATACTGTTTTGGACTCACGAACTTTTGGAGTGATCTGAAGATTGCAGTTTCGAATTCTGTCCCGACCTTAATCAGCGGTAATCTCCAAGCATGCCTTTCACCTTGAAATTGATCTAATTCAGTTGGCTTCAGATACTTTATTAAATTCTATTTGACACTTTATGTAGCAGAAAATATAGCAAATATGGGATTGTAGTATGTGTCCTTAGTAAGTCCTTTGTTCTTCTTTTGTACTACTTGCTTTAGTTAGTTCTACTGTTTCAGAAAATAAAGAGAAGAAAAACAAAGAACTCAAGTACATTAATTAGTCAAAATTGAATTGTCACATTAAATTTGAGGATTAAAAGTTCCTCCTTTCCATCCCATCCCTCTTACTTATGATCATGACACATTAAAATTCTGTGTTTGCAAACATAACATATCTAACTTATGGTCGGGTCTACTACTGAGGAACTGGAATAATTTGGATATCAGATTGATCTGACAATTACTGTAAAGCTATTAGTATTGTACATTTAGGAAGCTAGCAAGACAATCAAAACGACTTGAAAAAGATCATAAATCTAACTTTGCATATCAAACTATCAAATACCATGCTTCAGAATAAACGTAAGGGCGAAATATATTTACATTAAGAAAAAACTAGAAATAAGTAAAAGCTCACAGAATGCTAAAGCTAGTCCAATTAGTTACTGAGGATTCCATGCTCGACTTCGCATTGGTGTTCTCATTCCTTCATGAATAGGTGTTGCAGGAGAATCTCTTGGTGGAGTCATCCATGGACGAAGTGGAGTTCTTAGACAGTACATAGGAGTCTCACCCCCTCGGCCATATCGTTCTTCCATGCAACTAGAATTCTCCATTTCCACGTTCTCATAAATTTAATCGCGATCAACATAAACAAAATTCATTTGAGCCTCCAATTCTATCCTCATTTTATTCCCTCTAACTTCCACAACTGTCCCAGTCATCCCATTATAAGGTCCTTGACGTATTTTAATTCGAATATTCAATAATGGATCACGCCTTGCTCTTCCAAATCTGCCTCGTTTCCTAGGAGGTGGAGGTCTGAAATTAGTTATTGTTACAACCCCATATCTACTTTTGTTGTTATAATCTTTAGTACAATATGCAACCTCAGAACTTTCCTGGCTATGATCAGCCAACACATCGAATGTGTTAGTAGATTTTTCGGGCAGTACAGTTACTACATGTCCTTTAGCTGAAGTAATTGTACCAATTTCACGTTCCTTAATTCCAGAAACAACTTTAACATGATATCCAAGTTCAAATATCTTGGTCAAATCTTTGCTGTGGATTGCAACACTCTCAGGCAAAGCTATGCTATCTGATTTGAGGTAAACAATATCATCATCAACTTTCAGAACCCGTCCTTTTATGGTTTTCAGTTCTCCATTGAGAACAACAACTCGATCTCCTTCCTTAAATATTTTTTCTTCTGATTTTTTGCAAGCAGTGTAGAAAAAGATAAACTTTCTGTATCATTATCATCATCTCTAGCTCCGCGAAATTTCTCAAGATCATCCGGAGTTGGCTTAACATTGTTACTGATCGACCTAAAGGACACTGGTTTATACAAAAAACCATCTTTGAATTTCATGCCATTAACTGTATCAAAGTAATCCCCAGTAACTAAATCTCTCTGTCGCTTCACTGGAATTCCCAATGGCTTGGCTTTACTAGCACTCCAATATCTCGGTGGAGGACAGAATTTCTTCGAATTTTCCAGTGGTAAATTACCTTCAAATTTGTTAACCAAAGCCTGAAAATCAATTCTTGGTATCAATTTCACGGTAACTCTTCATCGAATATCATCCACATTCACAACTTGTGCAAGGTCTCCTTTGTAATTCCCAGTCTTCAATCTCACCCAAGAATCATTTGAAAATTCTGATTCTCTGTTTTTCACAGTAAGCACATCAGACATCTCCTTGTTTGGAACCATTACAATCTTATTTTTCAAGAAAATATTGCGCATCCCCCTACATGCATCCCTAACATGAGATTCTTTATCTGCTTCAACGTATATGTAATTCTGGAGATGATCAAGTGCAATTACTGATTTAATTTGCAGTTTAAACGATTTGTCAATTTGCTTCTGCATTAAATATGCAGCTACTTCTCTCTCATGCCCAACTGCACACTTAACCATCCATAACTTGGAATCTTTTATTGTAGGTAAAAGTCAAGAACCTCTGTTGCATCTTTCTCTTCTTCATATCTCGATTTGCTTCCGTATCTTTCTACAATTCTACGTGTAAATTCGTCAATGTCTTCCTCGTCTTCGTCTTCACCAATTTGTGGATGAATAACATGACGTCGTTGGAGGAAAGAATTGTCTATTTCGTTGGAATCATCGTCAATGAAACCTTCTTCTGCTTCTTCTTCTTCGTCTTCTCCTTCCTCGTCGCTGTCAACGTCTGCTTCTAACTCAAAAAAATGTGACGCTGCCCTTCTTTTACTACCGATTTCTTCTTCTTCTTCTTCTTCTTCCTCCCTTCTTTGCCGCTTATGGGCTGTGTTTTCCGTGTTTCTACCTCGTGCCATTACTCTTAGAACTTTTTACAATGTGAAGAAACTGTGGAACGTAGCAAAATATGCAATTTGGTTTATGATTTTGTTTTCCATAGTACGAGGTGTATGTTGCTTTTTATAGGCTTTTAATGTCGGTTTTCGGTAAATCCCAAAACAGGAAGTTTTTTTTTTTTTTTTTTTTGGTTTATAAAAGTGAAGGTTTTAATTGGTTGAAAAAAAAAGGGGGATTTTCTGCAAGAGATTTCTGCAATTGGGCGTAACTGTCGTAATCTTTTTTCCTCGTATCTTGGCATACACGTTTTCCGAAGTCAAATGACCCAACAAATTTCCTAAATTATAAATAAGGAAAAAATATAGCATTAATTACTCCTTTTGACATCTTGTTCGGATGGTTGTTATTCATCATTTCGCAATGTATGATACTATATTGTATTAGTTTTGTAAGTATAATATTTGAACAAATTATATCATTTGTTATGATTTAATTACCATTTTTTGTTTGATTTGAATGGATGCTATTGTGCAATAAATTATACTCCATCCGTCTTAATTTATTTGACACTTTTTGCTTTTCGAGAGTCAAACGAGTTGTTCTTTGATTGTAATTTTTTCATATATCATTTAAATATTTTAAATTATTAATTATGGTGACTTATAGTACTTTTTACGTAGTTTTCAAATATGTAAATTTTATTTCGAAAAATTTAAAGATTCTATGTTCAAACACACAGTCAAAATTATGAAGTTTGACTCTCGAAAAAACGAAAAGTGTCAAACAAACTGGGACAGAGGGAGTAGTAATAACTAATAAGTTATCCATCTTGTGAACTTCTTTTTGGTAAATTATTTTTCTTTTTAATTTTCAAGTGGAGCGATAAGCATTAAAAGGAATTGATATCCAGTAGAGTACTACATAATTACATATTCCTTTTACGAGCTAAAACGCATGTTTCTATTCAGTAAATTACTAAATTAGGATTTGACATGATATGTTTTCTAATTCACACCACCAATATCTGGAGTAGCTATACAAGTGTCATTTTCCCGCTCTTAAAACATAAAAGCATTAAATTCTAGGTAAATGGTCAAATTTGCCATTGAACATGCGAGATGATATAAATTTGTCCACTGTTAATAGATGGGATCAAATATGCCCTCATCGTTACTAATTGGGGTCAAATTTCCCCCGAACTATGCAAAATGGAACAATTTATCGTTTTTCAAACTGTGGAAGCGTAGCATCCGGTAATGCTACGTGTCAAACAATTAAGGATTATTTTTAAAACGCAGGGTAATTTGACCCTTTCGCATAGTTCATGAGCAAATTTGATCCTTTCGCATAGTTCAAGGGCAAATTTGACCATTGCCCCTAGTTTTAAGTTTTTATTTTTTTTATTCCTCTCTGCGCCACTACCTTTACCACCAATCACCCTTTCTTCCTCTTTTAACCCTATGCGGCTATACACCTACATTAAAGAGTAAGGAGAGACATCTTGTAATAACTAAAATTTTCTTCTCGTTTGTTTGATTGCATGTTTTTTCTCCTGATTATTTAAAAATTAATGTTGATGTTACTTTACAAATATGTGTATTACATGACTCGGAGTACATGTGCAACTCATATGCCATGAAACTACTAGACTTAAAATGACATAAAAAGCGTTGTAAGTTACAACAATTTTGATATATTTAAAAATATTTAAAGAGGATAACGTAAAGAAAAGACATGACAAGTGACAGTGACGGTATGCAGGAGGGAGTGATAAATGAAAATTCACTCAAAAATATGTTGAGATTTTTTCGAATAATTTTTTTTTCTTACCCCTCTCTAGGAGCTTTTACCCTTTTGCTCCCAAGATTAGTCGAACCCAAAACCTTAGGGTTGGAGGTTGGACGGCGCTTAACACCTAAGCAATCCCTCTTGTCCCATCTTTCAACACCATTTATCTTGTATATTCCAAAGTCTCTATGCGATCACACTGTGAGATCTCTGTCATTATTTTTTAGTGTTCGAATTCAAATTTTTAAAATGAAGAAATTATTTTAATTAGTGTTTTCTCATTTAATAGGCTCTTATGTGATGCAAATTCAGATTTGTCCTCCAGTAAATGCAGAATTGAGAATGGTTATGATAAATATCAAAAAGTAAAATGTCAAAGGATTATAAACCTATTGCCACTACACGACTCGGCATACACGTGCAACGCAAGTGCCAAGGAATTGAACTAATGTACTAAAAATGACATAAAGAGTGTTATAATTTATAATAATTTAATATATATAAAAACATTTAACTACTATAAGGTAAAGAAAAGATATGACAAGTGATAATGGCGGGATGCAAGACGGAGTGATCAATGAAAACTCACTAAAAATTTGTCTTACAAAAAGTTGAGGATGTGTAATTTGTCATGCTACTACCTTGAAGATTCTCAATAGGGAAAATAAATTTAAGAAAATGCAGACCTAAGCTAGCATCTCTCATGATGCTATGGCACTTGCTAGATCGAACCATCAATATATAGGTGAACACAAGAGGAAGAAAAACATAGTAAATGGAAAAATGAGATTTGGATAGAATCAAACTTACCATCACATAATCTGAGCCTTTCACTAATCGTATGAGAATTAACGACCAAAATTGGATTGAATAAAATGAAGAAACAAATCGGTATCCTCTCAGTCACTTTTAGATTCCCTTAATACTTGAATTGAATGAAGAAGCAAAATAGTGTCACCCCTACCGGTTCAAACACCTCCTCTTGGATCTGCTAATTAGATATCATCCGGAAAACTTGAATTGAAATGAAGAGGCGAATGAGAGTGTCTAGTGTTTTATATGTCTACTCTTGGACGTTGAGTTATTCCTTGAAAACAACTGTTCAATTTCGGCAATTCAAATTTACTACTTGTCGAATAAAGACGAGAGGGGTTATAAAAATACAACAGTTACAAGAGGCTTAAATCAATTATTGCCAAGAATTTCCTTTTATGTGTTGTGGTACAAAATAGTGAATGGTCATGATGAAAAATATTAAAAAGAAAAAATCTTGAACAGAAACATCTCAGAGAATTATAAAACTTATTGCCGCTACATGACTAGAAATACACGTGCAACGCACGTGTCAAGGAACTGGTATACTTAAAATGACATGAAAAATATTATGATAATAATTTAATAAATTTAAAAATATTTAAAGAGTATAACGTAGAAAGTGCCAATGGGGACATGCATGATACAGTAATCAACGAAAATTCACTAAAAATATGATGAGATTAATGAGATCTCTATAATTAATTAGAGTGTTCGAATTCAAATTTTAAAAATGAAGAAATTATAATAATTAGTGTTTTCTCATTTAATAGGCTCTTATGTGATGCAAATTCATATAAGTTCCCCAGTAAATACAAAATAGTGAATGGTTATGAAAAATATCAAAAAGACAATCTCAAAGGATTGTAAAACATTTGCCACTACATGACTCGACATACACGTGCAACGCACGTGCCAAGGACTAGTATACTTGAAAATGACATAAAAAGCATTATAAGGTACAATAATTTAATATATTTAAAAATATTTAAAGAGTATAACTTAAAGAAAAGCCACGACAAACTGGCAATGGAGGCATGTAGAACGGAGTGATGAATGAAAATTCACTTAAATATATGACGAGATTGATGAGATCTCTATCATTAATTGGAGTGTTCGAATTCAAATTTAGAAAATGATAATTTTTTTATAATTAGTGTTTTTTCATTTAATAGGTTCTTATGTGACACATATTTAGATAAGTGCTCCGGTAAATACAAAATAGCGAATGGTGATGAAAAATTTCAAAGGATTATAAAATCTATTACCACTACACGACTCGGCATAAATGTGCAACATACGTGTCAAGGACTAGTATACTTAAACATGACATAAAAAGCATAATAAATTACAATAATTTAATTTATTTAAAAAAAATAATTAAAGAGTATGACAAGAGGAAAGACATGGCCAGTGGTAATGGCGACATGCAGGACAGAGTGATCAATGGAAATTCATTAAAAAATATGACGAGATTTATGAGATCTCTATCATTAATTAGAGTTTTCAGATTCAAATTTAGAATATGAAGATATTCTTGTAATTAGTGTTTACTCATTTAATATGCAATTATGTGACGCAAATTCAGATTAGTCCGCCAGTAAATACAGAATAGTGAATAATTATGAATAATATCAAAACGAAAAATCTCAAAGGATTATAAAACCTATTGCCATATTCAAGTTGAGTACTCCTTTGATTGATACTCTTATCTTTTCGAGACTTTCAGGTAAGGGTGGGCGTTCGGTTCTTTGGTTTGGTTTTTTCAAAGTTCGGTTCGATTTTTTGAAAGTGGACACTGAACACCGCACTGAATTAGTTCTGTTCGGTTCGATTTTTTGAAGTTCGGTTCGGATCCATTTCGGTTTTCTAATTCGATTTTTTTTCAGCATGGGCCTAAAATGGGCTAATTTCTGCTTGTAAATTTAGGGGTGGGCATTTTTATTAGTTAATAATTATTTTATCGAGCAAAATCAATTTAGTTTGGTGGCTCTGCGCAGACTGCGGAGTACTGATTATTGCATGCTATTGATTGTTTCAAAATGAGATGCTTTATATATATGATGAAGTCCTATAGATAAGTAAACATCATCACCAAAATATTGACTTCTATGTTAACTTTCAATACTACATTGTTTTGTTACCTAACTTAAAACACTACGAGGACATAGAAGTTGATATCATATAGAAAATAATATTAAGCAGCTAAGAAGCAACAAGAAAATGAATCATGAACAGAGCCTATCAAAGGCCAACATGAAGAACAGTTACCAAAGGTTTTGAACTTCTGATATACATAAACCAAACAACTAAAGATGCACCAATATTAGCTATATTCGGGACATACATCACATTTAAGAATGAGTACTGGAAAATTTGAACTCGTGATGTAATCTTTTGTATTATGGATGTCAAACTGATCATTAAATTGACTGCAATTCATCAGTTCATTAAACTGAGGACAGAGGAGAGGAACTGAGGAAGTGAGGAAATGAAGTTAGGGCTTAGGTTAAGTGAATGAAATTAGGGTGAGTCTATAATCTATAGGGATGGGCTTGGATACATTAAATTTGGGCCTGAGAGAGTGGATTGACTGTTGTAAAAAAAAATTGTATTCATATAGTAAATCTTTAAAAAAAAAATGGGTAGTAAATCTTCGGTTAAACCGAAATACCGAAGAACCGTTGACTCGGAACCGAACACTGAACCAAAACACTGAATTTGTTATATATAAAAAAAAACCCGAAACCGAATCAAAACACCAAAAAACTGAAACCGAAAAAACAGAACTAATTCGGTTCGGTCCGGTTTTTCGGTTTTGGGTGTTTATGCCCCGCCCTATTTTCAGGTCTCTCTCTTTTTCTCTAGTTTTATAATAAAGAAATCTACAATCAGGTGAGTAATTAATAAATAAGTAAAAGTGTTCTAATCTTCAAAGATTTCTATATTTTCTTTTTCGTATTTTTTCTTTCCTTTTTGATATTCCTTCTACTACAGGCATAAAGGGATCTACAGAAAATACATCATTTGTTTCTATTTTGTTTTCCATCCCCCCTCCCTTTGGCAGAACGAGAGACTAGTGTAAAAGTTCCACGAAATGAGATCGTGTACTGCATAATTCGGTATACACGTGCAACGCACGTGCGATAAACTTAGTATACTTAGAAATGACCTAAAAAGTACTACTACTCCCTCCGTCCGAAATTATGTGATATAGTTTGACTAGATACGGAGTTTAAGAAAGAAAGACTTTTGAAACTTGTGGTCTAAAGCAAGCCAAGGATATTTGTGTGGTTATAAATTATTTCATAAGGATTAAAAGGGAAGTTTAGAAATTGAGATAGTGAAAATTGTATTTTATGAATCACACACCCCATAGCCATTAAGCTCCATTTCTAAGGAACGTTTTTTAATTCCTCTAAGTAATACCTAGTGGGTGATATTTTATTAAAATAGAAATAATAACAAAAGTTACAACTAATAAAGAAGCGGAAAAAAGGAAAATGAAAAGCAACAAAAGCAAATAAAGACAATAGCCAAAAACACTTGCCTAATTCCTCAAAGTGTCGACTGACACCGCCCCTAAATTCTCTCCAAGTTCTCTTGATCCATTAAAGTTGTAGGAGCTACGGAGTTGGATTCAAGATCATCAGAGCTAGGATTCATCCCCCAAAGGCTAGATTTTCAAGTGTCGGAGTTGCACTCACCGATTTATGCTCTGGATCCAAATTCTCTTGACACATCAAAGTCGCCGGAGCTACAGAGCTGGATTCAAGATATATAATAGGAGCTGTGATTCATCCCCCAACATTTTTAAGCGTCGAAGCTGCACTCGCCAATTTATGGTCTGAATCCACCTTCATAGGTTAGAGTTGAATTCTCTAGTATAAATTTCTAAGGAACTAAGAATATCATAGATGATAAAGTATGTTACGTAGATTTAAAGACTGGCTAAATATTTAGATTACTTAAAAGATAATTACAAGTAACAATATAAATTTGCATATAGGCTATCGTGACTTCAATTATATATTGATACTATAGTACTTTCACACCATTAATATTATTCCATAATAACAACAAAGTGCAACCTCTTTGAATGTAACAATAAGTAACATCATACATTTTTTTACAAAATTTTCTGCACCCAATTTTCAGCAGCAGAGTGGGAAGGAGTGGCTTAGAAAACATAATTCATGAAGCATTGGTTCATCCGAAGACAACCTTAATGTCATATGCACTTCTAACCTTTACTTGCACATCACTTTAACACAAATGAGATATGAGGGTAAGAGTTGCAGGAACTGAGATTGTGTACTGCATAACTCGTGCAACCGACGTGCGAGAAACTTAGTATACTCAGAAATGACCTAAAAAGTACTACTCTCTGTCCTAAATTATGTGATATAATTTGACTATGCACGGAATTTAAAAAAAAACGGAAGACTTTAAAACTTGTAGTCTAAAATAAGTCAATGATATTTATGTAGTTATAAATCATTTCCTTAAGGATAAAAGAGGAAGTTTTGTAATTGAGAAATACAACTATAGAGTTTAAGCTTTTTATATCAGTTGTATAAAATATATTTTGATAAATATATTTTCAAATTGATAACGAAGGGCACATAGCTCAAGAAAATCTTCAAATTGCTCCTCTGCAGCTTCTAATTGGAAGAATGATGACAAATCTCAGCTGCAACTTCATTGAGAAGGAAGATCTACAAAGCATAAGCATTCAGCTAAGGGAGTGGAAATCAAAAAGGGAAAATGTCATTCAAATCAACAGGAACTTATCTGGAATCGAAGAAGAACAAGAGCATCAACGATCTTGAGCAGTGAAGTAGCAGATGAGAAGAAGGAGATCGGACAAATTTTACTTTACTTCCCTTCTAGACTCTTGGTCTTGTTCTTTTCTTTTACCTTTGTTTGGACTTTTCCTTTTCTTTGCTTATTTGTGTACAGACTTATTTGGATTTTGATTATTTAATAAAAGAGTTGGTGGGGACAAAAAACCCACTGACCGTATTTAAAAAAAAAAAAAATTGACATAAAAAAAGGATATGACAATGTGACTTCAATGACAAATCAAAACTAGTACGAAATAAAAATATTGACAACTGTATTTTATGAATCACACACCCATAGCCATTAAGCGCCATTTCAAAGAACTTTTTTAATACCACTATGTAATACTTAGTGAGTGGGTGATATGTTATTAAAATAGAATTAATAATAAAAGTTACAACTAATAAAGACGTGGAAAAAAGTAAAATGAAAAGCAACAAAAGCAAATAAAGAACAGCCAAAAACAGTTGCCTATTTCCTCAAAATGTCGAGCAACACCGCCCCTAAATTCTCTCCAAGTTCTCTTGATCCATCAAAGTCGTTTGAGCTACGGAGTTGGATTCAAGATCATCGGAGTTGGGATTCATCCCCCAATGGCTAGATTTTCAAGCGTCGGACTGCACTCGCCGATTTCTGCTTTGGATCAAAGTTCTCTTGACCCATCAAAGTCGTCGGAGCTACCGAGCTGTATTCAAGATATATAATCGGAGCTGAGATTTATCCCCCAAAGGCTAGATTTTCAAGTGTTGGAGTTGCACTCGCCGATTTGTGGTCTGGCTTCACCTTCATAGGTAAGAGTTGAATTCTCTGGTATAAATTTCTAAGGAACTAAGAATATCATATCATAGAAGATAAAGAATGTAGTGTTGATTTAAAGACTGGCCAAATAATTAGATTACATAAAAGATAATTACAAATAACAATATAAATTTGCATATATGCTATCGCGACTTCAATTATATATTGATACTACAGTATTTTTTACACCATTACTATTATTCCATAATAACAACAAAGTGCAACCTCATTGAATGTAACAACATATATTTTTTTTTACAAATTTTCTGCACCCAATTTCAGCAGTAGGGTGGGAAGAAGCGGCTCAGAAAACCTAGTTCTTGAAGTATTGGTTCACCTGAAGACACCTTAATGTCATAAGCACTTTTACCCTTTACTTGCACATCACTTTATGACAAATGAGAAATGAATGTAAGAGTTGCAGAAAATGAGATTGTGTACTGCATAACTCGTGCAACACACAAGTGAGAAACTTAGTGGACAATAGTACCAAAGCGGACAATATCACTAGTGGGCTGGGCTGTTACATTAGTGGGTGATATTTTACTAAAATAGAAATAATAATATATGTTACAACTAATAAAGAAGCGGAAAAAAGGAAAATGAAAAGCTACAAAAGCAAATAAAGACAACAGCGAAAAACAGTTGTCTAATTCCTTAAAATGTCAACTGACACCGCCCCTAAATTCTCTCCAAGTTCTCTTGATCAATCAATGTCACCGGAGCTACGGAGCTGGATTCAAGATCATCAGACTTGAGATTCGTCCCCCAAAGGCTAGAGTTTCAAGTGTCGGAGTTGCACTCGCCGATTTCTGGTCTAGATCTACCTTCATAGCTTAGAGTCGAATTTTCTAGTATAAAGTTTTATGGAACTAAGAGTATCATAGAAGATAAAGTATGTAGTATAGATTTAAAAACTGGCCAAAGTATTTGTGACGCCCCAGCTTAGGAGGAAAGTTCCACATCGACAAAACACGGGAGAGATGTTGGGTATATAAGTAAGTAGGCCTTACACCCTAATGACGTGTTTTAAAGCCGTGTGGGCCAAGGCCCAAAGCGGAGAGTATCACTAGCGGCCTGCGCTGTTACAAATGGTATCAGAGCTACTCATGTGTCAGCCTTGTCGATGGTGAGCCAGAGTTCAACTGAGTTTAGGCAAATCCCATGTGGTGGGGTAAACCTCAGTGAGGACGCTGAGTCCATAAGAGGGGGTGTATGTGACAACCCAGCTTAGGAGGAACGTCCCACATCGGCAAAACACAGGAGAGGTGTTGGGTATATAAGTAAGCATGCCTTACCTCCTAGCCACGTGTTTTAAAGTCGTGCGGGCCTAGGCCCAAAGCGGACAATATCACTAGTGGGTTGGGCTGTTATAGATGGTATCAGAGCCACTCAGATGTCAGCTTTGTCAATGGTGGGCCAGAGTTCAACTGAGTTTAGGAAAATCCGGGGTAGGCGGGGCAAACCTCAGTCTTTGAGTCTAGGCAAATACCATGCGGTGGGGCAAAGCTCAGTGAGGATGTTGAGTCCATAAGAAGGGGTGTATGTGACACCCCAGCTTAGGAGGAAAGTGCCACATCAGCAAAACACAGGAGATGTTGGGTATATAAGTAAGCAGGCCTTACACCCTAGTGACGCGATTTAAAGCCGTGCGAGCCTAGACCTAAAGCGGCCAGTATCACTAGCGGGCTGGGCTGTTATATTATTAGATTAATTAAAAGATATTTACAAGTAACAATATATATTTGCTTATACGTTATCGCCACTTGATACTATAGTATTTCTTACACCATTAATATTATTCCATAATAACAATAAAGTGCACCCTCATTGAATGTAATAACATACAATTTTTTACAAAATTTTCTGCACCCAATTTTTGCAGAAGAGTGGGAATGAGTGGCTTAGAAAACATAATTCATGAAGTGTTGGTACATATGAAGACAACCTTAATGTCATATGCACTTTTATCCTTTACTTGCACATCACTTTAGGACAAATGAGAGATAAGTGTAAGAGTTACAGGAAATGAGACTGTGTAATGCATAATTCGGCATACACGTGAAATGCACGTGCGAGAAACTTAGTATACTTAAAAATGACCTAAAAAGTACTAATCCCTCCATCCGAAATTATGTGAAATAGTTAGACTAGACACGGATTTTAACAAAGAAAGGAAGACTTTGAAAACTTGTGGTCTAAAATAAGCCAAAGATATTTATTTGATTGTAGATCATTTCATTAAGGGTAATAGAAAAAGTTTTTGAAATTGAGAAATACAATGATAGAGTTAAAGTTTTTTTAATATCAGCAGTATATAATATATTTTGACATAAAATAAGGATATGACAGGACTTCAATGACACGACTAATCAAGACAAGTACGTGATAGAGATATTAACAATTGTATTTTATGAAACACACCCCATAGCCATTAAGCTCCAATTCTTAAGGAACTTTTTTTAATGCCACTAAGTAATACTTCTTGGGTGATATTTTTTTTTATAAAACAGAAATAATAATAAAAGTTACAACTAATAAAGAGGCTGAAAAAAAAAAGGAAAATGAAAAGCAACAAAAGCAAATAAAGACAACAACCAAAAACAAATGCCTGATTCCTCAAAAGGTTGATTGACGCTGCCCCTAAATTCTCTCCAAGTTCTAGTGTGACGCAAATTCAAATTGGTCTGCCACTAAACATAGAAAACTGAATGGTTAAGAAAAATATGAAAAAGAAAAATCTGAACAACAACAACATATGCGGTGAAATCCCACGAGTTGGGGTATGGGAAGGATAGAGAGGTTGTTTCCATAGACCCTCGGCACAAGGACAAGAAATTCAAAGCAATATGAAAAAAGAAATAACGGAAGTCAATAAACCGTAGCAAAATCCTATAAAAGCCTGATAGAGCAGTCCAAAAAAAAAAAAGCAGTAAAATTGAAGTACAAGAAACAACAAATAGAAACATCTCAGATAAAGTATTTTTTTTTTAAAAAACATCAGTCAGATCACCTTTTTTCTCAAGCATAGTAAAACCCATTCTCTTCCTTTTACCTCTTTTTTTTTTAACAAAAATGTACTTGACTAAGGTAATAAGCAGAAACCCAAAAAAGATTGTATATCTACCTCAGGCTTGTTGTTTCTGCACTAACTCAAGAAAAACCTCAAATTAAGATGAGACCATCTCCAGGTTTTTCGGTTGCTACTGAAATTCCAAGAATCCCCTAATCATGGCATGATTTTGCAAGGGTGAAGACGGATGTGTAAACCAGCCGTTGGGCAGAAGCCAAGACGAAAATTCTCAAATGATTATAAAATGTACTTCCATCTTCAATTTGAGTACTCCTTCCATGATACTCTCCAAACTTTTCTAGAATTTCAGGAAATAAATTTTGATTTAAAAAAACAACAATTTATCTTGTCAAAAGAGAAATGAACTTTAATTTGTGATTGTGTTCTTATCTTTCAAAAGAGACATCTTGTAATAATTAAAGTTTTTCCTTCTCGTTCATTAACTACATGTTTTTTCTACTAATTACTAAAACTTGTGTTGATATTACTTTAACTAAGCATACACGTGTGAAGAAACTAGCATACTTAAAAATGACATAAAAATCATTATAAGTTACAATGATTTAATACATTTAAAAATATTTAAAGAGCATAACATAAAGAAAAGACATGATAACGGCGTACAAGATGGAGTGATCAATGAAAATTCACTCAAAAATATGACGAGATTGACCAATCTCTATCATTAATTAGAGTTTTCGAATTCAAATTTTGAAAACAAAAGAAACGTTTTCTCATTTAATAGTCCCTCATCTAACGTGAATTCAGATTAGTTAGCCATTAAACACAATATATTGAATGATCAAGAAAAATATCAAAAAGAAAAATCTCAAGAATTATAAAACCTATTGTCATCTTCAACTCGAGTACTCCTTCAGTTGATACTCTCCATACTTTTCTAGACTCGCGTTTCTCTTTGTTTCTCTGAAGTTTTATAATCAGGAAAATCTACAGGTGAGTTCTTAATAAATAAATAAAAGTGTTCTATTCTTCAAAGATTTGATTTTCTTGCAATTTTCTTTTCTTTTTGACGCTCCTTCTACTGCATCCATAAAGGGATCTGAAAAATACCTCCTTTGTTTGTAGTTTGTTTTCCTACAGAGAGAACAAAGAGGGTATATACAGATAATAAGCATTTGGATTTTTTTGGCATTTTCTTTCAATTGCATCGTTGAATTGTTGAGATATAATTAATTACGCTAATGGTGGATGCTTAATCGATTATCATTTCCTTGTCGGCGATGTCTAAACACAAGGAACGAACTATCAATGACTTATACAATGCAACGTTAACTCTTTCCCAACCAAAGATAACCCCTTTGTTGAGAAAAAGCCATCGGATGCAAGGGACGTTTGATGAATCTATATGTAATTTCCAGACGAATACGGTGAGACCACAGCAAGGAAGGAATCTATTCTGTGTTCTCGGAATCAGAGTGTTGGTGGAAAATTAGTCTCTGGGACGTGTCACGCATGTTCCACTCCTTGCTCATCTTGTTTTCCAACTAGTCAAAGTCCCCCCTCCACCAACTCCCAATAATTTTTTTTCCTTTGGCATAATGAGAGCTGAGTGTAACAGTTGCTGGAAATGGGATCGTTTACTGCATAATTGGTCGTGCACGTGCGAAAAACCAGTCTACTTAGAAATGATCTTAAAAGCACTATCAATTAAAGTAATTGGTAATTTAAAATGTATAACATTAAAAAAATAATAAGACATGGCAAGTGACGAAGGTCACGACGGAGTGATCAATGAAAATTCAGTCAAAATTATGATGAGAGTGATAAGATCTCTGTCATTAATCAGAATTTTCGAATTCAAATCTCATGAATGAAAAATTATACTATTAAATGTGTTTTGTTCTTCAATAATCCTGAGAGAAATATTAATGGGTACTTGTCTAGTAATGTCTATCTACATCGGATTGACTACTACCTCGAGGACTCCGCTTCGATATAATGTAGAGCGACCAGTACCTCGAGTACTCCGCTTCGATATCATCAAGAGCGACAACTACCTCAAGGACTCCGCTTTGATATCATCTAGAGCGTCTTCAGGTCAATAAACACCAAATATTAAATGGTTAAAATATCTCAAGTATAAATCCTATTATAATCTTCAAATACCCCTTCATTTGCTTCTCTCAACTCTTCTACACTTTCAAGTGTCTCGCACTCTCTCAAGTTCTAGAATCAAGAAATCTACAATCAGGTGTATTCTACAATAGATAAAAGAAGTGTTCTATTCTTCAATTAAAGATTTTATCTTGTTTGTAACTTTTCTTTTCTTTTTTACTTTCATTTTACTGCATGCATAAAGGGATCTAAGAAATTCCTCAGTTTCTATTTTGTTTTTCACTTTTTTCCCCAATTTTTTTTTCCTTTGGCAGAATGAAAAATGGATGTAAGAGTTGCAGGAAATGGGAGAGGAGATGTACTAGTCTCATTTCCAAGTGGTTCTATTCTTTCAGATTCTCTCTGGGCTTTTTGATCAGCAACTTATAAGTGAAACCTTTGATTTAATGAATAATTGGAAATTTATGGACCATGCATGCCATTTTTTTCTTCTCTGATCTTCAAAACTTCAAGTCAAAGAATTATAAAACCTATTGCAATCTTCGACTTGAGAACTCCTTCCCTTTACAAAAACGTGTACTATACGACTCGACATATACGTGCGACACACGTGCCAAGAAGCTAATATTATTAAAAAATGACATAAAAAGCATTATCGGTTATAATAATTTAATATATTTAAAGAATATAACGTAAAGAAAAGACAGGACAAGTGAAAATGGCAGCATGAAGGACGGAGGATCAATGAAAATTGACTAAAAAATATAACGACATTGATGAGATCTCTATAATTAATTAGAGTTTTTAAAAATGAAATTTTTTTTATAATTAGTGTTTTATCATTTAATAGGCCCTTATGTGTCGCAAATTCAAATTGGTCTGCCATTAAACACAGAAAACTGAATGGTTAAGAAAAATCTCAACAACAACGACATACTCGGTGAAATCCCACAAGTGGGGTCTGGGAAGGATAGAGAGGTTGTTTCCAGTAGACCCTCGGCACAAGGACAAGCAATTCAAAGCAGTATGAAAAAAAATAACGAAAGTCAATAAACCATGGCTAAATACTATAAAAACCTGATAGAGCAGTCAAAAAAAAAAGAGCAGTAAAATTGAAGTACAAGAAACAACAAATAGAAACATCTCAGATAAAGTATTTAAAAATAAAAATAAAAACATCAATCAGATCATCATTTTTCACAAGCATAGTAAAACTCATTCTCTTCCTTTTAACTCTTTTTTAAACAAAAATGTACCTGACTAAGGCAATAAGCAGAAACCCAAAAAAGATTGTATATCCACCTCAGGCTTGTTGTTTCCACACCAACTCAGGAAAAACCTCAAATTAACGATTTCCAGGTTTTTCAATTGCTACAGAAATTTCAAGAATCCCCTAATCAAGGCGTGGTTTTGCAAGGCTGAAGACGGATGTGTAAACCAGTCGTTGGGCGGAGGCTAAAACGAAAAATCTCAAATGATTATAAAATCTTCTGCCATCTTCAACTTGATTACTCCTTCCATGATACTCTCCAAACTTTTCTAGACTTTCCGGAAATAAATTTTGATTTCAAAAACAATTATTTATCTTCTCAAAGGAGAAATGAACTTTAATTTGTGAAAGTTTTCTTATCTTTCAAAAGAGATGTTGCAATAATTAAAGTTTTTCCTTCTCGTTCATTAACTACATATTTTTCTAATAATTACTAAAACTTGTGTTGAGAATACTTTAACTCAGCATACACGTGCAACACACGTGTGAATAAACTAGCATACTTAAAAATGACATAAAAATCATTATAAGTTACAACAATTTAATATATTTAAAAATATTTAAAGAGCACAACATAAAGAAAAGACATGATAACGGCATACAGGACGGAGTGATCAATGAAAATTCACTCAAAAATATAACGAGATTGACAAATCTCTATCATTAATTAGAGTTTTCGAATTCAAATTTTGAAAACAAAAGATTCTTATAATTAACGTTTTCTCATTTAATCGTCCCTCATCTAACGTGAATTCAAAGTAGTTCGCCATTAAACGCAATATATTGAATGATCAAGAAAAATATCAAAAAGAAAAATTTTAAGAATTGTAAAACCAATTTTCATCTTCAACTCAAGTACTCCTTCAGTTGATACTCTTCATACTTTTCTAGACTCTCGGTTCTCTTTCTTTCTCTGAAGTTTTATAATCAGGAAAATCTATAGGTGAGTTCTTAATAAATAAATAAAAATGTTCTATTCTTCAAAGATTTGATTTTCTCTTTGACTCACCTTCCACTGCACCCATAAAGGGATCTGAAAAATACCTCCTTTGTTTATTGTTCGTTTTCCTAGAGAAAGAACAAAGAGGGTATATACAGATAATAAGCATCTGGATTTTTGGGGGGTTTTCTTTCAATTGCATGCGCTGAATTGTTGAGATATAATTAATTACACTAATGGTGGATTTTAATCTATCATCATTTCCTTGTCGGTGATGTCTAAACACAAGGTCCGAACTATCAATGATTATACAATGTGACTTTCACTCTTTTCCAACAAATACAACTCCTTTGTTGAGTGGAAGCCATCGGATGCAAAGGCCGTTTGATAAATCTATATGTAATTTCCAGACGAATACGGTGAGAGCACAGTAAGGAAGGAATCCATTATGTGTTCTCGGAATTAGAGTGTTGGTGGAAGACTAGTCTCTGGGACGTGTAACGTGTGTTCCACTCCTTGCACGTCAAAGTTTGTTTTCCCTCCCCATCCCACACCCCACCCCCGCCAATTGCTTTTTTTCCTTTGGCATAATGAGAGATGAGTGTAAGAGTTGCAGGAAATGGGATAGTGTACTGCATAATTCAACGTGCACGTGCAACACACGTACGAAAAACCTGTCTACTTAGAAATGACCTTAAAATTACTATCAATTAAATTAATTGGCAATTTAAAATGTATAACATTTAAAAAATAAAAAGACATGACAAGTGACGAAGGTCACGATGGAGTCATCAATGAAAATTCAGTCAAAATTATGACGAGACTGATAAGATCTCTATCACTAATTAGAATTTTCGAATTCAAATCTCATGAATGAAAAATTAGACTATTAAATGTGTTTTCTTCTTCAATAATCCCGAGAAAAATATTAATGGGTACTCGCCTACTAATGTCTAGCTACATCGGATTGACTACTACCTCGAGGACTCTGCTTCGATATCATCTAGAGCGACCACTACCTCGAGGACTCCGCTTCAATATCATCTAGAGCGACAACTACCTCGAGGACTCAGCTTCGATATCATCTAGAGCGTCTTCAGGTCAATAAACACAGAATATTAAATGGTTAAAATATCTCAAGTATAAATCCTATTATAATCTTCAACTACCCCTTCATTTGCTTCTCTCAACACTTCTACACTTTCAAGTGTCTCGCGCTCTCTCAAGTTCTAGAATCAAGAAATCTACAATCAGGTGAGTTCTACAATAGATAAATAAAAGTGTTCTATTCTTCAAGTAAAGATTTGATCTTTTTTGCAACTTTTCTTTTCTTTTTGACTTTCCTTTTACTACATGCATAAAGGGATCTGAGAAATTCCTCCTTTGTTTCTAGTTTGTTTTTCATTTTTTTCCTTTGCTAAAAAGAGAAATGGATGTAAGAGTTGCAGGAAATGGTTAGAGGTGATGTACTGGTCTCATTTGCAGGAAATGGTAAGAGATGTACTGGTCTCATTTCCAAGTGCTTCTATTCTATCAGATTCTCTCTGGGCTTTTTGATCAGCAACTTGTAAGTGAAACCTTAGATTTAATGAATAATTGGAAATTTATTGACCATGCATGCCATTTTTTCTTCTGTGATCTTCAAGACTTCAACTCAAAGGATTATAAAACCTATTGCCATCTTCGACTTGAGTTCTCCTCCCTTTACAAAAACATGTACTACACGACTCGACATATACGTGCAACGCATTTGCTAATGAACTAATATTATTAAAAATGACATAAAAAGCATTATCAGTTATAATAATTTAAAGACTATAACGTAAAGAAAAGACAGGACATGTGACAATGGCAGCATGAAGGACCGATGATCAATGAAAATTGACTAAAAAATATGACGAGATTGATGAGATATCTATCATTGATTAGAGTTTTTGAAAATGAAGAAATTTTTATAAGTAGTGTTTTATCATTTAATAGGCCCTTATGTGACGCAAATTCAAATTGGTGTGCCATTAAACACAGAAAACTGAATGATTAAGAAAAATCTCAACAATAACGACATACCCAATGAATTCCCACAAGTGGGGTCTTGGAAGGATAGAGAGGTTGTTTCCAATAGATCGTCGGCACAAGGACAAGCAATTTAAAACAGTATGAAAAAAGCAATAACAGAAGTCAATAAACCATGGCAAAATACTATAAAAACCCGATAGAGCAGTAAAAAAAAAAAAAAGAGCAGTAAAATTGAAGTACAAGAAACAACAAATAGAAACATCTCCGATAAAGTATTTAAAAATAAAAATAAAACATCAATCAGATCATCATTTTTCTCAAGCATAGTAAAACTCATTCTCTTCCTTTGACCTCTTTTTTAAACGAAAACGTACCTGACTAAAGTAATAAGCAGAAACCCAAAAAAGACTGTATCTCCACCTCAGGCTTCTTGTTTCTGCACCAACTCAAGAAAAAACTCAAATTAAGATGAGACGATTTCCAGGTTTTTCAGTTGCTACTGAAATTCAAAGAATCCCCTAATCAAGGCGTGGTTTTGCAAGGGTGAAGACGGATGTGTAAACCAGTCGTTGGGCAGAAGCCAAAACGAAAAATCTCAAATGATTATAAAATCTCCTGCCATCTTCAACTTGATTACTCCTTCCATGATACTCTCCAAACTTTTCTAGACTTTCAGGAAATAAATTTTGATTTCAAAAACAACGATTTATCTTCTCAAAGGAGAAATGAACTTTAATTTGTGAAAGTTTTCTTATCTTTCAAAAGAGACATTTTGCAATAATTAAAAAATTTCCTTCTAGTTCATTAACTACAAATTTTTCTACTAATTACTAAAACTTGTGTTGATATTACTTTAACTCAGCATACACGTGCAACTCACGTGTGAAGAAACTAGCCTACTTAAAAATGACATAAAAATCATTAAAAGAGCATAACGTAAAGAAAAGACATGATAATGGCATACAAGACGGAGTGATCAATGAAAATTCGCTCAAAAATATGACGAGATCTCTACCATTAATTAGAGTTTTCGAATTCAAATTTTGAAAACAAAAAGATTCTTCTAATTAAGGTTTTCTCATTTAATAGTCCCTCATCTAATGTGAATTCACATTAGTTCGCCATTAAACACAACATATTGAATGGTCAAGAAAAATATCAAAAAGAAAAATCTCAAGAAGTAAAAAACCTATGGTCATCTTCAACTCGAGTACTCCTTCAGTTGATGCTCTCCATACTTTTCTAGACTTTCAGTTCTCTTTCTTTCTCTCAAGTTTTATATTCAGGAAATCTACAGTTGAGTTCTTAATAAATAAATAAAAGTGTTCTATTCTTCGAAGATTTGATTTTCTTGCAATTTTCTTTTCTTTTTGACTCACCTTCTACTGCATCCATAAGGGGATCTGAAAAATACCTCCTTTGTTTTTAGTTTGTTTTCCAAGAGAAAGAACAAAGAAGGTATATACAGATAATAAGCATCTGGATTTTTTGGGGGTTTTCTTTCAATTGCATACGCTGAATTGCTGAGATATAATTAACTACGCTAATGGTGGATTTTAATCGATTATTGTTTCCTTGTCGGCAATGTCTGAACACAAGGAACGAATTATCAATGACTTATACAAAGTGACTTTCACTCTTTCCCAACCAAAGATAACCCTTTTGTTGAGAGGAAGCCATCATATGCAAGAGCCGTTTGATGAATCCATATGTAATTTCCAGACGAATACGGTGAGACCACAGTAAGGAAGGAATCCATTCTGTGTTCTCGAAATCAGAGTGTTGGTGGAAGACTAGTCTTTGGGATGTGTAACGAGTGTTCCACAGCTTGCTCATCTTGTTTTCCCACTAGTCAAAGTTTGTTTTCGCCTCCCCCCCGGCCCCGGCCCCCGCCACACAAAAAAACCCCCAATTGTTTTTTCCTTTGGCATAATGAGAGATGAGTGTAAGAATTACAGGAAATGGGATCGTGTACGGCATAATTCGATATACGCGTGCAACACACGTGCGCAAAACCAGTCTACTTAGAAATGACCTTAAAAGCACTATCAATTAAATTAATTGGTAATTTAAAATATTTAAAAATATAATATTAAGAAAATAAAAATAAATGACAAGCACTACTAAAAAAACTGGTTTAACCGACCTCAAAAAACCGACCTCAGTTGAGGTCGGAAAAAAACCGACCTCATGAGGTCGGAAAAAAAACGACCTCATGAGGTCGGTAAAGTCGTAATATTTATTTTTTAATTTTTTTTAAAATAAACCGACCTCATGAGGTCGGTAATACTCTAACAAAATTTGAAAAAATAATGTACCGACCTCACTAGGTCGGAAATTTATTTGATGACAAATATTATAACTTTATTTTTAATTTAAAAGAATACCGACCTCACGAGGTCGGTATTATTTTAAATAAAAAATAAAATTATAAAACATACCGACCTCATGAGGTCGGTATAATTATTGAAATAATTAATCTATCCAGACGCAAGATCGAGCTTAGTCCCAGTTCTCCCTCTTTTCCTCTCACCTTTTCTCTCCCCTCTCCGTCTAACCCTAATAAATCCGGCGCCGCCACCGTCATTCCTGCCAGTCATCTCCGCCTCCGCCGCCGTCCCTACCTTATCTTACTCCTAATCGCCATAGCCGAGCACCACAGAAGAAGAGCAGCAGAATGGGTGTTAAATGGTAGTCATCCACCCTCTCTTCCGTGTTATACCCTTTGCTTAATTGATTCATGTCGAAAATCTAGTTGAAAAATAACATTCTTTCTGCATTGTTTTTTTTTGTTTGTTGTTAGATAGCTTTTCTTTTGTTCTAATGGTTGTGTTGAACCACTTAATTTTCACTATAGTTTGTTGAACTGAACAAAGATGTACCGGCAAACACTTTTAACTAAATGTCCTTTCTGAAAAAAGCTTGTTTTAGAAATGACATTGAGATAAAAGAGTTTGCCTAATTGATTACTTCTTCCAAATCCCTCCCCCATTTTCTATGCTCTCAAACTTAATTTCTTCACTTCATTTTCCCCATATCTCACGCCCTTTTCTTCACTTCATTTTCCATCTTCTGGGTAAGCCCTAATTTCTCCTTTGATTCACTAATTTCGTTTTTCGTTTTAATTCCCAAAGTTACTTCCCTTTTTTTTTTTTTTTTTTTTGGTACTCTAACTAAAATGTTCGACACCTGGAGAGAATTGACCCAATCTTCCCTTTTCTTTTCTCAGTTGTTTGTGCTTGATTTAGGAGATCATTGTGCTGCCTCTATTGACAACTTTGACGATCAGTAGACAGCATCCTTAATCTTTCTGGTATGTATTTTCCTATCTCAAAATGTGCTTTCTCTATTTTAATTGTTGAATTGATGCTTAGTGTAATTTGGAATTAGAAACACCGTAATTGTTATCTTGTTGTCTGTTGTCTTCCATTCTTTTGCTGTCTTTGTTTCTTTTTTCATTATTTAGTGATTAACCTGCATGCTAGCAATCTTTTGATTTATGAACTATTAAAGCTTTTCTCAGTTACCAGCTGGGAATTCCTAGTCTGAAGCTTTAATTTGCTAATTAGGGCGACTGGTGATTTGGGTTTTGAACATTGAATTAAATTAAACATTGAATTTGTTCCCTAATAATTTCAAATTTGGTGTTATTTGTGTAGATGGAATCTCGTAATTGGATGTATAATAGGACAAACGAAAACCGAGGGGGGATGAGGCAAGAATTTGTAGACGGTGTCGATGCTTTTGTTGGCTATGCAATGACACTTGAAACTTTTCTAAGTCATGGCTTGGTTAGGTGCCCTTGTGTGATATGTCAATGTAGGAATTACGAGAAACCAGAGATTGTTAGGCTTCATCTTTATAGAGACGGCTTTCAAAAAGATTATACAGTATGGACTAGTCATGGAGAAATGAATAGTAATTTTGGTAGATTTCAAGACTTTGTTGTTGGTGAAAGTAGTAGGGCGGTGGAACCTAATGTCCAAAATTCTAGAATGCACGACATGGTTCAAGATGCTTATGGGATGCGTTCCGATTTTGAATCGGTAACCATGGTGAAGAAGCTCCAAATGAAGAAGCTAGTCGTTTTTTGGAACAGGTTGAAAAAGGCTAGTCGGCCCTTTATATGACGGGAGTCCCACTCTCAATTGTCTATTTTTGTTAGATTATTAAGCATCAAAGCAGATTGGAATGTTCCTCGAGGTGCAATGGATCTTTGTGATTGGCCTTATACATGAATTAGTTGACCCGAATTTAGAGATACCTGAAAATTACTATAAGGTGAAGAGACTAGTGTCTAAATTAGGACTCTCGTCGATGAGAATTGATTGTTGTGAAAATGGATGCATGTTATACTATAAGGATGATGAAGGTCTAGAATCTTGTAAGTTTTGTGGAAGAGCTCGTTTTAAGCGGACTCGTAGCGGGAAGAGGGTTGCCGTTAAGGCGATGCATTACTTACCTCTTACACCAAGGTTAAAGAGGTTGTACGCATCAAATAGCTCCGCTCCTCATATGAGATGGCACAGTGAAAATAGAAGGCCGCCTGGTGTTATGTGTCATCCATCAGACGGAGAGGCTTGGAAACATTTTGACACAACATATCCAGACTTTGCGGCTGAACCACGAAACATTAGGTTGGGTTTATGTTCCGATGGATTCACTCCACATTCTGTTTCTGCTACACCATATTCTTGCTGGCCTGTTTTCTTAACACCATATAATCTTCCACCAGAGTTGTGCATGACTAGTCCTTATATATTCCTTACTTGCATCATTCCTGGCCCACGTAATCCAAAAGTTTTGATTGATGTATACTTGCAACCTTTGATTGATGAGTTGAAAATGTTGTGGGTTGAAGGGGTTGAGACGTTTGACGTTTCTCTTAGCGAAATTTTAATTTGCGGGCCACTTTAATGTGGACTATTAATGATTTTCCCGCCTACGGGATGTTGTCGGGTGGATGACCGCCGAAAGTTAGCTTGTCCTTCTTGCGTACGGAGAATACTAAATCGTTCACTTTAAAGCATGGCAAAAAAAAATTCATGGTTTGATTGTCACCGTCAGTTCTTGCCAATGGATCATGAGTTTAGGAGTATGAAAAATGCATTTAGGAAGAACAAAATTGAACGAAACTATCCACCTCCAAGACTTTCAGGAGAGGAAATTTGGGAGAGGGTTGAGAACTTTCCAAAAGTTACTGAAGAACCACCGTACAAGTTCGATGGGTATGGCTTGCACATAATCGGACCAAACGAGCATATTTTGGGAGTTACCATATTGGAAGGATAATCTTCTCCGGCATAATCTTGATGTTATGCACATTGAAAAAAATTACTTTGATAATTTATTCAACACAGAATGGATGTCAAGGGCAAGACAAAAGATAATCCAAAGGCAAGATTGGACTTACAGGAATATTGTATGCGTAAAGAGTTATGGTTGCAGGACAAAGGGAACGGGGTCTTCAAGCCCAAGGCTAGTTATTCATTCACAATGGATCATAAGAGAAAGATTTGTGAATGGGTTAAGAACTTGAAGATGCCTGATGGGTATGCATCAAATTTGGAAAAACGTGTTGATATGGCGCAAGGAAAGTTACATGGGATGAAAAGCCATGATTGTCATGTTTTCATGGAAACTTTACTCCCATTGCATTTAGTAGCTTACTGCTCGAATCAACTGAAGCCTATGACGAGAAATTAGTTTGTTCTTCAAAGACCGTGTTCCGACGTTGAGAGTAGACAACCCGGATCGGATGCATCAGAATATTAGTGTAATAACAAGTAAGCTGGAGAAAATTCTTCCACCGGGGTTCTTCGATGTGATGGAACATCTTCCAATTCATCTTGCGCAAAGAAGCTCGACTCGGAGGCCCAGTTCATTGTCGTTGGATGTATCCCTTCGAGAGGTAATAGGTGTAAATTTTTATTTATTTCTCTCTACTAATTTATTTAAAAAAAATCATGCTTAAAATAACATTATGCAGAACTATTGGCAAGTCTAAACGGGGTATCAAGCAGAAACATAGAGTTGAAGGATCAATTTGCGAAGCCTACCTTGCTAAGGAAACAGCTCATTTCTGTTCTTACTACTTTGGGAATGATGTGCCATGCTTGCGAAACAGACCCAATCGGCATTATGAAGGAGGTGAGAATGATGCTTTAGCGAAGCCGATATCAATCTTCAATCGACCGGGTTCAGGTTCAAAAAAAAGTACAAGAGAATTTAATGATATGGAGTCTAAATCTGCATCGATACATGTCTTGCTAAATTGCCCGGAAGTTCAACGATATTATGAGTAAGTAATTATTATTTTGCACTAAATATCCAAGTACAAAGCATAACAACTAACTCAAACTCCATTTTGTCGGACAGCTACTTTGTGCATTTAAATGGCATTGAAAAAGTGTACGACCAGTTTGGGAAGTGGTTTAACGATTATGTAAGTGTTACAGCCTTTTCAGAAAGCTAATATAATTTAAAAAGTGCGCATTATATTATTGCTAACTTACTATTTCTTAACTATTAATAGGTTTACGAAGACGTAGTATGGTTACCATGACCAACTTTTAAAGGACATATCTTGGGGACTGGTATGGTCTATTCTATGGACAAATATGTGGTAAATGGTTTTAAATTTACTACCGAAGAACGATCTAAGCATACGAAAACTAACAACAGCGGGGTTTGGGTTAAAGGTGGGGATGGAAACCAAGCCGGGGTCGATTATTATGGTGTAATTAAGGAGATCCTAGAACTGGAATATTCTGGTGGTGGCAAAAAAAGAATTGTACTTTTTCGGTGCAAGTGGTTTGATCCAACCCCAAATAGAGGTACAAGGGTACTCGAGCAAAGATAACATCATAGAAGTCAATCACACGAGGAGTACGCGGCTTATGATCCTTTCATTATTGCACAAAATGTTAGACAAGTGTACTATGCTCCTTATCCTCGCGCGTCCCGAGATAAGTTTGCTTGGTGGGTGGTAATTAAAGTCAAACCCGTGGGTCGAGTGGAAGTGGAGAATTGCTGTTGCGTTCCAGGATGACGACATATCAGTTGTTCACCAAACAGTTGACAATGAGTTAGAAGATGATTTAGAGCATGCAGAACACATATTGGAAGAAATAAATGCAGAAGATATTAATGCAGAGGTGAACGAATGTAATAATGAAAACGAAACAACTGATGAGGAAGAATGGTCAGAAGAGGGAGATGGGGATGGGGATGAGGATTAATAGCAATTAGTAAGTATTTTGTTTAGACTTACATATTTTCTTTACATGTTTAAAATTAGTAGCTGATTGTTTACTTCCTATTTATAGGTTCTATCTGGAATGGTTTAGCTTTATTACTCGATTTTCGAATACTATCAGTGTTTTGGAGTTGGCAACTTTTATGAAAGAACATAAATGTGCATCTTTATTCTTCCTCCTTAGCCTCTTAAAAGCATCCTTATGTTGTTTCTTTCTCTTTTGTTCCATTTCAGATACCTCAACGAAGACATTCTTTGAGCCATTTCGACATTTTAGAGATCTGAGAAGGGTAATGCACTTGACAATATTGATGGTGTAGTGGTACGTTTTATGAATTTTTTCCTTTTGTAGAGTTTTACCTTACTAGTCCTATTGAGGCAAACTAACATAACTAGCAAGCATGTAGAAAATATGAACTTGACAAAATGGTAGTCATGACCTGATGTACATTAGTGAATGTTAGACAAACCTGCAAATTGCCTATGTTAGACAAACCTGCAAATTGCCTGCATTTACTTGACCTGATGTACTAGTATCCTCTCTGCTAGCCTGTTGAGTTCCAGGATTTGCTATGACCTGGTTCTGCTTTTTGCATGGATTTGAGATTATATGGATTTGAGTTCCATGGATTTGCTATGACCTGATGTACTTGTAGGTGGTTTGTTAAATTCCTGACTGTCTGCTGTTGTTTTTTCCCCAGCAAAACCATCCTTGACATTGTTCTAGATATTTCCACATATCTCAACAACTTTAGATGGAGATACAAAGTTGTTCTCCTGATTAGCAAGACCTGCAGGTATCTCATTTTGCTGTTGCAAGTTTCCTGAAGTTACTTCATAACCTGCAGGTCTTTTATTCACTTCTTGGCTACCTTATTCTGCATATCATCTTGTGCTTGTGTGTCAATTTTGTCATGCTCTTGTCCTGTATGCCAGATGTTTTGAAGGAAAGTCAGGTAATGTAAAGCAACTTAAATACATATGTTTATCGATTTTAGCCTTTTGCTGTAATCCACAGGATCTAAAGAAGGTAGATAGTATGTTAGACTTCATTGACTTCTTTCAAGTTTAGGACTATCATAGATGTCCTTCTTCTTTTTGTATTTGTTCAGAAGGATTGTTGATTCTTGTACTGCCTGACTAGCTTCGTGCTAAGTTTCCTTTTTTAGTTTTCAATATACTAGTTACCTTGTCAAAAAAAAATGATGGAGGTGCTTTCTGGAGCTTAAATGAAATTTTGAATCTTATTTTGTTGTCCAGGAAACATTATTCATTGTGCTTTCCGGAGATGTTATTTGAGCTTCATACTTCTCAAAGTCCTGTAATACAGGATTGTGTTTTTTATTTCAGTCACCCCCTAGTATCATGTCTGAAGCTCCTAAGTTGATAAGCTTGACACAGTCTTCAAACTCAATTCCATGTATTCTCCATTTCAAACTGAGACATATGTGATTACTCATAACCTGATTGCCATCTACTACAGTCACTTTCATTGTCTAATCACACTTCCCATCTTCTTAGCAGTCTTCATATCCAAGAAACTATGTGTACTACTGGAGTGTAACAGTACAGGTACCATTTGTTTCTTGACTTCTCCTATAAGACTGATAGTAAGAGGAAACACAGTTCCTATTTGTTTCTTGACTTCTCCTATAAGACTGATAGTAAGAGGAAACACAGTTCCTGACAATGCATGCGAACTAATAGCTTCTTCGACAATCTCTGATTCATTGAAGATTATGGGTTCCTCATCATCTATTGCTACAATTTCCTCCTCTGGTTCTTCCTTTTGTTGATCCTCAGCTGCAGAAATACCATTGAGTTGCTTATTTTTGTACTGATGACCATAGATATATGTATGACCACATGTGTAACACAAGCCTTGCCTTCTTTGTGAATCCAACAACCTATTGTTGCTCCCTCAAGACTGAACATTCTTCCAGACTGAACATTCCATCAAGAATCCTATTTATTGCCTTATTGCTTTCTACTGTTCCAAGCAAGAGCGACGAAGGATATTAAGTACGGCGGAGATAACGGCGCTTTCAAGCACCTCCATCATTTTTTTTGACAAGGTAAGTAACTAGTATATTGAAAACTAAAAAAGGAAACTTAGCATGAAGCTAGTCAAGCAGTACAAGAATCAACAATCCTTCTGAACAAATACAAAAAGAAGAAGGACATCTATGATAGTCCTAAACTTAAAAGAAGTCAATGAAGTCTAACATACTATCTACCTCCTTTAGATCCTGTGGATTACAGCAAAAGGCTAAAATCGATAAACATATGTATTTAAGTTGCTTTACATTACCTGACTTTCCTTCAATATACTTGTAACTATAGTATATTGTATTTTGTACGTCGTAAACAACAAGATTTGCTCAATGTTCAAGTGCGGTGATTCCTGTAACTACGTATCTTTGCGTGTATCTTGCAGCCTTTGTTTCTTTTTTCTCAAATTACACCACCTCATTTCCACATTATTGATAGATCAGTGATGACTTATTCCAATTCCTGCAGATGTGCAAAGTTGTTCTCACACCAGCAGCCTATTTTCCACACCAGCAGTCAAAAAGCAGCATTACTCCTTATTTCTCCATGTATCATTCTGGTGTCTAGCAAACACCTCCAGCCTTCTCTGCATATTTTTTTTTTTTTTTTATCATTATGTTTCCCTCCTGGTTCACACCAGCAACAATAGCTGTTGCATTTGTGATGCTTCTATCGCCAGTTGTCAATATCCACCAAAGAAGCATCGATTAATTATGTGACATGACCACTGTAGTTTTTCTTTTAATGTAGAATCTTTGTTAAGAACAACAGTGTTATGCCCCAAAGAAGATGTTCGCAATCCGAGCTACACCGATTCCTCTAGTTGCACATCATTTAGCGACCGGCCTTCGATTCCCCGGTCACCATTGTTATCCATGCTAAATGGAATCGACGGTGTCCGAGCCACAATTGCCAAAAACTTCTTTTCCACACTAACCAAGACCAATCAATTTTCCACCTCATCATGATCGTTTACTCTCCCGGTGTACTTGATCATTGCATCGAATTGCCCCGAGTTCTTCAAAGTACACCGATTATGTCCAATCGGGTTTGTTCTCATGACTATATTTCCTAAAAAACCAAACATTTCACCATACCATCCGTAGAAAGCATGGTTTCCTCATCTTACCAAATGCCCTCATCCACCAAATAATTGTGCTAGAGTACGCACAATATTCAAGAACCACCCGCACATGATTGTGCATATTTTCCGTAACTTAGCAACCTCATTTCCCGCAATGATGTATGATCTCAGATTGTGTAAACTAGTCCAATCTATCAGTGGCCTGCAACTCTACCTTCTAGTTGCTCCAAAATATGCTAGATGCCTAAACAGTTTCCAGTCTTCATGAATTGTCACTGAGCTGCTGCTTACCAACTGCTGCACATGGCAGTGCTGTTTTCCACCAGCACTATACCAGCAATCAACTTCACCTCTGCAACACATCATCTCCCCTATACCTAGAATCAGGTTATCCATCCAAAACAGTTGTAAATGAATGGTTCCATCAATCTGTATCTTCCCATCAAGTGTTTCCCACCAAAAAACCTTATTTTCCATTTTTCCCCTGATCATGAAAAAACAGTCGTAATGGTCCAAACCATCAGGTTCTCCATGCAAACTATTTGTGAATGATTGTATAAATCATTATCCATCATCGTAGCAGACTTTCCGACCTAAAAAACCATAATTCCCATCTTGCCCCGCATTAAGAAATACCAATGAAATCCACCCTCCTCTTACTTATTGTCAAATTATCAGTAAAGTGGGCAACACCACACACTGATATCCTGTCAATAAGCAAATCTTCAGACCACATCGAATTCTCAGTACTAGACAATCTTACTAATAGCCAACAACTTTTAAGAGTTTTTCACAAACTAGTGAGGCTTAAATCAGTGTTTTCCTAATTTATGTTTGTGTAATTGCAAAGTATTTTTACTCTTGTTCTTTGTTTCATAAGCTCACTTTTTTCTTCTTCCAAGAAATAATGGTTATGCAATGTTTTGGAGTATTGTCTGTTGGAAGAAGTCATTTTAGAGTAGGGTTGGTGTTACCATCTAAATACTTGATTATACAACTACACTATTTAACCACTGCAGTATACATGTGAGGCTCTCAAGCGAGATAGGAGTCGTTGGGTCTTAATTTGTGTTATTGAGTTAGATTTCATCGTCGTCTTATAGTATGTACTGCTTCTTGCAAGATGTTATAAAATCTGTATTTATTTAGCAAATGAATGACTATAGTTATCTGTTAGGCCATAGTTTAAAGTCTGCTGGTATGTTGTTTACTACTTTGGCTGAAATAGAAACATTTCACACACTGGATCCAGATAATATATGAAGGTCTTTACAATGAATTTCATATTCACTTTAGCAACTGTCTCCATCTGGACAGGTTTGTCTCCAGACTCCGGAACAGCATTGTCAGCCCCTGAAGCAGCTGCACCATCCTGCATATTTACATCAGTTTCTGATGTAGTTGAAGGAGCAACTGAAGCTTCATCAGTTTCCATTTTGGGTGTCCCTTAGCTGTCTCTTTCACAACTGCGACTTCCACCTCTTCTTCTTCCAAAAGCTACATTACAGACCAAAACCATCAAGGTTAGATGATATTCTTTCCATTTATTTTCACTGGGACTTCCACCTCTTCATCTGCCACTTGCTTGCATTTTGAACTATAGCGTGTTTTATTTTTGGTAGCCAAATCTAATAAAGTGTATTAGAGTAACAAACATGTATTACTACTACTATGTATTGCTTTTCGATTAATTTATATTTGCGATACTTACATATATTATTGTATAGATGGGTGTGAAAAAAAGGGTAAGAAAACAAAGAAGGCTAAGGAGACGGGGGTTTCCCAGAGACCACAACAAGACCTTGTGATTAGAGATAGAAGCCCGTCACCACGTCTCCCACCACGCGGTGCTCCATTGCCTTATGATCCCCTCATGAACGGCATTACATATAGTCTTCCACCTCCATACAGCTTTGGTCGGCCCTATATGGCTCCACGCGAGGGCTTTACTGAGGCGCCTCCCCAGAGCCCCTCGATGATCTCCACACAAGGCTATCCTACCCCACAGGGCTTCACTCGGTATACTTCCGGATCTCAGCAGGCTACATCTAGTGGTACTCCAACGGCCACTCCTAGCCCGACTGCATCACATCATTCTTCATCATCTACTGAACAGTACAATATTACGGGTCCTGATCTTCAAGAAAGTAGATCTGCGCCTCACAATCCTACCGCGAATGACTTACGTGAAGGTGTAAGTGCTTCACAACTGGAATCTTATGATTCATCAGGGCGACTCATCATCGAGCCTGTAGGATACGGGTATGAGTTTCCTTCTGCTAGAAGCACTCCTATAACCAGTTGCCTTTATCCAAAGATTATGCTCTAAATCAATTCTAAGTGTTTAATTTTTATATTTTTGGTAGTTGGTTACCAGACAAAGCTTCAAGAATCCTTACGGATGAGATAGAAAAACTATTTAAAGACTCACCTACTTGGGGCCAGATGTCACCAAATCGCCAGAGACTAATCTATTATGCATTTAAGGTCTATGCATTTATTATTTTTAAGTGTACAATCCGGTTATATTGATTGATTCCTTATGAATAAACTCATTTACTTTTCATTGCAGGAAAAATGTGTCTGGCGCCCGGAACATGAGAAGCAGCTAGCCCAAAACTTCAAGAAGAAAGCTCGTGACTTACTAGGTGACATGTTAGGAAGGGTTCGTGAATCTAATAAGAAGCCCAAGTGGATCCTTCCCGAAAACTATGCCAAGCTACTTCATTACTGGGCAACTAATGAAAGATTCTTACAACTAAGTGACATAGGGAAGAAGGCTAGAAATTCAACGAAAGGTGGCTCCCTACACACTAGTGGGGCTATGAGCCAAGAGGCCGTGAGGAGGAAGCTGGCAAGTTTACCTTAAGTCTACTTGTAGGATTATGAATTTACTTTATTTTCTTTATGTCTAATCAATTTATTCTTTTGTAGGAACTAAAACGGGGGACGCCAGTGCTTCAAGATGAGGCGTTCAAGATCACTCACGTGAAGAAGAAGGCAAACACTAATGATCCAGACCAGTGGTGTGAGGAACGGGCTGAGCGGACCTACGTAAGCTTCCTTTTATTTTTCATATTTTGTTTGTTAGATTAAGTTGTCTGTAGCGAGTGACTTACTTGAAAACTGATTGGTTAAGATGTAATATCATCTACTTCATCTAGTTTAATTTGTATATGGATTGAAGTAAACTGAATATGTAAGTCACACGTGAGAGAAAATATTTCCAACACGCATATGAGTGCTTCACAACAGTTTTGAAGCAAAGGTTGAGAAGAAAAGATTTGATTTTAGGCCAAAGGTGACCACCTAAAAGATTAGACAGTTCATTCTCGAAATTATCAAAATAGGTTCTTCTGTGATGTAAGTTGGTTAATTAACGGTTTGTTTTTTAGGACAAATATGATATAAAAAGATTAGAACAGTTTGTTCCTTAAATTTCTCAAATGGGTACTTATGTCTTATGTTACATCGGTTTGTTAATCAAAGAACAATATTTAGGCAAACATGGCCAAAGAATGGTAGTTGTGTCATGTGGTTTAGTTAAGCAAATTTTTTATTCTCAGGGCAAACATGGCCATAGAAAGTACTACATCAGTTCATTGTTGATTTTTTTGAAACGAGCATATAACTGTGGTAGTATGGTAGGCTGAATATGTATGTTTCCGTGTATGTTACTCTGAAGAAACGGTTTGTTTTAGTATGACATGATTATTAATTAAGGTGTAGGAGTACAATGTCATTAGCTGCTCCATAGACAACAGATATTATAGTGTCACACATTTTCGAAGCATCTAAATAATGCAAAGAGCCGGAAGCTGCTTTGACAAGAAAGAATTTTTGGACAGTGAAAAACACATTTTCTTGGACAGGAATGGTCAGAAAACTAAATTTCCTAGCAGTGGAAGGTCAAAGTATGGAGACATACTTCTCATTTCAAGTCTCAAACTCATAAACGAAAGCTTATAACCAGTGTAGACGATGATGTCGAGTGGGTTGTGATTAGATTTACCCACACCTCTCTGTTGCATTTACAACTCAAATTAAAATGCAACTTTCAACCCATGGAAAATGGAAAAAATAAGATAAGGAAGGAAGATGAAGTTAATTTAAGATTTTGTGCTTGAACGTGGTATAGGCAAGATGATGAAAGAATTGCAATTCAATTACTAGCTTCACAGTTAGAATGTTAAATGACTTCTCTCTCTCTATCTGATCGTTATTTATTTGATGTCAACTACTATTAGCTCACTGTACTGATCTGACATGTAACCTGATTTTTTCAATTGGTGTTGATGAGTCTGAGTGATTTCAACCTTGTTCTATTTTGGTTGTTTACTAGACATTTGATAGTTTTTTCTGTTGAATTCGAGATTTAACTTGGTTGCTAATTTTACTTTCTAATTTCAGAATCAATATCAACATTCAAAGGCGGAGTTTCTTCGTACTCAGCCACCCAACACACAGCTGACAGAAGAACAAAGGGAGGAAAGGTGGCTTGAGAGTGTTGGTGGTCCCACTAGATTTGGCACAGCTTACGGAATGCCACATCGTGCATTTCGTCAATACCGGTCGCCCCTGGAAGGCCTACATTCTTCCAATACCGAGTCGTTTGATCGAGTGAGAGCTATGGCCATGGAGCAAAAGATTGCCGAGCTATCTAGCCAACTACAGGCCTCAGAGGAAAGGGAGAGGCGAAGGGATATGCAGTTTGACGGTATGAGGGCCCAATTAGATGCATTACTTGCTTCGGAGGGGATTCCCTCATGTCGATGATGCTCGTAACCCCCATACTCAATCTAGTGGTGCGGATAATGATGGGACTCACGTGTCAAACACACAAAGGCATGTTTGAATGTTAATGTTGTGGTGGATTTGTGGGTTGTGTAAGTGTTTTGTAGATGTTTGCGAGGGGTGAAGTAGTCTAGTGTTGTAGACTAACTAGTGTAGATTAGTTTAATGTTTTGTGGATGTTTGTAAAGGTTGAAGTAGTTTAATGTCTCTTTTGAATGTTTGAATGACGTTTTGATTCAATTTTGAAGTAGTTTCGAATTGAATTTGATGTATTGGTGGTTGTAGTATATGTGTTTGTTGAAGTAGCTTAATGTTTTATGGATTTGTAGTAGTTTGGTGAATTGTTGGCAGCTATTTGACTTGGTTTTAGTTGAATATAAAATTGTTTTCATCGTGACAGGGGGGCAGCTGGAATAGTAGTTAGATTCTATCAATTTTTTTCCAGAATACCGACCTCATGAGGTCGGTTTCTGCAAAAATTTTCCAAAAATTAAAAATTAACGACCTCATGAGGTCGGTTTTATGGAAAATTTTCCCAGATATTGTAAATTACCGACCTCATGATGTCGGTTTTCTGCGAAATTTTCTACAAATTGCAATTTACCGACCTCATGAGGTCGGTTTTTTGTAAAATTTTCCCAAAAATTACAAATTACCGACCTCATGAGGTCGGTTTTCTGTAAAATTTTCCCAAAAAATTAGAAATTACCGACCTCATGAGGTCGGGTTTCTGTAAATATTTTGCAAAAATTATAAAATTCCGATCTCACGATGACGAAAATATAAAACAATATGTTACATAATCATATTCGTGAGGTCGTTAAACTCATATCATTATATTATTAATATAATTTACCGACCTAACGAGGTCGGTAATTTATATAATAAATATCTGACGTAAAAAATTTTACCGACCTCGTGAGGTCGGTTTTTTGCGACCTCATGAGGTCGGTTATATTACCGACCCACTCTTTTCCGACCTACTTTTGAGGTCGGTTTTTTAAAACCGACCTCGTCACAGGTCGGACATAGCCATTTTTTGATGTCGGTAAAACCTGTTTTTTTATTAGTGAAGTGACGAAGGTCACGATGGAGTGATCAATGAAAATTCAATCAAAATTATGATAGATTGATAAGATCTCTGTCATTAATTAGAATTTTCGAATTCAAATCTCATGAATGAAAAATTAGACTATTAAAATGTGTTTTCTTCTTCAATAATCCCGAGAGAAATATTAACGGGTACTCGTCGACTAATGTCTAGCTACATCGGATTGACTACTACCTCGAGGACTTGGCTCCGATATCATCTAGAGCGACCACTACCTCGAGGACTCCGCATCCATATCATCTAGAGCGTCTTCAGGTCAATAAAAATCGAATATTAAATGTTTATAATATCTCAAATATAAATCCTATTATAATCCTCAACTACTCCTTCATTTGCTTCTCTCAACTCTTCTACACTTTCAAGTCTCTTGCACTCTCTCAAGTTCTAGAATCAAGAAATCTACAATCAGGTGAGTTCTACAATAGATAAATAAAAATGTTCTATTCTTCAATTAAAGATTTGATCTTATTTGCAATTTTTCTTTTTCTTTTTGACTTTCCTTTTACTTCATGCATAAAGGGATCTGAGAAATTCTTCCTTTGTTTCTAGCTATTTTTTCCCTCATTTTTTTCCATTGGAAGAATGAGAAATGGATGTAAGAGTTGTAGGAAATGGGAAGAGGAGATGTACTGGTCTCATTTCCAAGTGGTTCAATTCTTTCAGATTCTCTCTGGGCTTTTTGATCAGCAACTTGTATGTGGAACCATTGATATAATGAACAATTGGAAATTTATCGACAATGCATGCCATTTTTTTCTTCTCTGATCTTCAAGACTTCAACTTCTTCTTTTAATTATTTTTGGTGATTCCTATGTGACTTGCTATGTGGTGCTGCTCAAATGTTGAGGTGTTCTTTCTTAAAAAAAATAATATATATATATATATATATATATATATATATATATATTGATTTTTATTTTTTGGAGAAAAGATGTCACATTTTCGGTTAATTGTTGCTTTTTTGGTGGTACTTTTTCAGAGTTTTTAGTTAAAATTGTCGCATATCTATGGGAGTAGGGAAAAGCCGACGGACTCGATCTATATGTTTTAAATAAAAGCGGCTGAGTTCGATCGATTATATTTGCGCCAAAAATTGGAAAAATAAAAACTACCGGAGCTTGTCGTTTAAATATTCCGCAATAATAGTTTTAGTATAATCGGTCGGTTTTATTTGTTTTTTTTTTTTTTAAGAAACCGACCAAATCGGTCGATTTTTTGGTCAAAACTCTGGTCAAACCTTTTACATAAACCGACCGAAGAATCAATTGAGCTCAGTCGTTTTTTTTTTTTTTTTATTGCCGATTTTTGGCGCAAAAAAAAAAAGAGTGAGCTTAGTTAGCTTGATTTATCAAAAAATTGGGATCAAACCGAACGAGTCCTTCGATTTTTGGTTGTCGGGTTTTTCAATTTGTGCCGCATTTTTTGGTAGTCACTGTCGCCAGTGGAGCTAGGTAGAGTTGAGGATCCGAACCCCCTTCGGCGGAAAATACCCTCTATATATATGGTTAAAATTATTTATTATGTATATAGTAGATGTTGAACCCCCTTGTCTTCTTCATGTATTTACTTTTTCATATTTTTGAACCCTCTTAATGAAAATTCTGGCTCCGCCACTGATCACCGTTAAGTTAATTCTGTTAGCTGGACCAAATATGCTCCACTTTAGCAAATCTGAGGGACTAAAAATGCTCAGTGTTAGATTTGAAGGACCAAAATAGAGCTACTCCCTTAGAGAATAACTTGTTCTTGCATCAATGACAAAAATAACTTTTTATGCTTATAGCCTAGAATGAGTCAGTTTATTAAAAGTCATTTGAGTTGTTGTAACAACAACAACAACAACATATCTAGTGTAATCGCACAAGGTGGGGTATGGGGGGTTGTTGTAACAACAGTAGTTTTTTTAATGCATAGTAATATGTGAGTTCTTTTCACTATGTCTAGTTCATAGTTATTTCCATTTTGAGAGAAAAGAATTTTCCAAGTACAAATATTGACTCTGCCATATGCTGCCACAAACTAGAAATTTTCTCTGCTTTGTCGTGCTCCTTTCGTTTATTTGGATTTTGGCGATCTTAGCTAGTGTTCTTGTTGTACATGAAACATGAATCGTAACGAGGGATGATGAAATTGCAGGCCATTCCCCCAAAATTTGCCAACAATTTGAGAGAAAAGCTAGCAGGTTCCGTTAGTCTTAAAAGGTCCAAGTGGTGCAACATGGAATGTAGGACTGACTGCAAATGGAGATACATTATTCCTCAAACATGGGTGGAAAGAATTCGTCGACGCCCATTCACTAGAGGAAGATGACTTGTTGATCTTTAAGTACAATGGAGACTCGCGGTTTGATGTTTTAATGTTTGATAAGCAGAGCTCGTGTGAGAAACAAGCTTCATATTTCGTCAAAAAATGTGATCACACTGATGTTGCAAGTTGAGGCAGGACAAAGAGGCCTGTAACAGAAAGTAACGATGCAACTGATGAATCTTCACATGATGTGTTTGAGGCCACTGCAACAAAGAAACATAGTAAGCATACATTGACTCCAAGATCTAGTGCACGGGGTACTCGAGCTAATGTCAATTTGCGGTCTAGGGAAATCAAAAGTAAGCCTTCTGACTTGAATCTCAATAACATATAATTCATGATTTTGCTTAATTATTTGACTTGAGAGGTGAAACTATTCATGGTTTAATGACTTTGACGGATTTTACATAACTTGATAACAATACAAGGTACAAGTAGTAGAACTGGTGGGTATACCCTGGAGTTGACATCTAACAGACGGGCTATAAATGACGAGGAGAAACAAAAAGCATTTGACTTGGCAACTGCAGCTGTAACACCAAACAGTTTTCTGGTGGTTATGCGTCCCTCTCATGTATATAAAGGGTTTTACAAGGTAAATAAATGTTATGCTCTATATTTATGCATTCGTAGTTATACAAAAATTTGGCTGCTGAATCAATTGAAATGCTGCAGTAAATTCCATCCGAGTGGGCAAGGGTCCATCTGCCTCGCAGGAACCTAGATGTTATGCTTCGGATTAAGGAGAAGACGTGGCAGGCCAAATTCCAAAACACAGATTATGGTGGTGGTCTAACTGGTGGTTGGAGAAGGTTTGTTCTCGAAAATTTCCTTGAAGAATTTGACGTGTGTGTGTTCAATCTTACCTGTGGAGAAGATGGAGCCACAATCTTGGATGTCAACATATTCCGAGTTGTGGAAGAGGTCACCCCACCATCTCGAGTAACACCAGCTTCCTCATCAAAAGTTAGGAAGCCAAACAAATTTGCGAGGAAGAAAGCCCAGTAGGAACTGCATGATGGATTTCTTTTTAGTGGGGGTTTTATGTTTAGCTGTTGAATAGGTTATGGAGATGGCTGGCCTGATGGTTGAACATGTCAAAACTTTTTTATTCCTTCTCTCTTTTAAATATACTATTCTCGCCTTATCGGCTGGGAAATCTTAAGCTGTTGTAGACCATAGTTTGATGTCTTCTGTGATACTGGATTTGTTGGATTACTTTTTAGTTCAGTTAGTTTCCTTGTTCTAATATGTCCTTGCTAAAATGTTTTGAATATGATGATTTTCACAAGGTGAAGTGTATCCAAAGGTTACATTAATGTTGCATGATGCAACCAGTAAGGTTTTGCTAATGGTATTATATCGACAGAAAAAGTGCTCAAACATGAGTCAGATAACCATTTGGCTGATCTAATGTAGTCTCCTTTGCTGTATCTCCAGGACCAATTTTTACCTCAGTGTGCAGAATAGTAATAAACTCTTTACCTTCACCTCGTTTCACTGAATGAAAATACTTAACCTTTCATGTCACCAGTTTTTCATTTGTGTCACCCCATATTCGCGATTCAAATGTGCCGTCAATGACAACTTTTAGTTTTCCATTTTTTAGATAGCTGTTGCGTTCATGCTAGTTTGTGTGCACCTAGACTACTATATCATCGGGTACTTCTACCCCCATCGGCACATATATTGGGTAACTTTTGTCTACCAACTTAAAACAGATGAGAAGAAATCACCTTGCTATTCGATGCCAACTTTTAATCTAATACTCTTGAGCCCAGAGAACACACCACTTTGCTTGAAAATCAACTAACATTATCAAAAACCAAACAAGTTAGATATCATAGCAAGAGGGCTTCCCAGTACGATTTATATGTGCCGTTTACATGCTCTTGGTTTGCTTTCTCTAAATAAAAGAATGTTAAAGCCATGATTCCACAAATATCATATATCGCCTCTTGGAATGAGCAGTAATCAGAAACTAAAAGCTACTATATCAACTATTGCAGATTGCGATTAGCACGTACATCCACATGCACAAGAACACCAGATACTAGGCCAATTAACAATATAATTATAGAAATCAATGATGGAAAAAAGCTTTTTTTGGTCGCCTATGCCAAAATATCTTGGAAGATATATGGCCTTGACAGTTACATAAAGGTTACATAAAGGTTACAGAAGCAGATAGATCGTACTCGTAGTACCTTATGTCATCTCATCTACTACAAGAAAATCCCTCAGTTAGACGGTCTCCGGGCATGCAACAAACTGCCAACTGATTAAAGCAATTGTCGATGAGATGAATAGTTTGAAGCCTTCTACTTTTAGAAGGTGCCATCCCAAGCCACCCTCAGATAACTGAAAATACAACAGCAGCTTAGCACATCATGATGTTGAATCCAGCACAAATTTTGGACAAAGGGAGTAGGAAGCACATGCAACTATGTTTGTTTGAACAGAAGAAATTTCTTCCGAGTCGGACACTTATCCTAAAGTATTCATCTCAAAATTAAAGCTGGACGCAATAAAGAAAATTTTGAGTATCTTCGTCTTTTCTGGTCAAATGAACCATTTCAAGTTACAACCAAAGAGATTTCAAAGCTTAATTCATGTAAAAGAGCTGGCTCATAAGATTTTCTTGCTTCGGCAGTAATAAGTTATGAGAAGACAACTGACCTAGTAATGGATGGAATTGTTGCCACAAGTCCAGCACATGCATATATAATAGGGATCAAAGTCTTGGGTTTGTTTTTCCGTAGCCACAACAGAGATCCTAGTGCTGCCAGTAAATATCCAGAAAACCTGAAATGACATCATGGAATAAAACAAAAGTAGCAAAGCCCAACCTGCAAACACAAAAAATAACTCTGATGGTGATGAAGAAGAATGTTGCAACTTAAATTATACTTTATCTTTTTTTGTTACTCACTCAGTCCCAATTTAAGTATCCTACTTTTCTTTTTTTTAAGTTCTTTTCATTCGTTAAGTTGACAATTCAAACATCATACGTGGCAAGTTTATAACCACAAGATTGAAAGGACATTTTAGTACATTATACACTGAGATATAAACACTCAGTTTTCAGTAATACAACTTCTTTAATCAATTCCGAATGCAGCTGTGAATAAGATTTTATATGATACCATTGTACTTTACTTTAGGAAACTGGCACTTAATAAAATATTGGCACAAGAATAATTTTATCTACGATCAGAAGACAGGTCCGTACATCACACAAAATTCCCATTTTCTCAGTTACATTCAGCTAACCAGTCCGGTTAAGTAGGTATATCAGAGCCAAATTTAAAACTGATAAAGGCATGTTAAATCAGGCAAAATTGAAGCATACTAAACCAAAGTCCAACTGCTTGAAATTTATGATTTTGAGAAATATTTCTGTGTGTCAACTGATGTTAAAGAAAAATAAAGTCCCGCAAAATCTATAAACCCAATTAAAGCTTTAAACAATTCCTACAAAAGTAAAAACTGTTTTTTAGAATTACTGATTTGCAACTTTTTCTGAATACAGAACTAAAAGAACCATCCGTAAATGGTCTTTGTTGATATAGTACTAAGGTTTGCACCTAAAGATAAGATGCTTTTGCTAAAAGATGAAAAACGATGCACGAGGAAGAAGAGAATTGATCATTTGATTCATCAATAACCAGGTTTCTATATAGTAAAGTAACTTTTTTTTCCTGTAGTGTACCTAAGTCAACTTTTTGGTTTTGGATGTCTCTGCTGTTTTTGGTTTTCAATGTGTTGAAGACACAGTTTTCAGATCCCATAGGTTTTGGAAACTCTGCTCCCAATTCCTCTTGTTTTGATATATGAATTCAAAGAGTAAGATAGGCAATAATTAAATTCTATCATCTACCAAGGAATTAAGTCTATGTCCAGCCACTTTGGAAATATATTAAATGTCCGCAAAAACAAACTTTAGTTGCAATCAAGCAACCAAAAATAGGGGAAGAACTTTTAGTATATTATGCATGTTTGTCTTATCTCTCAAGTGCTTTGTTCTTACCTGTTCACAAATTATATTGGTGCCACCAAAAGGTGGTGTAAATTTCAATTATCAGAAGCTGGCTGAGAAGAAAAAACCAGTGTCGCGGGGCCACAGGAAATTATGTACTCCCTCCGTCCTAATTTAAGTGTCTAGTTTGATTTGGCACAATATATAAGGAATACATACATATGAATTATACAAAGCAGACATAAGAATAATGCCAGCAATCAAGATAACAACTCTTATAGTGGTTCTGATTAAAATAGGAAAAAGGAAACATCCATTAAGAGAGAACAAAAAATTACTTGATATGGATCAAAACTGTCGATTCCAGTCACATTAGGAAATGTAGCCAAACAAACAAGCTGCAACAAAAAAAAAAGATGGATTATTAGAATAAATAAGATGCACTGCAGGGTATAAAAAAAAAAAAAAAAAGATGGATTATTAGAATAAATAAGATGCACTGCAGGGTATAAAAAAAAAAATGAACCAGAGAGAAGAATTATCTGCAGAACCTCTCAAAAGCCCTTTCCTAAAACTGTTATTTGGAGAGCTATTTCATTAACTAAAACATAAGTACTGAATAAAAATCATTACATACTCCCTCCGTTCACTATTACTTGTCCACTATTCCAAAAATAACTTTTCAATTTTACTTATCCACTTTCGCATATCGAGAGAAAAATAATTTACTTTGCCTGTTTTACCCCAAGCATTAATTACTCATTTTCCAAATTTACTAAGACTATACACCAATTAATATGAGTATCATAGTAAATTATGCACTTTATTTATTATTTCTTAAGGGGCGTGCAAAGTCCATACTGAACGAGTAAAAGTGAACGGAAGGAGTAGTTAATAATATGTATTCACCTTTATTAAAACCTGAGCAAATATACAATCTCATTTATAGGCCAAAAGCCTTTTTTCAAAAAATAGAAAATTGATAGATCATATATATATGAGAAAACAGTTCACTAAATTGCATAATAACACATACAAAAATAAGAACAAAGAAAAATCAATCAGTAATAGCATCACAGTAGAAACTAAGCGCAAAATGCGTATAAGGAGATCAAAACACGTGTTGAAGAATAAGAAAAAAAACGTACAAAGCGGTAGCGGAGTAATAGACGGCGTGAGAGCCGAACGTTAGGATTGCACGGTTAAAACATATGCATATGCTGAGATGGGCTTTTTTACGTGCTATTAGGCCACTTACTACTTTAATATGGGCTCTGCACGTTTTAAGTGGCTTAAAGTACATATTTCCTAGATTGTAAGGCCATTTTATAGCCCATACGAATGACACTATTTGAAGCAATTTACGAAAAATAAAGCTACAAAAATTAAATAAAAAAATTGTTATCGCATACTTTTTGCTAGAAATGTTTTAGTTAAAGCACTTACATTTTATGCGTTTTTGAAATATAAAAGTTGTTGTTAATCCGAGTACATCTTTTTTGCGGGGGAAATACTTTTTATTTTTTATGAATATTTACTTATTAAGACCATTTAATAATCGGAAACACATCATTTCATTCTTAATGAGAATCTCTATAGCCATGTAAATGTTACTCCCTCCGTCCCAAAAAGATTGTCACTTTTCGCTTTTCGAGAGTCAAACGAGTTGTTGTTTGACTGTAATTTTTTCATGTCTTTTAAATATTTTAAATTATTAATTATGGTGACTTATAATACTTTTTACGTAGTTTCCAAATATGTAAATATTATTTCGAGAAGTTTAAAGATTCCATATTCTAACAAACAGTTAAAATTAAGAAGTTTGACTCTCGAAAAGCGAAAAGTGTCAATCTTTTTGGGATGGAAGAAGTATGTATGAGATGTTTAGGATTATAAATTTTAAAAGTGTTATAACTACAAGAATATTATTACATTTTTAAAATTAGGTGCCGAGGCAAACTACGTCGCATACAAATTGAATATACTAAATGTTGTCCAAAAAATCGTAGAAATAAGATGTGTTTTTTTTATGGGAAAGGTGAAGGAGATGCTACACTATTAATGGAGTTTGAACTGTCTACCTTAACCGTGGCAGGCACGAAGCTCACCAAGTAAACTAACTCTCAACCCAAAACAAAATGCGTTCAAAGAATATTTCTAGTGAAGAAGTTACAATCTAACTTTTGTCACAACTTCGAACCCTAATAGTGACAAAGCTACAACTGCCCTATTGAATGGACAAAATGTCACCATCAAATTAAACTGTATTTTGCAAAAATGGGCCGACAGAATAGATGGAATTGGATTACAGGCCTTTGTAGCTTTTGTTGGTTGAATTGGTTAGCTGTAGTGGGCCGGCGGGTATCCGCCGTGGATGGGGCACAGACAATAAAATCTTCTGGTTTTGGATTAATTGCAACAACATATAAATCTATCAAGTAAAGTATTTTTGATAATCTATATATAATTAAAAAGAGGATAGTTTGCAATAGCATTGTGCCAAGTGGCAGCGTAACAGAATGCCATGTGTTACAATTAGTTTAGAAAATAGTTAATTAGTTATTAAGTAGTTATTAGTTAGTATTATTTAATAATTAATTATTTAATGTGGATTTTAAAAATAAATAAAAAAAAAAAGGAAAGGGCAACATTCCAGATGGTTAGCATGTGATAAAACTTCCACGTTTCAGTTTAGTTAGTATTATTTAATAATTAATTATTTAATGTGGATTTAAAAAAAAAAAAAAGGAAAGGGCAACATTCCAGATGGTTAGCATGTGATAAAACTTCCACGTTTCAGTTTTAAAAAGTTGGCAATTAATAAGGAAAAGGAAAAGGAAAAGGGGGAAATCAGAAAGGAAAAAAAAAAAAAACCTACTCCTAAAGTAACCCACATCAACTCCACGTTCCCATTCCTCATCTCCTTCACCTAAATACCTTTCTCCACGAACCCTAAAATTAGGGATACCACGATCTTGCTTTTTTCATAATGGAGCAGTTTACAAAGGGCAATAAATCATGATGCAGCGGTTTGTCATCACTCATAATTCTTGACAGAAATCCTGAGTGTTCTCTGCAAAAAGCCCTCTTTGCACTAAAGTGAGTAATCGATTTCTTTAAACATAATTCTTTGTACTTCACATTGATGAACACAATTTATTTAATTATATGCTTGAATAATTTGAACACGTTGATTTTACTCTTCTGTTATAACAGTTGCTCTATAATATTGGCTTTTCGTTTCTACTCGCTGACTCGCTGTCACTATTGATTCACACTTTTTCTCTATTAACAGAGGAATTAATGGCGGCTCAAAGTAATTTTATGAGCGAAATTAACACCAAGCCGATGAATTGGAGGTTAAAGGTTCGTATTGCCAGGCTTTGGGAAAAACCACTTCGATAGTCCTTTCTCAATCGAGCTTATTCCGATGGATGAAAAGGTTAAATATTTTCACTTTACTTCTATTTTGCATCGTTTACATATGCATCATTATACAAGAATTAGTCTTATTTACGATTTAGTGTTTTTGCGTATGCCGCATTCACGCAAGTTGGCAGGAATATTATTCAAAGTTTGAAAACGATGAACCAAGAAATCAAGGAATTGGGTTTGTACATCATGAAGAATTTCATGGTTTGTCCAAATAAGGAGAACCGAGGACCAAAGACCACAAGTGTAAGTTGATTTTCACGCAGAAGACCATTGTTGAGGAAATACAAGATCCATATTTCGACATGTGTATCTTCAAATTCAGACCCTATGAGCAGTTGTCTAATCCACAAGACTTTGACGACACCGAACTATTCGGTAATTAAATCTTTTTCCTTTTTTCTTTTACTTTCCGTTATTTGCTTTCTATTGTCCATGGTTTGAATGGCTAATACCTACAAACCAAGCTACTATTTTATAATTTGAGAAAAACACTATTTTATAATTAAATTGCAGCAGTTGTAGGAAATAGAAGAAGAAAAAACAGAGAAACAAATGGAGAACTAATAAAGAACAACTAATATCGTTCTATGATGAGAAGTTGAACAGGACTTTTATCATATATGTTTTATGCAAAGAAAAACAAACCTCTATGCTTGAAAGCAAATAGCAGATCATACTATTATTATAGGAAACATTTGTACTACTTTTTTTTTTAAGAAAACCACTCAAAATTAAGAAAATGTTGTCATTAGAATTACATGTAAAACTTTCAAAGAGTGAAAAAGACTAACTTTGTAGCTATGCAAGTTAAAGCTGATGACATATTAATTGTAGTCATGCTAAGTCTATAATTAACTCTTAAGCCTCATGCCATTATTTTTAGCGTGCATTTGGCTTCATAAGTTTGTGATTTTTGCTTTCAACGCTTTCGGGAGTCATGCGGATGTATCGATGCAAACCGCTCGATGCACGAAAAATCTAATTGATCGAGGTTTAAACTATGATCACCAAGACCACACCTAATACCTAGGATTGTAAGACCGGTAACTTTTGGATCATAGGCCTTAAAATAGTTTTTACGAAAACTCATTTTATAATAGATCTGCTAAGTTTCAACTCTCTCTCATTAAACGTTATATGTGTAATGTAATGACGCACATCTCTCATTCAACCCTTTCCATCAACACTACCAAGCAAAATATTTCATTTGTTTTAGGTCGCTTTGTGCAAATGACATGCTATAGAAGAGTTAACACATCAAACAAGTTTAACGAACATGAGTTTTGATAATTGAATCATGGATTTTTGACAACCATGGATTTTTTTCTCTCAACCATGTTGTATTTAATGAATTTCGAAGGTCGCGATCACTATAGTATATCCAAATAAAGAATTTTTAAGGAAAGGTGATTTAAAGCCACAAGGAAACGAATGTTGGAATGATCTATTCCAAAATTGAGAAAAAGGAAAAATGGCCAAATTCACACAATTTTCAACAGTCTACCAACAAGGACAAGCAAGTGATTATAACAGAGAAGATTTCATGAGCCAGTGAAGCAGAAAGAAGAAGACATCAGCTAGGTTTCTTTCCACTATGGTCTTGCAAGAACCATGATAGAACCACCAAGAACTAGGGACTTATGACTCCTTCAATCTATAGAAACTTATTCAAACATATTGATTAGTTAGTTTTTTAAGTGAATAAGCTTACTATGTGTTGTTGCAGCCCATCTAGCATCTATTCATGTGCAGCTACGTGCAATATTACATATGCAATTGGAATGCTTAATTACAATTCTGTTTGAAGGCTATTTACATTTGCACCAAACAAATATTCTGCTGAAGGGAATTCATACGGATGTCCATGTCACTTTCATGAAATAATCTGCACTTTTCAGTTCTTCAACATACATACATATTAATTCCTTTAAATTATTGCTTTAAACATTCCTCAACTATGACCAATTTGACCGATTTCTTTGGTCAATACTTTTGTAGATGTTATCGGCCAAATTGTGAGTTATGGGGACGTACGGATCCCGTCAACCAAGATGGTAACATCCGGATGTTCATCAACGTTGAGCTACAAGGTTATAAGTAAGCTTTCCACAACTAATAAATGCTTAATTAGTTTGTAATTTTGAATCATGTGCTTAACCTTATAACAATTGTAGGAGCAACAACATATCGCAACATTTTGGGGCGACTTTGTGGAACAGATCAAGCCACATTTGATTGAATCGAATGATAACTCGTTGTCGTCGTCATGCGGTTGGTTAGAGCACATCGATTTCGAGGTTATTAAGTTGTCTACTTATTTTGCAATTCTATGTCTTTGTACAATTAGCAAACTCTTATTAATATAATTAAGTGTGCAAAACAATATTCAGTGAGGAACATGGCACGTTTCCAAGCTTTGGATCAATTCAGATCTTCCTCAAATTCTTGACTTTAGCTCCAGGTTTCTATAAGTCATGCTAAATTTATGGTCATTTCAAATTAAATTTTATTCTTACTCTTTATTAACGTATCTCAAGTTACAATGTGAAACAGAATCGTCTCAGTGTGTGGAGAAAGCTCACAAAGAATTACTCAAATTTCGTCTCAAAAGACTCATTCTATTGAAGATGAATTAGCATCTGGAAGTGTTGGAGTTAAAACTATTGAGGCTTTGATTGACTCTAAGCATGTGAGTACCTAATTATTAATAATCAAAGACAACAAAGAAAACTTTTACCTTATCTTTCTGTCCATAACAGTTGTATATCCAATTTTTATGAGCAACCGGGAAACTTCTGGATTGTAGCAACCATTGTATACATAGACCTAGAGCATGGATGGTCTTATTTAGCATGCAAAATGTGCGCAAAGAAGGTTGAGCCAGAGGGGAATAAGTTCTATTTTAAAAAATGCGGGCAAGTTCCATCTGCCAGTCATAGGTATGACCATAATACATACTTCCTTAACTTTTTTCATAAACAAACTTAAAATTGTTTCTATAATGACTCTTTCCAGGTTCAAGCTAAAATTAGGAGTGATAGATGACACCGGTACAATTATTTTGATGATGTGGGATAGGGATGCAGCAAAAATGATCGGAAAGTCAGCAAATGATTTAAAAAATGTTGTATCTGAGGTATACTACAACCTGTCTATACAAAATAAGACCACAAACGTGTAAAAAATTATCATTAGCTCACTTCTATATAGTAGAGGACTGAAAGCATGTTTACAAAATAATCAACTGCATGATCTTACAAATGTATAAAGAGATTTAAGCTTTTACATATCAATTTTAAGTTATATGAACCAGTGATTGGCAATTAAAAATATTTTTGTTTACTCAAATTCCAAAAGAAAAATATTGTAAAGCCTTTAATCGGCTCTTAAGTTATTTAACTTAAGTGACAAATTTGTTATCAAACACCCTCTTTAGTAAAGTATAAAACCAGTCTAATGTGTAATATTCATCTTTTTTTTTCTTCTTCAATTCATTTTTTATTTGATTGGCTTCAGCACGTCTACGGAAATAATAAGAACTAAAGGAGAACACTGCTTGGTTATACGCATAAAAGTTTGAGTGCTAGATAGATGAACTGTTGGACTATTGAGTGCTATTTGAGTCAAAGATGAATAGTTATTAAACACTTAATATATCCAACATTAGTTTATTCAAACGTTTGAATTACAATCACTAGCCACTACTCTTTAATATTTGATAGGCTCCAAATGCTACCAATGACTTGTGTCGTTACAGTAGGTTGGTCGATTTATTTGATCAACTTATGAAAAATCATACATTCGATCCTTATGTAGTTGTAGAACTATTTTTTTGGTCCCTTTATTTAATTTTTTGTTGTCAGATATGTTGGACTACTCTTTACCGCATGGAAGTGGCAACCGCTGGAGATATTAGCAAACCTAAATTCGCTTTTCACCTGATGAAAAGATTGGTGTTTTTGATGCTAATTTTTCATCTTCTCTTGCTGCACAACTTTTAACTCAAAACAAATGGTTAATAATGAAGTTGAAGCAACTATATATACCATGGGAAAATGTTAGTATGTGATAAGACTGATCCGAGAATATTATATCTGTGATATGTCACATATGGATCATATACATCTATTTCTTATCTCTCCTCTCTATTTTTTCTTTTGAACAATCGGCGCATTTTAGTATGTGATAAGACTGATCTGAGAATATTATATCCGCAATATGTCACATACGGTTCATATACATCTATTTCTTATCTCTCTCCTCTCTATTTTTTCTTTTGAACAATCCGCGCATCGCGCGGGTAGGTATACTAGTTTGTTTAAAAAGGGCATATGGTTTCTCTCTTCTTCTTTATTAATCACATAGTACTACTTTTCAGTGAATAATGCAACATTGCATGCTGACAAAACATTAACATCCAGCAATTCGCCGAAAAAGAAGTAAAAAAGAACATCATTCCCTACATAAAGTGCCAAACATTTAATTCTCACACGCAGTAATAAATTGAAAGAAAAAATGGAGATGAGGAGTCAAACTTGATCTTGATTGTACCTCGTGTGAATTAAATACTGTTATGATTGCCGTTCTATTATTGTCAAATTATTTGTCTGGCATACTTAACCTTTTAATGTCTTCTCTAGGAACTATATAAAACACACACTACTTATTGTCTCAGTTCAATCACATCTTTAAACAAAATCCTTATCTACTCATCTTATTTGGTTAGAGATTAAATGCAACATTTGCAGGTCGATATGTGAATTTTGATGTCTTTGGAAGAAAATCTAACTCCCCAAGAATCACACACCAAATATAAATTACTTCCTTCGGTTCATGCTATGTCTTAAGGTTTTGGCACATCCCTTTAAAGCATACATCTAATTGCTATATATATTTGACCAAATTATAATCCTTATTTGTCTTTAAACATCTCTTTTATTTAAAACTCCATGAATAAACAGTACTCTTGACAACCAAATATGGAAAGCTGACTTCTAGCCTATTTGGCAAACTTCTGGGAAGGCAGAAGTGCTTTTTATTGAAGAAAAAAACTGTTTATTTTATAGAGATGAGGTGTTTGGCCAAGTTGTTAGAAGAAAAAAAAAAGTGCTAAAAGAAACAGTGTTTCTCCGAAAGCACTCTTGAAACCTTAATCAAGCATAAATTGTTGATCTAATATTGGCAAAAATATTTTTCAAATTGATTAGTCAAACATACATTATTTTTCAAGAAAAATAGTATTTTGAAGAACACTTTTCAAAATAAAAAAATTTAAAAATTTGACCAAACAGACCATATACAAAAAGAACATTTTATAATAACCAAATACTCCAATGACCTAAATGTTCATATAGTTAAAAAAATACAAAAGATATTATCAGAGGGAATAAGGTGAGAGTAGAATCCTGAGGCAGACAGAGAGCATGTCATTTTGAAGTAGATATGGTTCCAAAAGTTCGCCGGCAGCGAAGAAGGTAATCCAAATTAAAGGATGAAAGGAACCAATTGCCCAAGATAATATATTAAAACATATAGATCGTGGATAATATAATAAGGTAGTTCAAAATCGGTTTAACTAAGAAATCAGATGGACCTGGTGTCTAACTCAATCTCAAAAACTAACTCACGAGGTTATGAGATTGTCCAAGACTATATAAGATAATGATCAAAAGGCATCACGTAACGCAAGAAAAACAATGATTCAATAATTAAATTATATATACGGGTAATATAAATATTTTTTGCGATATTAGTGTAGGTTAACATATTTTTGCAGGTTATTTTATCTTATTTCTTAAGTTGTCAGCTTATATACTTGCAATAAACGAGTAAATAATAACATCATATTGTGAGGGGAAAAAAAGGTACAGTGACGGTAATAAACAGAATTATCTCAAATTTTTTGTCTGCGTATTAATTTTCTGTACACACTCAAGTTCCATTTCAATGGGGTCCAACAATCCAGAGACTTATTACTGTCATTTTCCCTGGTCTACAGGTAAATTCATAAGTACTTCCAGTTTTCATCAGTACCAACTTGAATGTGTAAAAAGAGGCCCTACTACTATGCACTATTGTTATGTAACAAATAGTAGGATTTTGTAGTTGCATCTCGATTTGGAGTCCGATATATATATATATATATATATATGGATTGATGGAGCAACAGCGTTAATAATTAATTTCAAGTAATATATGAGAAGGCAGTAGTAGCTATATTGCTATAAAGTGTGACCCATATGTTCATAAATTCACCCTGAATTCACAGCCATTATATTGTACTCCACAAATGATTAAACTTATATATCCACTGATAGTGTAAACAATTTTACATTATCAACGTAAGTTAATTCTTTTCTATTTCTGAATAACTAGTTTCACTTTTCATCATGAATATTTAACAGTGTGAGGTCATTTTTGTAATGATTTAATTGTTAAAGATATTTTTACACCGCGTGTTAAGCAAAACTCTTGTGCAAAAAGATAGTTTTGCTCTTGGAGGAGCTTTAGAATAAAGAGTTCAGAAAGCAAAGGCGGACGCAGCCAGTAAATTATGGGTTCAACTGAACTCAAAAAATATTTTTAGCACGGAGTATAAGTATATATGTAAGGAATTACTAAATTATAACAATTACTACATTTTGAATTTATAATTTTTTAAGTAAAATAGATTCAATAATAAACATTTAAAAATTGAACCCATCAAATTAAAATTTTAAATTCGTCTCTATTCGAAGAGCTGGAATATAGCTACAATGTCTAGTAGTTGAGTACAACTACTCAAAGTATGTACAGTATGTACTAGGGGATCGGAATAATGCACATATGTTGCTATCAAAATGTCTCTTATTGAAAGCAATGAACTACCCTGTTTTTAGCTTCTCAATTATTGAACCTTTTTTATGTTTGTTTGTACCGTTTTTACTGTCTTTTCTCTCATCTCTTCTACTCCCCATACCATTCCACAATAATCAAAACAATAGTAAAAAAATTAGAAATCAAATATTTAGCAGTACTTTTGGACTAGTTGCCTCAGGTACACTAGAAATGTAAAGACAAAAACGAAATGGACCGTTTGTTTTGAAACAGCAAATTAATCAAATGATATATATCTTTGGTTTTTTATATTTGAAATAATTGGGCTTTTGGTCCAACGGTTATTGATAAATTTTGGTTTTGATCCATGTGGTATTGGTTAAGCAATCTAACCTTTGATTAACTAAATTTTGTGTTTTCGATCGATTTTCAAAGCATATTCAGCTATTTTAAAATTATATTACCTTAAAATATGAAGAAACAATAAAACATAAATAATTGAAGATTTTATCACTTAATAATTCGTTATATTAGTAATGACTTATAATTAGAGGGATCAAAAGTATTCATGATTTGTTAAGTTCCTCGTACAAAAAAAAGTTTAATGATGACCAAAATCAAAGTTTGTCGATACCAAAATCAAAGTTTGTCGATATTTGAGGGACTAAAGGTGCTAACTTCTCTTTATATTTAATTTTTTTTTTTAAAAGTTGGCAATGTCGTGGCTCATGGCACACGTCAGTCGAAACGGCGTTGATTCCGCTGATTCCTTTCTTTCTTTTTTGTCTTCTAATTCTGTACTCTTAAGGGGATTTGGGAAGAAATAATACTATATGATTATATGGTGATTCTATTCAAACTTCGAAGCAAACATGTCTCTACTATCTTTCTCTGTGTGTAATATATTATTCTACGTACCCCCTTTACGAATAACTATGGAAGAACGATTATTCTTCTCAATTATTTTAAGTTGATCTGTTCAAGTAGCACTATAGTTTAACTTGTTAACGACAAAAAGATGAGTATAAACGTAGAATATAGCGCTAGTTAATTAGTAGTATGAATTATGGAGTATCTACGAATCTAATACTTGATGAATGATGAGTCATGTGCTTAATGCTTGACCGTCCATGTCGTTTAACTTGCGAAGAATCGACAATTCAATTAATTGATTAATTAAGTTTCCGTTTATGCATTTAGGATTTCATATTAAGTTATTGGATTTCATATTAAGTTATTCTTTACTTAGGTCTATGGAATAAAGAACATGCTTAAGAGATCTGAAACCCTTTTGTAGCTCTTGGAGGTCACTTTGCTATACTCTTACTTTAAGTAACGTTCATCGGATGGCATCTTAAAATTCTGTAATTTTTATATGATCTCCGTCTTAAATTTGCATGTGGTATAAGACCATTTTTATTTAAATGTGGATGATTTTTTGTCTCGTACAGGTCGAAGACCGAGCAGAAATATTTTTTGAAACACAGAGCAAATTGTACAATTACATATTCTTTTAACGTGTAGAAAAAACTAAAGGAGAACCCTATCGTAATACCCAACGAAAATGTGAAGTAAGAAAACCTAGCTTTAAATTATGGCCAATTATTTTGAAATTTTAGAACACAAAGAAAAAATTTATGCTTACAACTACAAGACATTTTATCAGATCCAGTAATTAAAGTCAGAACAAACTGTCCCTCAAAAAGAGAGAAAAGAAAAGTTAGAGAAGCATTAATTTAAATTAATTACACATAAAATGAAAAATTACAAGGGAAAGAGGGGTTAGGTGTGTGATGTAATGAGACAAAGGTAAGGAATATGGAATATTAGCTTAAAGCAATTTAAAAGTTTTAAAAGCGAGCTAGCTAAAGAGAGAGACATGCATGTTGACCAGAGGGAGTATAATACTAGCCGATTTAATTATATGAATAATAATTCCAGCTATGAACCAAAAAAATTAAAATTAGTTGTTGTTATTATAGCTAGTATTAATATTCCAATCCGTAGTCCAACACACAGGATCGGGAGAGAAAGAGACAGATAGAAAGGAGCTCGGTCGATCAAGAAGAATATTAATGGGCAGAGATAGAGTTATAGAATAAGGTTGAAAATTCTCATCTCCCGGAGAATCTAGAGCGCATCAGGCGCTGACCCTGCTTTTCCTATTCTATTAAACAAATCAACCTTTTTCTAATCTTCCTAACCCACTCGCGCAACACCCCACCCCACCCCTCCTCCCAAACACCCAGCCACACACACACATATATATATTTAACACTGTCATCATAACAAAAAATATTAGAGAAATTTCTCATCAAAGTTTAAATTTGATTAGTTAAGTGAATTTGAATTTTAAGGCGTTTGGATGTGAAAATGTTGGAAAAATTGAAAGAATGGTCAAAAACACTTGTTTGGCTAAAAAAAATTCATAGATTTTTCAGACTTTTTTTTGGTGGAAAAGTACTTTGAGACACTTCTTTAATCTTATGTTTCATTCAGAAAAAATCATTAAATTTCTATGCAAATATAAACGCATTATTCTTGTATATACAAACTTCTTTATCCAAGCATTTTTTGAACTCTCTTTAAATAATTGAAGGGACCACTACAAGAAAAAATATATTTGGCAACAATTTTTTTTTTATTGCCATAGATTGATTATTGTTGCAAAAAGTACTTTTGGCAACAATTTTTTTTTATTGCATAGACTTTTCCTAACGGCTGTTATTGCAACAACGTGCAACAACTTTTTTAGTTGCCAAAAATATTTTTTGCAACAATAATTAATACTATGGCAACAAAATTAAATTCTTTGGCAACAAAAAAGTTCATTTGCCAACAATATTGTTGCCAAATATTAAATTTTTGTTACTATTTCTATACTTTCTTGTAGTGGACGTCTTAGAGTAACGATAAAATTATTTTTGTGTGACCTACAGATAACGGGTTCAAACCACCAAATCAATCACTAATGATAGTACCGTTAAGGTCGACTGCCTACATTGCTCCCCTTGAGGTGTGCCTCTACTCTGAATTTTCTATGAACACGGAATGTTTCGTACGTGCACTAAGCTATCTTTATTTTCTGTCTAAAGGAAATTGTTCAAAAGATAGCTAATGTTGTGTTAATAAAACACTTGTTAGGGAGATCATATCTGATATTCTTAAAAAGCCTAAATTAAAATAAGTCATAGGTCAAAAGAAACAAGTACTCATAGAGAGGGAGTATGTCAACTGGCTATAAGGTAGAGGACAGAGTCACGGCCACAAGTCACGTGGGTTGACGCCGAGGAATATGGTTGGCTTTCTCTCTCGGTAATACCCATACACTTAGCTTGAATATTTTAATGTTGTTGGGAGAGTGGCCAAGAAGAAGGGCTTGACAATGACAAGATGAGAAGGTGAGTCCAATACTGAGGAATATTTGGACACGGAGAGGGAATATTGGTGTTCCTACTAAAAACATTACTCCATTTCACAATATACTCCCATCATTTTTGTATTTGTAGTCCTTTAAAGGCAAGTGCCGTTGCCTTTTTGGACCTCCCTATATTTGCACATAACTACTTCTACGCTCCTGTCCTCACGCTCCATTTCTGTATGCTTTTTTTTCTTTTTCTTTTTTTAAGATAAATAAAAATAAAAAGATAAAAAGAAAAGTCATTTCATTACGATGTTTTTTTGTTCCAACAAATTTATGAAATGTGCTAAAATGAATTTAACATAAACAAAGTCGTCCCTAGGAACTTATATATAGCTCTAGGACAAGAGTATAACCTTGAATGATTATCGTAAAATAATGCATTAACTTAACTTATTTATCTAATATTTTTTATTGCATTAATTCAACAAATAATTTTTGCACATAGGTTCGTGTAAAGACCAAGAGGGCGACGCATTTCCTTGCTACCCTTATGTTGATAATCTGACCTTTAGACACTCAGTTAGCACCTTGAAGAGTCGACTCGAACATGAAGAAAGTCTAAAGGAATAAATCTAGATATTTATCAGCCATTGAAGCCTAGTCATTTTGATTGTGTATTACTCGGTAGGGGGAAAATAGAGCTCTAGAAAATTAATAGTGGTTTCATGAGGATTAAACAAAATTCACATAGTCTCTATATCGTGGCATATGAAAGGTACATTGTTGGACTACATGCCTTCTCAATCAATCTAATTTCCCCACTACGAGTTCCCTCAGGAATAGGCTAGACTTTTTTGTCTTGATTTTTACTCATAAAAGAAAATGGTGAATTGATGTCTTAGTCTAAAAGGTTATTTAAGAAAATATGAAAAATGAGTCGGATACATGTGGGACTGAGGCGCCGGTGTCGCCGAAAGTCCTAGCCACCCTCTGACACTTCCAGCCTATTCATTTCCTTCTCTACGTCTACGCTTTTTCCCGTTTTCTCCCAATTAGCCACGACTAAACCCCGTTATTTGTGGCAACTTCCCACGTGTACACCAACACTCTTTAATGTTTCTACTCTAAATACCAAATATAGATTCGCACGTAGATATAGTATATTTGATATTTACACAAAATATATCTTGTATTCATCGTCTTTTCCACTAAATCCCTTCTTTGCCAGACCAATTAAGACTAGTCTTAGTCTAAACTTATATATCCCGTGGCCGGATTTAGATTAGATCTCTGCCAATAGACAGCTTTGAAATTTCTAGTAGGTATATATGCTCAAGACAGCATTTTAATGAAATTATTCTTTCCTTTTTATTTTATGAGAGGAACAGACCTGAGAGAAAATATCAGAAGACATTAATAAGATTTCAACCCTACAATTTTGTGAGAGGAAGAGACTATGGGGAATATTAGTTAAAATACTAATGGAGTATATGAATGTGCACCAATAGTTTTATCCAGTGTGGAAAAAGAGAGGTATTAATGTCGCTACTATTCTTTTCCTTGGGTAAATTGCAGTGTGATAATGATGGAGAGATGAATATTTGTAAGGAGGTCTCTATGCATTGCAGAGTACTAGTAGTAATTTCTGATGAATGTCATAATGTTGCTTGTCCAGAGACAACATTGCAAATAGGATTGAGCCATTGAGGCATGGAAGAAATCAAGAAATTAAATGCGCTTGTGCCTTGTTCACAGGAGACTAAGGACTCCAATTTTAACCTGGCTTTATGCATTGACTAGCCATGTCATGGAATTCTTTAGTATGTAGCAATATTTCACTGTGTCAACTTGAAACTCTTGCCTAATTAATAACCATGATTTTCTGCTCCCCTTTGAATTTGTAGCATATGGTCGAAATTCATAGCGGGAATGTTAATTAGTCCTTAGTTACATTTTGCGTTATGGCTATATATAAAAATAGTAGTCTTAAAAATAAATGAGCATAAATACTCGAATTTTGTTATAGAACTTGTAGAATAGGTAAAAAATATGACACAAATGGACGATGTATCTAAAATTATTTTAAAGTATGAGTAAAGGGAAAAGCTATAAAAACCATTATTTGACAAGCAGTACTCTTCTCAGTATGACATCTTTCTACATTTGAAAACAATTTAACATAAAGTTTTTTTTTATTTTACCCTTAATGAAAAGCTTCCATAGCTACACAAACGTTGTGACATGTTTAATCCCACAAGTTTTAGAAGTCTTATGACCATATACATATTATGACAAATTTAAGATCACAAGTTTCAAATATTTACGTTTCCTTTTAAAACTCGATATTTAATGAAATATTTACATAAATTAAAATGGAGGAAACGTCTTCTTTCTTGTCACGCCCCGAACTTGGGCCAGGACGTAACACGACATCCGGTGCTTGACTACATGTGACCGAGCAAACCAACTGGCTGGCTGAATCAACATGTGATAACAAAACATACTGAATGCGGAAATAAAACTAACACATGCTGATATACTAAAAGTCTGACTGTATAAATCACTGAATGCGAAAATACTGAGCAAAGTTTGAACATAACAAATTTGCCAATCATGGCTAACATAAAAAGCATGCGACTCTGGCTGTCTACTACTATAGTCCATGAAGCCTCTGAAGAGTACTGAAAATACTGACTGTTTACCGGGACAAGGCCCCATCATACCTATCTCTGAAATACTGAAAACATGATTAATTGTAATAAGGATAACGCCCCAAAAGAACTGAGGCTCACCAAGCAGTTGATACGAGAATCCTAGCAAGCCAATCTGACGTCCTGTAAATCAATACCTGCATCGTGAAATGCAGGCCCTAGGCAAAGGGGACGTCAATACATTTGAACTATACAGGTATGTAATATAACTAAATGAAAGAAATATAAGTGGGGTGCTCGAGAAAGGGCAGCCCAAATCAATAAACATGTATATATAATCTGAAACTGAAACTGATAACTTAACTGAACAAAAGAAGTAAAGTAATAGGTACTCCCTGTTCTGAATATGAATCACCTGTTTTACTGGATTTATAATCTATGGCCTTGGCCAAGAATAGCCAAGAATAAGTGCACAAATATATGGCTCGGCCCAAGTAAGGGCATCCAGCTATTGCTTCGGTCAAGTATAAATGCACAAGTATGTGGCCTCGGCCAAGTATGTGCGTCAGTCGGTGGTCTTGGCCAAATATACATATACATAAGACTGTGCCCTCGGGCAAAGATACAGGTGCTCAACATTCATCAACTTATATTAAGGAACTGAGAATCATACTGTAATGCATAACACTAGAATACTGAACATTCTATGATGAGACATATACTTCATGAACTGATTATGGAGTTTAAAGAATTAATTGTTTATACACATACTGACTTTTCATGACTGAGACTCATGGGATGTCAAACACGAGTCTATACTGATTATATACTGAGTTCACAATATCCAGAATGATAATCATGAACAACTACGAAACTATATTCTCAAAGGATAGAAGTTCTGAACTTTTCATGAACTTGGGCATAATCTCTATTTCTGATGCAACTCATAATAATCATGAAGAACGAGGCGTGGGGAAGATCAGTAACGTTCCCACACGTAGATAGTTAGCCTTACATACATGTAATCACTCCAATCTAACGAACTAAATTGCTTCCCTGACGAAGAACACCAACACTCTAGCTTTGAATCGCTTGAGAAGGATTTACCTTTGAAATCCTATATTTTGGTTGAAGAATCATGTTACTAATCATGAATTAATGTTAGAATTGCTTTGGAATTGTTAGAGCGATCTTACCTTGATGTTGGAGAATGAGGAGAGGAGAGAAATGGTTGCTTAGGGCTTTAGAACGAAGTTGGAACGTCAAAAATGACATAAAATCGTCAAGGGTCGCTTTTATAGGCCTTGGGCGAAGTACCCCTTCGATCGCTGAGCGAGCTCCAAAGCAAGCTCACCCCTTGCTCTGGACCTCGCTGAGCGAGCTCCAGTGTGAGCTCAAACCTCTCTTTGGCCCTCGCTCAGCGAGCTGCCAGCTCTCTTTGGCGCTTGTCGAGCGCGCTTCAGTAAAATGGGTATAACTTTTTTTATAGAGCTCCCTCTAGGATCCAGGATATATCGTTGGAAAGGTATTTCAAAGGGCTACAAATTTCATGTTTTAAGTTTTCTCAAATTACTAATAGATTTTTACGAAATCAGGATAGGAAGATAGACCTTCCATAAACTTAGTCGATTCTATCGAATCTTATGCACCTTACTATCCATCTTGATTCCAAAACAACTATTTCCACCCAAACTCATCCCGATGGGACTTTATATGGTTAAAATGTCACGTTAACACTCATTTAACACATTCACACCTAATCCGGATTTACGGAGTGTTACATTTCTTACTCAAACTTGGTCATTTCTATGTTATCTCTCTCATTTTATTAGAACAAAACCTAAATTCAAAATTGTATATATAGCTGAATTAGTTATGAGGAGGTTTGGTCAATTTTCAGGACAATTTTCTTTCTACAAAAAGTACTCTCTTTTAACCAGTTCAATTTCCAGAATTAAGTAAGCTAGTAATTGGGCTGACAATGACATAGCTATTCATTTTTCCAAATTACAGAAATTAAAACTTATTGGAGGGTAATGGATATTTTGGCCTGCGAGAGTCACTCAAGCCTCTTTCACAAAATTATTGGTTGGAATATACTAGTACTTCAGAAAAACAACTTAAAACACCAAAAATAAACGTCAAATGAAATAAAAACAGCAGAGTGAAGAGAATTTTAATAATAGTACTAAATCGCTATCTAGGACACTTGAGAGAGAACAAGAGAATGTGTGTATATGAGAGAGAGCAATTCCTTTCCCAATATTCCATTGAACACTACACTAATTTGTTTTCTCGAATTCCAACCATTCCCTTCAAGAATACATCCATTATATCTCTGCACCTCTTATTACGCACCATTTTCCCAATTGTAAAGCTAACAGCAAAAGTGACCCCACACACGGATCAGAACTTAAATTTAATACTCCTCTGTTCACTTTTACTTATCAATTTTGCACACCCCTTAAGAAATAATAAATGAAGTACATAATTTACCATGATATCCATATTAATTGCTGCATGTTTTTAATGAATTTGAAAAGTGATTTGAAATGGGTAATAATACTATGGGTAAAACAGTGTAAAAGAAATTATCTTCTCTTGATATGCTAAAAGTGAGAAGTAAAAGTTAATCTATTTTTAAAATATCTTGTATAAGTAAAAGTGAAAGAGGGAGTAGTAACATTTAAAATTCTCAGCATTAAACTCATTTTATTGTTAAGATTATGAGTTAAGATTTGAAACTTATTATATATATATATATATATATATATATGTTGAAAGTTATTGGTTTAGATGTTTCCCTAGCCCTGCGAGGAGCTACAGCCCAAGGTATATATATATATATATATATATATATATATATGTTGAAAGTTATTGGTTTAGATGTTTCCCTAGTACTGCGAGGAGTTACAGCCTGGCAGTATTTAGCCCTACGAACTCAAAGAATATTGGTCCAAACACTTTATTTATCTTAAGAAATTCATTGAATATATACAAATTATTATTCCCTCCATTTCAAATTGTTTGTCTTACTTTTGTTTCAAAAAGAATGATTTTTCCCTATTTAGCAATTTTTTAATTCCAACTTTTTACATGACATGTTTAAAACCGCAAGATTAAATGACATTTTGGTACATTCGATATATCGTTAGTTAACAACCACGAGATTCAAAAGTATTCTCTATTTTCTTAAACTTCGTGTCAAGTTAAAATCAGACAAACAAATTGAAATGGAGGGAATAATTTAAAACTCAATACTCCCTCCGTCCCAAAAGATTGTCTTACTTTTCTTATTAGTTTGTCCCAAAAAGATTGACACATATCTATATTTAAAAATAATTTAACTTTATGAGATAATTTACAGTCACATAAATATTTAATTCTTGTTTTGGACGACACATTTTAAAAGCTTTCTTTTATTCCTTAAATTATGTGTAAATTCAAACCAAGACAATCTTTGAAATGGAGAGAGTAACTTTAAATTCTGGTTCTGGCTCCTCGTGGCCAAAAGGCTACATTCGCCCCTGGCCCCCCACCCCTTAACTCTTTGTTCCCAAAGTCCAAACAAACATTTACTCTCACAGAGGAAAACTTAAAGGTGCAATTTGATCCATCTGTATCCTTAAATACAGTTCCCTCTTTACACAAACCTTTTTACAGCAATTCCTTTGCTTTTCAGATCCAAACTCCCAAGAAAAGCCTTGTTTATGTTGACTAGAGCTTACTAATAGTCTCTGCTATACTTCTCCTCGACCATCTGCACGTTTCGACTTTTAGTTCTTTTATCAAAAATCCCTATCCCCTATATAGCTTCTTTAGCAAAAAGCCTATTATGAACCCTCCTCCTTTTGCTCTCTCTCCCCTTATACACATAACATGCAAATCATAAGGCACTCATGAGATAATCACAAACTCAATCCTTTAAACTTCATTTTCTCTCTTTTCAAGAGACCCCTTTTTAAAAGGCCCTTCATTTTTTCCAGCTAAAAATTAATATGAGGGACGGAGTTTCAACGGTGCCTGATCTTTCTTTACAGATCAGCTTACCGTCATGTATTTCAAAAAGTGATCAGTTCAAAGAAGTTGTTGGCTTTGATTCAACAACGGATTCCGGTAGCAGTGCTAGTGGGGGAAGCGATTTGAGCCACGAAAATAACGGATTTTTTCACCCAGATAAAAATAAAGCGTTTAATCTTCCATTAATTCCATCTTTTGAGCCAACCCTAAGTCTAGGGTTCGCGCAACTACCAATAAATAGAAACGTTGTTCATCATCATCATCATCATCAGCATCAGCATCACCAGCATTATCAGCCACAAATATACGGCCGTGATTTCAAGAGAAGTTCGAGATTGATTAGTGGAGTGAAAAGAAGTGTTAGAGCTCCTAGAATGAGATGGACTTCAACTCTTCATGCCCATTTTGTTCATGCTGTTCAGCTTCTCGGTGGACATGAACGTAAGTTGAACAGTGGGAATTCATATAGCTGACTTCAACTGTTGTCTAAATGATCCTATATTTTAATTTATATTTCTTTTTTCCATTGAACAAAAAATAGGAGCAACACCAAAATCCGTGCTAGAGTTAATGAATGTGAAGGATCTAACCTTAGCTCATGTGAAGAGTCACTTACAGGTATGTGACATAACTTCTTTTTTTTTTCCCTTCTAATCAATATTCTTTTGAATGTATGAAGACAATGGATCTCTCTATTTGATTGCTATGGATATTTTTTGTCCCTTTTTTTTCCTCCTTTGTATTTTGTATTTTACACTGCAAGTATTCATGTGAAGACCCAGTGTTGAGTGGGTGTGTGTGTGGGGGGGTGTTGGAAAATTTGGAGTACAAAGGGGTTAGGACAAAAAGGCATCTAGAGAAGTAATCTTAGAAATATAGACTTTTCGTCTAATACTTTTTGTGTGGGAGTAATCTTAGAAATATAGACTTTTCGTCTTATACTTTTTGTGTGGGTTTTCATGCAGATGTATAGAACAGTGAAGAGCACTGACAAATCCACAGGTAAATATTTGGAATTTTCATATCCTAAAGGGAGCCCAGTACTTTTCACTCCCATCATTCTTTTTGTTTGCAAGCTTAAAAATTATTATTCTCATAATTAAATCATGCATAAATATTCATTTATTATTTGCTTATTAATTTGCAGCTAAAGGGCAGACAGCGAATATATTTATGAACCCAAACAAAGGGATTAATATTGGTGATGAATATGAAAAATCTTGTGAGGAGATTGATACCATTAATATAACTGGCCCTTCAGTATCACTATCAAGCACCATACCACAAAATATGGCTCATATCAGGTGAGTGCATCTGCAACTACATCAGCTACATTTTATCATCTTCTGACTTTGTTTGAAATTAATATGCCGCATTTTCATTTCTTCCATCATTGCAAATTGGAAAACAAGCAACTATATATTAATGGGTTACTGACATGTACGCATATGAAATAGATAAGCACCAAACTATACTATACAGTTTCTCCAGATTAGAAGTAATTTTATACTACATTATGGTGTTTCTCAGTCAAAAAAAAAAAAAAAAATGTATATCCCTATAAACACAACATGAATTAGTTACGAAATGCGTTGGCCTATGGTAATCTGTCGCTAATTCCTATTTAACGAATTCTTAAACATGTATCGTAATAAGTACGAAGTATAGTTGTAGACAACTGGTATTAAGGAGGCATATGTAGTTATAGATGCGAAGAATTAATAGCATCATGTGGATAAATAAATAAATAAATAATCAATTGGAGGAGGAGGCAGACATACACACACAAAAATGCCTTGACCGTGGAATTTATATTTTCCTGTACATGATGGTGTCTCTCTTTGTTAATAGTGTAAAGAGATAAATGCGATTAAATACTCAATAGCTCCAAGTACCTTGAGCTTGGTGAATTAATGAATAAGGTCTTCTAGGTATAATAAACGTGTGAAATCCTATCTTATTGCTGTAAAGTTGGGAACTCAAAATCTAGTACTAGCAATTAGGGACTTTTATATTTTGACTAGGCACATTTATCCTCTAACTAATTGAAATTGTATGCTTTGATTTCTTTGCTCGTAAGTATTCACAAATTTACGATAATTATTAATTGCTTCATTACTTAATTACCAAGTTGATAAGTTAAGTTTGTATTGTTACTTCATATTTGACGGTAATAGAATTTTAAAGATATTACATATTATCTAGATATAGAAATCAACATATTATATCACAAGAACCAAAAGCATAATATGTTAAAATCCCAAATCATATGGATCAAGGGTACTTTCATTATTTGAAAGGTAAAGCACTTGTTTTTGTTGGTGAAGAGGGGTTAATTTGAGCACCGATCTCTATATGTGAGAATTTTTTGTTTCTAAAAAGTCAAGGGGTCCGCTTGGCTGAAATCTCCAAATTGTACACAGTCTAGGGTGCCACTTGGGTGTATTTCAATTTGGATTGGTAGGGGTCCTGTATTTATCCCATGTATAATTATGCGACAATTCAATCTTCTTTTTGGATGGACTTTGTTGACTTCATTCATGAGACGGCCATGGGAAATACCATAGTACGAATCATAGTTAAATACCCATTGGAGCATTAACACTGTTGTTGTTAGATCTAATATGTACCCTCCCTAAATAATCTAAAGAATTTAAGTTCTATGCACTAATAATAGTAAAAAAGTTATTTACATAATAATCAAGTAACTTATTAAGTACATATAAATCTAACATGCTATCACATCACATGATAAAATTCATTAGTAGTGTTACAAGATTTTTATATTATCAGTATATATAATTTAAATCCATCATCTAAAACATATGCTTAAATGTTCTGAGGTCCTTAATAATTGAACTTTAATTATATTAATGCCATAACTTTGTTTCTAATTCTAACATGTCATTTATGTCTTCATTTTGATGTTCACTTTTTACATTGCTCAATAATGGTCCATATACCTAGCATATCCAGACAAAAAATGCACGTTAGTAGGTTAGATATATATGTAGCCCACTATTAGTCTTGATTGCCACCATCTAGATCTCTATGTGAGCCCTTTCAAAATGATCTTCTTGTCTTACTAACTTGTTTAATCATCTTAATCAAATTAGCAGGGATCCGTTGTCATTCATGCCTGAAGAGACAAATGCATGGAGCCACTCAAATAGAGAAACATTTGCTTATCCTCACATCTACTCAAATGTAAGTTACATTAATTATTGGAATATAGAGGTTCCATTTTCTCCTATTTTTAACTTTGAGGACCTAGATCTATATAAGAATGTTAATTAATTTTATGTAATTGGATTTATGCAGATGGGTGGAGTTGAGACAGCCGATAACAAATCTTCTAATGATACATTGGTTAATCTTGAATTTACACTAGGAAGACCAAGCTGGAAAATGGGATATGGTGGATCATCCTCAAATGATTCGACTCTTCTCAAGTGCTAAAATACTGGATTATGTAGAGTTTAAACTAATTAATTAAGTTAACGTAGTTATTAGTTATAGTTTTCTGTGTGACTGCAGGAGTATGGTTCAATTTTGTCTTGACCACGAAAAAAGAGAAAAGCTTTTAGTTGATTTTGCTAAATCATTTTAAGGTTAGGTCACAAATTTGATGTGGCTAATGATTCTCTTCCATTGAGTATGTATCATTTTTTTTTTCTAGAAGATTTTCTCTAATGGGAAAGGCTCCACTACTATGAATTTGACCATGTTTGAAAGTTTCCAGGCTCAAAAATTAATGAGTAGAAATAGTTTTAAGAAAATATCTAGAAACACAAAACAATAATAAGCAAGATAGCCATTAGCATAAAATGGCAATAGTGCTAACAACTACTATCAATTAGATAAAGTAGAGTGAAGGTGGATTCAAAGTTTTGAATTCTATAAAAGATAACCTACCAGGTTTGCATAAATTATTTATATATATTAAGTGAATTTTATAACACAAATATATAGTACAAAATTTTGGTCAAAGCTAATATATTCTACCGCACCGATAATTAGAAACTCTATAAAATCAATTATATCTCAATCTCAAACAGATTGAGATCGGCTATATAAAATCTCACAATCACGTTACTCCATAAAAAATTATCTCAAATCAATATCATACAAAATAAAAATAATATATAACAGTAAAAATAAAATAAAATGTATTAGTAGTTCATCATATTTTCTACGACTCCTAAAAAAGTATAGGACGTCAAGTTAAAGTGCTAACATGATTAACTAAAATTTTGCATGGATCTCAAGAGATTATAGGACTTTCGAGACGATTTTTTTTCAATTGATTTTAGATTTATCTCGTACCCTTTTAGCACTTTCATGTAACTATGATTTCGTATCTGCATGTGGAGCGATTCATTTGGTGGTCAACGTAATATATGATCAAACAATCTCAATCGACCTTCTCTCATTTTATATATCCTCGATATGTGCTACTTGAACTTTTTCAGGGAAGTGGTCATTTCTAATTTTGTCTAGCCTTGTGTGATCGTCATCCATCTTAATATTTGTATCTGTGTGATACAAGTTTTGTGAATGTATTGGACTTTAGCGATCCAACATTCACTCTCATATAATATTAATGTCCCTGTAGAACCTATCTTTCGCTATGGTAGACATTCTTCTATCAAATAATACCCCCTTGCACTTTCTCCATTTCAACTTTCAGATTTGATTTTATGTATAACTTGTTAAACTGAGATTCCACTTTCTCCATTTATGGTGGACACCCTAGTCAATCAGCATACTATCATTAAGAAATAACATATATGTACCATAAAATACATTTTTTGTAGAATATTGCCGGGTTCTTCTGGCAATGAAAATTTAATTCAGTGATTGTTCAGGTGCATAAATTATGGAAAGCACCGTATCAACTTCTGCAAATAATGAAATAACCCGGGCCAATTTTTAGGATAAGAATGGTCTGGATCCAGTCTGTGTTAAGCAACTCAAGAGTCCTCTTTATGAATATGACAACGCCTTCGCCAAAATGACCCAAATCCATTACCTATTGGACTCATGGGTCATGGCATTGCTCTGAAGTTTTAATATGACAGTACTTAAAGAATTACTAAAAAATTTCTTGACTATATTTTATTTTTTTTCAAACGTTTCCTAATTACTTTTAATCTTAAAGTACTGATGTTTGTGCTACTTTTACCGAATTTTCTAGATTTGTAAGCCGTATTTCAAGAGAACTAAATAACTAATGTGAAGATTCACACTAAAAGTGGAGCAAAAATATTCTTGATGGCTGGTTAATGGATCAACGGTGAAGAGGTGACATCCGAAGATGGGAAATATTTCGTGGATGTGGTTTAATCCTTTTTTTGTTGGTGTTGGACTAGGAGGATTTTTCCTGGTTTTTATGCCAATACCTCTGTTAAATGTTTCTCATTTGGGTAAAGACGTTCTAGTTACATAGAGGCGAATTAACAGTAGACTTCATTTAATTTTTAATCAATTGAAATATATATTTTGGTTCATTAGATAGGAAATAAGATCATATATTTGGACTTTTGAAAGTATATGATTCTCACATATGAAGTAACAATACAGGCGTGTACTTAACACATGGATGACTAAATGGTGGAATGGTTAATAATTTTAAAAATTTGTGAATATTAACAAGCAAAAAAATCAAAATTGCACATTTCAAGTAAATAAAGGTTAAATATATTTAATCAAAAATATAAATAAATGAAAAACAAAATATCAGAATAACTGAGGGACCACAAAAATATTTTTTCCTTACAATATTGTATTCATCAATAAAAAGTTTTTAAAGTCTTTGCAGGCTGGTCTCTGACTTTATCCATTACTGGAACGTATGGTCGATATTTTTCTTCCTTTTTTAGGTCTTTGTCTTTCACCATTACTGGAACGTAGGGTGGAAATTTCTTCATCCTAAAGTGGATCTTTATTTTTGCCGACTAGTCAAAATATGAGGTGAGGTTCAATTGGAACCACCGATTTCATATCCAAACACGTCTATGCGTGTGTGAAAATTTTGAAAATAATGCATGTCTACCTAGTACCACTCCTGTCCATATAGTGTGATACACAGTCAATTGAGTCTAATAGCCTGTTTGGTCAAGCTTATTTCCTTCAATTTTTTTTTTTTAATGAGTGTTTATTCAAAAAAAAACGGTTGTCACGTTTTCTATAAAAATAAGATTTTCTTTTGAAAGTTAGGTTAGCTTTTCGTAAGCCTACAAAAAATAACTTTTCCAAAAGCAGAAGCAGTTTTTAATTTTTTTTCTTGGCAATAATACCCTTAGTAAAAGAAGTTATATACCTTAATAACCCTACTTAATTAAATCCAGTAATAAATATGATATTCTACAACTTATTCGTTCCCAAATGGTTCGACGGCATTAATACCCTTCAACCAAGCCTTGAACATCAACAACAATTCATTTTTCACAAGGTCTAATTTCTTGAATATGTTCTTTTTTATTTATTCTGCATATAAAGGTTTTTTGTGCTTTGTGTTTTTCCCAATTTCTTAACTTTTTTTGTTTGGATCATTGTTACGTATTGTGTGGTATATTATTATAAATACCCGTACGTCTTTGTTCTTCTATCTCTTTCGAGTTTTGGTTTATATGCTCTTCTTTTCTTTGTTTATCTCTATCTCCTGCTATGTTTTGGTAAACAAAAAGCTTTAACTAATCCAAATGAGATTTTCAATTTTTTTTCACTCTAGTTTGAGATGTACAATTGAAAGAACTTTTGGGTCTGGAAAAACATTATACCAGATCTTGAGGAAGAAGGAGGGCATTCAGGCATGCATTCAGAAATGCAAGGCACGTCTACTAATGCTATGAAGTTGTTGCATGATAAAATTAGGGATGATATCATTACCAACTCTTCTCATGTATATGTATTTCTTCTTATTTTAGGGTAGACTCATAATATTTGATTTTTGGAGCGATTTTTTTTCCCATATATTTGTGGACTGACGTTTGATATATTTAATTACGTTGAATGAATCAAGTAATTTTAAATTTTATTTTCATAGTTTACTTAAATAAAAATGAAAGTTTAATCATAGCCTTTCATAGTAAATATTTAACGTATTTATCAACTTAATAATACTATTATTAAGTAAATATATTCATGTCCTTATTCGTAATTTGACATTTAAAAGTACTTTTTGAACATCTTGGCCAAACACAAATTACTGTACAAAAGTGTTTTTTAGATTGATTGGGCCAAACACAAACTGCTTCTTACCAAAAGCACTTTTTTAAAAGGCACTTCTAAAAAAAGTACTTTTCAAAATAAGCAGATTTTAAAAGTTTGGCTAAATAGGCTATAACACTCCCGTAATGCAATTTTCTTTCTTTTTTTAATTTTATAATTTTTTTTATTACATAGGGGAAGGAGAAATTGTGATGGATTACAACGTGATTCAAACCTCACTAACAACGTGAAAGTTTCAAGAATAACTGAAACTTCGAGCCAACCAATTTTCTTTCTTTGTAAATTGGATATAGTAGTAATCTTTAAGACACTGTAATTCTTGAAGATATACCGTTATTAGAGAGATGTCAAAAAAGGCGGGTTGAAATGGAGACGTAAATCAAAATTGACCGAATAATAAACGGCGCCAAGATTGACCCAAATTTTGTCTGGGCCGAAATGGGCTAAAAATGAGTTGGGTCACGACCCACCAAACTTGACCCAGTTTTTTTTAAGGGTCCACTTTCCCCTACCCCCACCCTCAGCGCAGGCCCACCCTCCCTTACCGTCCATTGAGGTTCGAGCCTTCGGGTCTGAGTAGGGGGCGAGAGTCCATAGAAAATATTTTCCTATAAAAAAAATTAGGAAAACATATTTCGCAGAAAATCTTTTCTAGGAAAATATTTTCCGTAAAAACTATTTCCGAGAAAAACATTTTTCGTGGAAAATATTTTCCTTAATATAAAACATACGTCAAACTTATAAGATACATGATACTAAAAAAGTGAATACATAAAAATAAAATAAAGTAAATCTCAAACAATAAATCTAAATTAAAGTAAATCTTAGAAGTGAGCTAAAATCTGCCCAATATGAAATTTATCTCGAACCCAACCCATAAAATTTTGAACGAGGTCATCTGTTGGGCATATTAGACACCCCAGCTGGGTATCTATAAAATCCTCACTTTTGAACACTGACTACATAACCAATTAACTTTATCAATGGATTTCTCTCTAATTGCCCTTATGCCACTAACTATCTCCTTTCTTTTTTTCTTCTTTCTTCACAAACAATTTTTCTCAGCTAAATCCCATAATAAAATGGTACCTGTAGCTGCCGGAGCATGGCCCATTATCGGCCATATCCACCTCCTCAATGGACCTCAAATGCCTCACAAAATTATAGGCCATATGGCTGAAAAATATGGGCCCATTTTCCGATTAAAGCTTGGTGTAAATCAGCTAGTAATTGTGAGTGATTCCAAAATAGCCAAAGAATGTTTCACCACAAATGACATGGCCTTTGCCAACAGGCCAAAATCCATAGTTTCAGAGATCTTAGGCTACAATTACGCCTTGTTTGGGCTTAGCCCATATGGGCCTTACTGGCGAGATATTAGGAAAATAGCCATAATTGAGTTCCTTTCCGCTAAGAAAATTGAGAAGTTTAGCCACATCAGAGAATTTGAAGTAAAATCAGCTATTAAGGAGATTTATAATTACTGGGTGAAGAATAAGAGTAGTAATAATTTAAATGGTGCTGTGAAGATAGAGATGAAGGAATGGTTTGGGAATTTAATTATGAATACTATGGTGAAGATGCTATTTGGAGTACAATACACAGGTATTTAATTTTGAATTTAAATTATTTTTTGATCATAACTGTAATTTAAGGCAGGTGACTAATCGTTTGTTATACCTATAATAGTAGAACTTGAAGTCTTTGATCTTAGTGGTGGATGCCATGAGTTCAGTTAAACTCACAAATTTTTTATTCAAGGACTATATAGTCAACAGAGATATATGTAAAAATCCCTGCAAATTAGTACTCCTGCGTCTCATTTTATGTGGCCCATTTCGCTTTTCGAGAGTAAGTTTGATTAACTTTTGAAAGTTAAATATGATTAGATCAACTCAATACTATAATTTAGATATTCACAACCATAATAAAAGTTCGGTAAGTTGCAACTTTTCTCACGTTGATATGATTTGAAAAAAATATTTTAAATTGTTGGTCAAAGTTCACATAGTTTGAATATCGAGAAGCAACAAGTGTCATATTGAGCCAAAGAGAATATTAGTATTATGTTTTTAATTTTTTTGAAAATTTTGAATACTAAATCATAAAGATTAAATCTTAAATCCGCCTCTCTTACAGGTAAAGAAGATGAAGAAAGACGTAAGGCTCACAAAGCAATTAGAAGATTTTTTGAATTGTTGGGGGCTTTTGTTGTGGCTGATTTTTTACCTTATCTAAGATGGTTGGATATTGGAGGCCATGAGAAGGCCATGAAAGAGACTGCTAAAGAAATGGACTGTCTTGTTGAAGAATGGTTAGCAGAGCACAAAAGAAAGAGGAAATTAAGAGGAAATAAATCTGGGGATGAAGAAGATTTCATGGATGTCATGTTGTCCATTTGTGAAGACAAAGATCTACATGGCTTTGATGTTGATACCATTATCAAATCTACTTGTGTGGTACGTTCTAAGTTATACATCTAATTTGCTCCAAATTTGTTCTGTTTCCTACTTAAAAATCAGATTTTATAAGATATTGCTTATAATAACGTGATCGTTATTTTTTCTGATCTTATATAACTTGCTTACAATATAGGTGAATTCAAGATTTGAAGTTTTATGGGTTTCGACGATCCATATTTGTCGTAGAAATACACTAGCTATTTTTCGACTCTGTCTTTGAAAAACATAAACTATCATGGAGTTAAAAATTCCAAAGGTGAAATTCCACCACAATATCTTGGAGTTTCACCTATTAAATTTCATGATAATTATTATTTTTCGGCTACACCGATTGAAAAATAACTATTTGTGAACTCTACCCTCGCTTGCAACGTACCCCTCACCCTTTTATGTTACTGGGTTCACCGCTTATTATATGTATACATAATTTAGTAGATTTCTCAACACATATGCATAATTTGAGATAAAACTATTGAATTCTGCCGAATGCGTACAATAAACTATATATCCACCGTTGATTTATAAAATCACTGTATATAGCTTAGATTTACAATTGTGGAATGTAGAGCTAACCGCTAAAGGTTTTGTAGACTCCATTGAAGTGTGTGACTATCTCATTTAAACTAGAGAGAATTCACTTTTAATTATATACTTTATCAGATCTAGGACCTCTACCTGCTCATTATATCATATTAAAATGTGTAACTACCTCATTTACAAACTAGTTAACTTAACTTCGTCTTCAACAGGGTCTGCAATCGGCAAGTACCGATACCACGATCGTAACGCTGACATGGACGTTATCTTTACTCATAAACAACTATGAAACACTAAAAAAGGCCCAAGATGAGCTTGACACTCACGTTGGCAAGAACAGATGGGTCCAAGAATCGGATATCAAGAACTTGGTTTATCTTCATGCTATTGTTAACGAATCGTTACGTTTATATCCAGCCGCACCACTATTGCTAGTGCACGAGTCCAGAGAGGATTGCGTTGTTGGTGGCTACGATATACCAAAAGGCACTCGCTTATTAGTGAACATATTGAAGCTTCATTATGATCCAAACACATGGCCAAATCCGCAAGAGTTTAAGCCAGAGAGGTTCTTGACGACACACAAAGATGTCGATGTAAGAGGGAATCACTTCGAGTTGATACCATTTGGTAGCGGAAGAAGAATGTGCCCCGGAGTTTCTTTGGGCCTTCAAGTTGTGCAATATGTGTTGGCTGTGCTGCTGCAAGGGTTTGAAATTAAGAGACCTTCAGATGAACCAATTGATATGAGTGAGAGCTTTGGATTGACAGTTCTCAAAGCTTCTCCACTCGATGTGCAACTTACTCCACGCTTGGATTCTAATCTTTACGAATGAAATGTTGATCTTTTAATTTCTAGTAAATAAAGGTCATAATTATGCTATAATTTTTCAGCAATTACAATGTTGTGTTTCACCGGAGATATATTTTTAGTTTTAAGCCTGAAAATAATATATAAAAGTCTTTTGGAGATATATTTTTAGTTTTAAGCATTAGGGACTTGAACAAAAGGGTCAAATATATAAAAGTCTTTTGGAGAGCTCAAATAACCCTTCTTTCGTCCAAATTACCCTCATTTAAATTGTAAGGATTACTTTATATGCTGACACCACGCATGTACCATTTCCTCCATCAAATTCTACAACAAGATTCAAGTGTTAATTCGTATTGGCATTCTCGGAACATTGGTATAATTTTATGAAAATTAGGTTATATCTATGTCTACTAAATCATAGTTCATCTCTAAGTTGAAGAAGAGTTGAGGCTACAGAAGCACTTTCTACACCGAATCATTTTTGTGCCATACCCATGTCGACCCAATGATCTAAAATTTTGAATGGGTATGGATCGTGATTTCGTACAGGCGGATATGCCACGTCACAATCAATTTTGGTACCAAAATATAATCGTTGTATTTGAGTTGACGGAGAAATTTGGTATCTTTTCCGTTTTATAAATTAGGTTATAATGTCTACAATGATTTTTGTAATCAAAATAAAACCTAAGGTAAAATTTAAGAAAATAGAATATCTTGTATATAGAAATTTCTATGTCAGTCCTTTTTCTTATATCTCCTTCCGGGATTCTTCGCTTGATCAATATTTTCTCCTCGGAATACCTTATATGTTTCCCACATAATGTCTCATAATTTAGACATATAAGTCTAATTTTTAGATGTAACACCCCGATTTTTTTTTTAAACTAACTCTTGAATTTTCGATTGACCATATCTTGATAGTAAGGGTATATTTTACTTCGCACTTCCTGAACGTGAATTTCGATGATATTTGAACTTGTTTTGTTATGGTAGCTTATGTAAACTACTCCTACTATTATTATCTTGGTAGAATTAAGAATGAAATAGATATCTAATATTTTGGGTAGCCATCCTTTCATATTTATCCAAACATAAAAGTCAAGAACCACCTTTTCTTTCAATCCTTATCCAAGGAATATATAATACCTTTTGGGGCTCATATCTCTCCACCTCCTCAAATTTTGTTTTCTCTAGAAAAAGGAGACCCCAAAAATCCTCTCCTCTCATCAAATTCTCCCACTAAATCACCAACAAGACTTGTTTTGGGTGAGGCACAAGCTACTCCACACTATTGAGGTAAGTTTACAAACCCGTTTTTTGAACCGGATGTATTGTTAGTGTTTTCAGCATATTTCTTTGTATAAAATTTAGTTTTAAGTTATCCAAGCTGTTCTAGAAAGCTATTTCATAGATCTACAACTTTCGTTCAGGCTCCAAACCCTAATTTTTCTTGTATTTACTCGAAAAGGGGTGATGAAGTACAGGGAAAGTGCTGCCCAGATTTCTGTTTTATAAACCCTCCATGTACTACTATTAGTATTTTGAGCATATCTTTTTGTACAAAACTATTATAGGAGTGATTTAAATTTCTCTGAAACTCCAAGACATATATCTACAACTCCACGACATATATCTACAACTTTTATTAAGACCACAAAGTCTATTTTTGCCGTTTACCCCTTTGAAACTGAGTCACAATACAAGACAGTAATACTGTCCAGAATTTCTGTTTTGATAGTTTAGGGTGATTTTCACTGATATAATGTTTAGTTTCGACATGCTGAAACCACTGAACTTAAATAGATATTTGATTATGTATTTAAGGTGTATATATACTCTTGTACAAGCTAAGGGAAATTGGCTAAGGAAGTCGACATATTTATTTGATCGTTGCTTTGGGGATTTATAACTTCTTGATGTTTGTTTGAGCTCTAGAAGCACTAAAGCTCCAAGGTTTGCACCTAAACTTAAACTTTTCTTTCAATTTATTTTGTTTGAAATATTGTGAGAAGCTTGAATTTTGGTGAAATAGTATCTACTTTAAATTGTCGTCATAATAATTTTGTTGCTACTTTAATAGTTTACTTGCTTTGTTGGTTGAGAAAGAGTATCTTGAGACACTTCAATATGACAATGTTATCATTGAGGGTATAATTTAGTAATTGAGTTATGAGTATGTTAAAATCACATTGGTGTTATGTGAAGTATTTTTGTAAGACGACTTAATTCGCCCACACATATAGATTGCTTGAGCATTACTGCATTCTTGTCGGGACATTGTCCTTCTTGTGATAGTGACTGTTGACACCCAATTTTGTCCCTCCTTTATTCAAATTTATTTCCTTGGGTTTTTAAACTAATTAAATCTAAATATTTTATTTTCGCTACTATTTTTTATTTTTATTTTTTTTACTGCTATTAATATCGTTACTTTCATTTTCACTATGCTACTATCAACATTACTTTCGTTACTTTATCACAAATTTTAATGGTTCGTCATCGTTTCATTTCTAAGATTTGTACTCGTTAAATTAATTTTACTTTATTAAATCCTTTACCTTCTACATACTAATTATTATTTATCTTCACACAATACATATACTGTACTAGTTGTTAAATTAGAAGCCCAAATCAATAATTAAATAGAGGAAGAAAGACCCACATATTTCAGCCAAAATGAATGGCCCAAACGGACCAGCCCACATCTCACAACTCACCCGCTCCAGCCCACACCTCTCTACCCGACCCGGTCCAGCCCACTTCCTCAAACAAAATTCTCATCCTACCCTAATCTCTTTCTTTTTTTCTCTCCAGCCGCACCCTTTCACTCTCTCTCTCTTCACGCTCATCTCCTCTCTCCTTCATCCGTTTTTAGCTAAAAGTTTAGTCCCCTTTTACCGTTCCAGATTTGTGCCTCCCCATTTCCGCATAACAACGTCCCTATATCTGCTGTGCTCTGTCGTCTTCCTCACTTTTCCAGCAAAGGAACAAACCCCTCTTTCACCCTCTCAGATCGTGCCTTTCCATTTCCATGAAATCTGTTGCTTTTCAGAAGGTCACGGAAAAGGATCACAAACAAACGATTTCGTACGAATTCTAACATTCGGATTTGAAAGGATTTCAATTTCAAATCCCGCCCAAACAAAACCCTAGCTTTTACCCCTATAAATACGACCTCAAGTCCTCTGCCGAGGAGAGGTTTTTTGTTTTTTTGGTCATGAAGTCCTAGGTTTTTTGGTCTGGGTTTTCTTTGAAATCAGTACTTCTGTGAAAATATAAGTTGGTGAGACTGAAATTATCATCGAAAATATAGCCTTGTTCTAAGAACAGCCACACATTACTCTATTTTCATTCTTCGATTTGAAACTCTAGTTACTTTAATCGGGTTCGGGTTCGTTCGAGTTCGAGCTAGATTCGAGACCCTCGACGCCCCATTTCACTGTACACAAAATAGGTCAATGCCATCCCCTTTCTCTCTTGTGGCTTCGTTTTGACTTTGACCTGTATTTGTGGTTCTTTGTTTGTATGGGTAATTTTAGTTTCGAATTGGTTCTCTGTTAATGTTGGTATGCTCATGTTTTAATTGGGCTCGGGTTGCGCAATTTGATGGCTGGTAGTATATATACGCACGTCTTAGCTAAATTTCAGTTCTGTTAGTATTTAGAGATTCGTATAAGTTCACGTTTGATTAGTTTAGTCGAAGGTGTTTGGTTTCTAGTTTGGCATGTTCTCACTAGTGAGGCCTGTTCGGTTAGTTTAGCCATCAGCTAGTTCTATGTCGAGACGACTTCGTGTTTAAAATCAGTAGACCCCTCGAACCAATCTCATGTTAATTCAACTCACTCGACTTGATGTTTATGTGTGTTAGCTGCAAATTTGTAATAAATATGTCACTTAAACCTCGTGACAGTCCCTACTTGATCTGAAATGTCCTGTTCGATTCTTGTTCTATTGAGTGCAATACATGTCTACAGCTTTCATGACTCAAAACCGCTTGTATATCACCATTAATAGGAGTAAAAGAAAAATGCATATAAGTTTACTTAAGGTTCTATGAAGTTTGAAATGCCTATGTGCAAACTAGTCTGTTCTTATGTGTAGGTTATGTTTGTGCTTAGTCTTAGTTACAAGTGAACAAGATTATGTGATTTGGTCAGTTGCCAAGCAGGCCAGACAAATCAGTATTGCCCTTACTCTTTCTTGGTGTGTTTAGATTAGTTTGGTTCAGTATAAGTCAAAGTATGTTATACATGTAAATTTTGGTTCCCATGGTGTGATTAATCTTGATTAGACCTGCCCCATATGCTAGCTTGATTCAGTTTACCTATCACAGATCACGCTTGTCAATTTTACCTTGACTCATGCTTGACTATATGTGCACATTAGTAGCTGTAACATCCTAAATGTTGATCTTTCATGTCATACTTCCATAACACCTTCTCTCTTTTCTGCTAAGGCAGTGGCTTCCTTTTGTTTTTTTTCTCGTTTATTATATTTTATCAGAGTATCCTCCATTCTTTGAAATCAGTTGATGATACTAGGCTTGTAAAATATTAGTTACTTGTTGGCAAGCTTTTGATGCAGGTTTTACGAAATTGAAAATTGAAATGTTAATTCAGTATTGTAACACCTTACTATAATCATTGTGTTCTTGTCATGCTTTCTATACTTGTTTGGTCTTACATGATAATATCACTCCAGGACATTCCCAATAAAAAATAATAATTCAGTTAATTGAGAATTAAGCCCTCTTCTAGACTGCTATGCCTTTTTGTCTACGTGTGTTGCTTGTTTTATCACTCTAAGTTGTTAACGAGTATGAATAATGTAAACATGTTTAACAGGTGTGTTTGGTTTTACCCCTGCCTTCTTTTCCTTCCCTGCGTCAATTTTATTCATTGTGTGACGAAATCTATTTAAATACGGCTTCGCGTTGAGCATCTTTATTTACTTAGAAACATGATCGAGTATAATGTTTGTTGAGCTAAACCTGAATCCGCTATTTGTGCACTGCTGAAACCTTTTTTTTTTTTTTTTTTTTAAAGTCGAAACAGTTTTAAAAAAAAAACTCCCAAAGTGAAACCTTCAAGCACTTATCTTTTCCTGAAAACATTCCTTGGCTTGTTCTTTCAGCAAGATTCTGTTGCAAGCTGCTCACTTTTGCTGATATTATCATTGCATTCTAAGCCCCCCCTTGCTGTCCACTTCTTCCTTCTATGTATCCTATGAGTGCATTTAGGAGATATACATTAAATATACACAGTATATACATAGTCTACTGATTTATTTTGAGTTTACATTTTTATATATTTCACATTATTATATACTAATCCTTTTTTTTTTCTATTTTATGCATGACTACCGCATACGAGTCCGAGGGACTCGCTCATCTCTCGCATTCGACGTTGGGCTAAAAGCCCAACATAATGTCCACGGGCCATCTTCTTTCAACTTCGTCCGCAGCATAATAGAAAACAAAAAATCTGGGCTAAGCCCAATAAACAGTGACAGGTCGCAGCAGTCCAAGAAAGTGGGCTGAGCCCATTTCATTATATCCACTCCTCCATCTTATTTTATATTTATTTTTGTATGTATTTAATGTGTATGACTAACATTCTTTTGTTTTGTTAACTTAGATAAACCTTAGTGACATTAAGGGTTTTAGTTTAGTAAATGGGTAGGAAGAACTAACAATTAATTCCATAAGTTTCATCTTCTTCCTTTAACATATTAGAGTTATTTATAATGTCTTAATATTTATTTTCAAAATAATTGATCTTTAAATAGCATATTTTGAATTAAAGGAGTTATGTCCTATTTATTACTATCTTAGAAATGTCGAAACATCACTAATATGCAAACATAAAATCAAATATATTTTATAAATAACTCTCTAAGTTTTGAATCAATTATGCATATTCTTGAAGAATAGTTAATAAAAATAATGAAAACTCTCATCAGCTATTTTGTTTATACTACTAGAAATGCAAAAACCAATTAATACCTCGCCACTCGAATTATGTCAAATATTTATTTAAACGTTACATATCCCACGTTTCTTCAATTTATAACTAACTCTTTTATACAAATTATTACTTTTTACAAATCTTATCTTAATAACATTATTACGTTTTCCTTTAAAATTTTAGCAATATTTAACAATTATTTCCCTAAACGTTTAGAATATTACATTAACACTTAGCCTAATTAAATTTAAGTCCGGTCGGTTAACCATTGTTAATGGAACTTAGAGGATGCCTAATACCTTCCCTCTAGGTTAGTTGAACCCTTACCCAGAATTTTTGTTTCGTAGACTTAAAAATAAAATCAACTTTAGATAATAACTTTAATTACCTTTAGGTGCCCTAATTCACCATAAATAATTAGGTGGCGACTCTTAACTTTAATTAACCCCGGAATTACCGGGATGTTATAAACTATTTTGACTTAGGTTAAAATAGGGTATAACAGTGACCTTGTCACTTATAATGACATACCTAATGGTATTGTTCAGATCTTGCCCATCTTGACTTTGGATTTACATTTCATCTTGACGATGGACTTTTGTCCATTTTCGAGTATGAGTGGAAAGCCACTTTCAACATGGCTCTTAATTCTCTGATTATGGTGTGACGACCATTCTTCTCGATTTTAGATCTTGCCCATCTTGACTTTGGATTTACATTTCGTCTTGATGATGGACTTCTGTCCATTTTCGAGTATGAGTGGAAAGCCACTTTCAACATGGTTCACGATTCTCTTGATTATTGGGTGATGACCCTTCTTGATTTGGGCTTCGGTCCTTCTTGTTATTTGATTATGCTTGATGTGATGGCATGACGTATGCGTTGGGCGAAATTAGCTAACTGAATGACTTTCTCGAATTATCTTGGGAAGCTTTCTTGACACTAGAGATATGGATATTGTTATTTGGAACTACTTCTTGGGTTGATATTTGCTTCTCTTGAATATCTTATATAGCTTGCTTTGATAAGTCTATGACTTGAATTTACTTCTTGCACTCACATTTGATACATAGCTCGCTATTCAATTAACTAATCGGCGGACCTTTCTGAATTAGCTTTGGAAAGCTTCTTGACATTTGAGATTTTGAATATTTATACATTGAACTATTTTATTATTTGATATTTGATTCTCTTGAAACAATTGTACCTTCATTAAGTGCTTGGTCATGATTTTGGTTTGCTCATTTCTAGAATTTATTTTTGTACTCCTTACATAGCATACTTTTTTATATGAAATGTTAGTTAAGTTTATGTGCTACTAAACTTTATGCTTAGCGATAGTTTGTTACTATCGTAGGTGATGTTTCGAGGAAGACTTAAGGATGGCCATTTGAAGTAAACTATTTGGAAGCTTAAATGAAGATCACATTTGCATGAGTATGTTCATTTTGAATACTTTTGGGGACTTGTACATGATCCATGTGATACACTCAGATATGCACTTTTGAATGAAATTTGGGTCATTAACTTGATTTTGCTGACTTGACTATTTTGGGAGTGTCCATGTCCAAGTCTTGTAATATTTTAAATTCAGTACTTATGTTGAACTTGGGAAACTTAACTAGTTTGTAATTGGGATTGGGAATTGAATTTCATGCTTGGTATGAGCCTTGAATGTTGTAGCATGAAAAAATATTTCTCTACTACGTATTTGATGAATTCCAAAGTGTTGATTTAACTCAAAATAGGTGTTGTCCATTTTGTCATAATTGAATATCTACACTTTAAGGGGTTTTTATATGAGATTCTACTATGTTGAGATGTTGTATTTTGAACTTTATTCATATGGGTCTTCCACTAATGAGTTATAAATACTATGTTTTGAATTAGTTTCTTACAAACTTTTTAATATACTTGAACTCTTTATCTATTACAAACTATTTTTAACTTAGTAAGTTTGATTAGCTCTGTTAAGTGGCATCCTCCCAAAGGCGGTGCTACATTAGATATTGGAATTATTTTATTTGAATCCACGCACATGTATCCGTACTTGGATTCATACTGCCGAATCTTAAAATTTAGATCATAAAGGATCCGACCCGCACCTGTATCGGACACCTGCACCGAAGTCCGAATAACTTAGTTTTATCTAACATTTTCAAGGAAAAGTGTTGGGTGCCAACTGATGGAGTTTTGACTTCAATTATGAGAAAATTTATAGGAGATATAAAATAATTGGATGACTTTAGTGTCACAAAAAATATACTCCTTCCGTTCACTTTTACTTGTCCAGTATCCCAAAAATAGATTTTCACTTTTACTTGTCACTTTTAGCATATCAAGATAAGACAATTTTATTTTTCCTGTTTTACCCATAGTATTAATTACTCACTTCAAATCATTTTTCAAATCCAATAAAAATATGCACTAATTAATATGGGCATATTGGTAAATTATGCACTTCATTTATTATTTCTTAAACAACGTGAAAAGTCCAAAGTAGACAAGTAAAAGTGAACGGACGGAGTAAAAATTACTTTATTAAATTAGTTTTATGATTTGAATGATTATTCAAGCGATTAACTCGAATAAAATTGAAAGTGTGCACTTAAATAGTGTACATGGGAGAATTACATATTTCTGAATTTAGAGTTAGTAATAAATGATTCATAATAATGGTACAAATATGGGGACAATCGTGGACCAACGAGAACCTCGAGTGGCGTAGTTTTAAGGTTACTCATGCCAAAGCTCTCAGTCATGTCAATTGGTTCATCAGATGGCTTTGTAATTTCAAATGCACGTAGCACGTTAGCCAAAGTCAAGTGCAACAACACAAGTGACGAGGAAATCCCAGGGCAAATCGTTTTTCCAGGACCAAATGGAATCAAACTCGAAATGATTCCCCTAACATCTACTTCTTTATGAGTCATCAAGAACCTCTCAGACTTGAATAAATCGATTTCTACCAAATAGTCGGATCCTGTTGAATCTTTCACAAGTTGAGCAGTACTCGATTACCTTTCGGGATATTGTAGCCACCAACGACGCAATCTTCCATGGATTCAAGGGGTGCTGAGAGTGGTCCAGGTGGATATAAACGTAATGATTCTTTAACTAAAATTGAAACGAGTGGATTATCCTCTCTCAAAATTATACTAAATCTAAAATTGAAAATTACTGGAATTCGAATATATAATTCACAAAATTTGAAGAATGAAAGGGAAAACGGCCAAAATTGCCCCTAACAATTGCAATGTGTCTTATGTCTTTTGTGTTACCTATCGGATCATAGGAGGCCTCACTATTATCCTTCGTTTAAAATATGCCCATTCAACTGACGATTTTCCACTATTGAAAAATGATTTGATCCTGACACAGCCGACCGGCCGACCATGTTTAAACCTTTTCATGAATCACCTACACATATATAATATTGTTTTTAATATTAAAAGGTCAGAAAGTATGAAAAGAATGTATAAATAATTAGTATAAACAAGTGGATTATCCTCTTTCCCAAAATAATGAGTACTAATTCGGGTTTGGTTTCAATTATAATTAATTTATATCTTATTTCGGATCTTCTAAAAGATGGTATTTTATTTAAGAAGGGATATCCATCTCTTGGATGGGAAAAAGGTATAAATTTTCTTTATGATACAAAAAAGGATTCATGCACCAAACGACCCCTTAGGGTCATTTTCGAATTTCCTATCTTGTTGGAGGAGATTGTATTTTAAGTTTTTAGGTTTTCTATAAATAGGAGATCTTACTTCTCAAGGAGAATAAACAACACAATAAAGATCCATGATGTAGTCATTTAAAAAGTTTTGTTTAAGAGGAGATTTTTCTCTCAAATCGTTTTTATTCCATTAGGTTAGTTTTTCATATGTAGATCAATTGATCAAACTGTATTAGAATATCTTTTTTCAGCATGTTTTTCTTTGTTGTCCGATTTATCGTGTTCAAGGTTTTCAATGATTAGCTTTCGCATGACGCCCTGATTATTTCGATCCCAACAAGTGGTATCTGAGCCGATGGTTCAAAGGGGTAGAAGATAGGTTCAAGGCAGATTTAAATCAAGCTGCAACTAATTTCACGATAATGAAGATTTTGTTCGGAGTACTACATATGGAGATGAATTTTCAACCATATTTTTAACATCCCTGCTGCTGCATCTTTAAAAGTAAAGAAAAATATTTTTTAATAATTTTTAACCATAATATTTTTAACCTTATTTTTAATCATGGCAAGCAGCAATGATGAAGATTATGTGAAGAATATGAGTCAAGATAATTTTGCCAGAAAATTTAGGCCAAGAGGAGATTTGTTAGGGTTTGCCCTGAATTTCTTACCTTATTTGGAATTTACCATAATTGTGTTTTACTTCATAAAGGTTTCTTGGTGGAAAAAGGTTTTCTTTGTGAAAAAGGATTCTACCATGTCTATCCTTTTGTTGGAGGAGAAGTTTTAGACTTCTATAAATAGGAGATCTTTCTTCTCGTACAATAACACAATAGCATCCACAATGTAGTCATTTAAAGAGTTTTTTTTATGAGGAGATTTTTCTCTCAAATAGTTTTTATTCCTTTAGATTAGTTTTTCATATGTAGATCAATTGATCAAACCGTATTAGAATATTATGTCTTTTTTAACATGTTTTTCTTTGTTGTCCGATTTATCGTGTTCAAGGTTTCAGAATGATTAGCTTCCGCATGATACCATGATTATTTCGATCCCAACAAATTCAATATGCACAACAACTGGAAATTGAATACAGTAGAACATCTCTAAATTAATACTTGATAAATTAATAAACTCTCTAAGATAATATTTTTCTCTGGTCCCGACTTGGGCCAGTGGAAAAAATCACCGATTTCGATAAGATAATATATTTTTGGAAGGCCCCTATATAAATATATGGTCCCATTAATATTATAAATTAATAATTCTTTAAAGTTACAAAAATATCTAAGACAATTTAGTGAGATATGATTTTAATGTTTTTTATTTTTTGTTAAAATTTAAATCTAGTTGAAGCTCATCTCTAACTTTTCTTATTGCATCCAAAAGTTCCGGTGTTGTCTTCTCGAACTGCACCAAAAAATTGTGAAGAGTTAGACGCGTGTTTCCTTACGCTTAACTGGTTCCAAAGGTATTGTATCGTCTTCAACTTCATCATCAACATTGTTTTCTCCAATGGTATCCACAATTTCTTCTAAGCTCTGGACCTCTGAACATGTATCATTTTCACCTGGGTAATCCAACAGGCTATTGACATCCATTTTATTGAGGTAACCGAGATCATTAATCATGACCTCAAGTTCATGAATGTCGTTTTCACAAGTGGGTTCATTTAAATTCCCTAAGGCTTCATCCCCCGAACAAATTTTGCAGTGTCGAAAATAATTTGCTATTGTCTCTTGCTGAACATTTGTCGTTCAAGCCGCGATCGCAAGATTGATAGCATCCAAAACATTAATCTTTCCTGGATCAGTTTGTCCCAGCTCATAGCCTTCCTATATCCTACGGTAAAATCTATTGCGATAATGCATCTTGAAAGCTCTTATTATCCCAGCATCACAAGGCTGAATTTTTGATGTCATGTTGGGTGGCAAGAAAAGCAATTGAACATTTTGTAGTCCTTCCATATTTCTTGGATGTGCTGGACAATTATCTACCACAAGCAAAATTCGTCTACCATGTGTTTTGTGGTCAAACCAACGAATATATTCATCAAAAATCACACTTGTCATCCATACTCTTTTGTTTGAATGATAGTGACAATTCAAGTTGTTCATGTTGACATTCTCAAAGCAACGTTGCTTTGCATATTTTCCAATAATCCATAAAGGAGTTTTTTCAGATCCATCCTCATTGCAACAAATAACAACCGTGAGCCTTTCTTTGTCCTGCTTTCTTCCTTCAAGTTGTTTCGTAGCAAGAGAATGATCAGCTTGTAACCTGTAAAATAAACCAGTTTCATCCATATTAAAAATGTCTTCATAGGGAACTGGTCTATTTTTTCCCTTATGGACTCCAATTTCGTCTCCATGTCTTGTATATCAACCGAACCACCCTCTCCCAAATGACGAAATGACTTGATACTATGTCTTAGCTTGAATTTCTCAAGCCAACCTTGATAAAAGTTGTGCTCAAAATCTTGTTGAGGGTATAAAAGTTCCATTGTATCTCTCTTTCTTCTCCAAAATTAACTCTCCGAGTTATATTCGCAGTCTTGGTATTGGAGAAACCACTCATAAACAACCTTCTCCATGCCTGGAAATTTTGCTGGCTTGTGCCGCTTGATATCCCTTCCTTTTTCTAACTTAGCCGAAAGATACTCAGTTGATCATTTGAGTGTGTTTGATATTGTACCTTGATGAACTTTCAAATGAAAATTTTCATCAAGCCACAACTGCAAATCGTTTTGAATGCATGTGGAATGATCTCTTTTGTACTCACATAATGCTTTACGTATTTGATCTGTCATTGTTGATTTTGTGACATCTTTTAGATGAGAAGCCATTGTTGGGTACGATTTGAAGAAATTTTCTATGTTGTTTATATAGTTTATTCTCTCACCATCATACATTGAATGTTTTCAGTAAAAATACAATGAATAATATTTGATTATTAAGAAACAATGAACATTACAATGAATCATTTAATAAAAAAAAACATTACAATGAATCATACATCATACATTGTACTTTATGTATAATGAATTTATTTTCAATATTAATTCAATAAATATGATACACAAATTATTAAGATTCAATGGTTTTGATGTAATCAAGATTAACCTTCATTGAATCTCGAAAACACTCTTTAAATTAATAAATATTAATTTATCGATTAAATAATACCTCTATAAAACAATAATATTTCATGATCCCGACAATATTAATTTGGAGACGTTCTACGGTATATATTTCAATAATTAAAGAATGAGAAAATATCAAAATGGTGGACCCGTATAACTGTTTATAGTACTTGTAGTGGGCCATTTAGGCCTCAAATCGCGGCCTAACGAGACAGCAAAAGTGGGCCCATCAAGCTCACATGTAAAGACTAATAAGTCTCAATCAGCAAAAAACATTTTTTTGCGCGGATTGGCCTTCATTTGGGGTGGTCTTTAATTTTTATCCTTCAAATCGGTAGTCTTTAAATTTTTGTCCTTCACCTAATACCCTGAGGTTGTGGGTTTGAACCTTAGCACAGTAAAAAAAAAAAAAAAAAAAAAAACCGCAAGGCAGAATTTGCAAAACTCTGCCCTGTGAATTTTTAATTTTTTTGACTGAGCGAAGGTTCGAACCCGAAACTATATATATTATATATATAATAATGCATGGGCGGCAAAGTTAAAGACCACCAATTTGAGGGACAAAAATTAAAGACCACCCCCAGCGAAAGACAATCCTGCAAATTGCCCCTCAATCAACATGAAGTAGTTGCACGGTTTGGCCTACAAATGGGCTGGTCTTTAATTTTTATCCTTTAAAATCGAATTTATGCCTAGCGGGGCATAAATTCTTTAATGTAACTGACATATTTTATGGATATTATGATGCGTGACTTATGCCTTTCTAGACATAAGTTCAATTTTGAAGGAAAAAATTAAAGACCATTCGATTTGAAGGACAAAAATTAATGACCAGCACAAATAGGCACAAAAGTGTGAAAGTTTTTCCCCCCCATATATGATATTACACACACACACACACACACACACACACACACAACCCCCCCCCCCCCCGTGTGTGTGTGTGTGTGTGTGTGTGTGTGTTTTAAAAATTATTAAACGATGTCATATAGTGTTGAAAATGAAGATAATGTTATTAGTCAAGATCGGATTATCTTTAAATCTCTTATTTGGTTAACTAAAATTAATCTTCTAAACACAAAATGAGGCTGAAGCAGGGCGGATTAGAGTAACAACTATGGGTTCGATCGGATTCGGTAATGCTTTGGTTCAAATTCTGTATTTGTCTTAAAAGTTCATTAAATATGTATAGATTAATAATTTAAAACTAAATAACTTAACAAATTAGGATTTAGAACTCATAACCTTCAAATTCTAATTCCACATCTGATTTGAAGTAAATAATTTCATCAAAATGAAGGTTAAGATATTAAAAGAGTGAAATGAAAGTTTTCCTTTTATATATAAAAATATACTTATTTAAAATTTAATGGCCAAACCCATCGACAGACACGCCATGTAAAACTTTTCACTCGAAGACCTAAAGTGACCTTCGTTCCCATTTAAACACTTCAGGTGAGTCATTCCTATTCCACTTACACATTTTTTGCACCGTTATCAGGGCAAAACCAACACCAAAAGGGCGCCACCTCATTGCACATCCAACCATCCCAAAAGCTCCCATTTTTAATGGTCAAACCTACCGATTTACAAATTAGTGAATTTACAATTAAAATGAGTTGGTACAATTTAATTGAGTTGGCACAATTTAAATAGCCTCAAGACAATTTAATTAGCCACTTAATCCACGAGGAGACGACGGTGTTGATTTTACTCGATAATGGTGCAAAAGTTGTCTTGTTGGAATAATGACTCACGCGTGTCGTCTAAATTCAAGTAGACATAGGGAAGCCACTTTAATATCGAGTAGAAAAGTAACCAGTCTGCTTGTCAAATATTAGTAATAAATTTAATTATTACTAACATAAATTATATCTCTTTAATTAAAATATTTATTTTTATATCTTAAGTTTGTAAGCCCGGGGCTCATGAAATTAGTTATTAAAGATATTCAAACTAATTTTTTTTTTTTTTTCAAATCTGCAGGTTTTTGAATGATTTAAAGAAATGAAATTGGAAAGATATTTTTCCAAGTGTCCGAAGACGTGCTCCACTATCCTGTTGAGCCACGTGATGTTTTGCTAAATCAATAGGGACAGTCGGTGCAGTTGTATCTTTCCCAGGCAGAGCCAATTCTTTCTTTGACAACTAATCAAAATAAAAGGGGGGAAATAATTTTTATATCTATTACTCCCTCCGTCCCAAAAAAATTATTCTCTTTTAACTTGGCATAAAGTTTAAGAAATAAAAAAAAACTTTTGAAAAGTGTGATCCAAAACAAGCCGTAGATATTTGTGTGGCTGTAAATCATCTCATAAAGTTAAATTATTTCTAAATATAGAAAGGGGACAATCTTTTTGGGATAGATTAAAAAGGAAAGGAGAACAATCTTTTTGGGACAGAGGGAGTACAATTAATAAAAGAAATAACTTTATAAAAAAAATTTATGTTATTCTTGACATAACATGTGTAATAAACTATAAATTAGAGAGACCAAAAAGTCTTTGAAGAAGCGAAGGTTTGGTATTTTTAGAATTCTAAAAAAGAATTTTTGAATTGTTTGAAAAGCATTTTTGAGAAAATACACTTAAAATTTAAAAGTTTAATCAAACACTAATTGCTGCTCAAAAATATTTTTAAAATTAACTGGCCAAACACAAACTGTTATGACTAAAAGTACTTTTTTAAAACAACACTGTTTAAAAAATACTTTTCATAATAAGCTGATTTTAAAAGCTTGACCAAATAGATTATAAATCTGTCGAGAAAAAGTAAAAGCTATCTTCAATAACAAAAGAAAAATTAATTGATTGATCTCCACTGGTATCATCTCACACGTTAAGTGCCGTTACAAGCTCTGGTAGGCTTCCATTTTACACTTGTGGCATCTTAAATCCCACTAACCTTAGAATGATTAAAATTGAATAGGAAGACTATTTTTAGAGCGAACAAGATACGAAGTGAGAAGGGAGAAGGGAGAGTTAACAAAGTTAGACAATAGTGAAATGGGTACTGAAAATTAGAAACACGTATGATGTAACATTTCACCAGTTGAGTGAAGACTTAATTATTGATGTATTGATGGGTTCAGTGCAAATTAATATGAGTGCGGGTTCAACAGACAATCTCAAGATACCAAGATGAAACATATATAAGGATGCCTAATGGACAGATGTGATTGAATTTGTGCAGGTTAAAATAGATTGAATCAATAAAAAATATTTGGCCTACGACAAACAACTTTTAATTTTTCTTATCAAACTTTCTTAATTTTATTTAGTTACCAAATAAAATTAATAATTTTCTTTATTATCGTTATATGTAGCATCAAACAAAAAAAAGTTTTTAAAAAAAAAAAAATATATTGACAAACTTTATAATGAATCAATTTAGGCTACATATTTAGTTAAATTACCCCAACTATTAAATAGACTAATTTGGGCTGTGTCAAATTGTCAGTCATGAAATATGATCTGTTTAATTTATGGATGGCTTCGATTCTTCGGTTTGGTTTTTACGAATCTCGGTTTGATATTTCGGTCTTTGATTTCTCAATTGTATATACCGAATACCCAATCAAAGTTAGTTAGATTCGGTTCAATTTTTCTTGTTCATTTCGATTTTGATTCTACACTATTGGGACTGGTATACTGAGCTATTTTCAGATTCGGTTCAATTTTTCTTGTTCATTTCGATTTTGATTCTACACTATTGGGACTGGTATACTGAGCTATTTTCTGAGTAAAAACGAATTTCATGCCAATAAACTTTTTCCAACTGATTAACATTGCTCGGGTGTTAGGATAACAAGATAAATAATAAAAAATAAAAAATAAAAAGACAGAGGTAAATTCTATTTTTAGTGTTCATTTTGAATTAATACTCCTACTTTCTTGAATATATCTTGATTTACATGTTAATTGGTGCTCAATATTATGTTTTCCTGCAAATATGTCCATGCACACCAGAGAGGTGACATAGATCTTGCTCTATGAAATAGTAAAATTTAGTGCACATGAACCTAACACAAGATGAAAAGAATAAGAAATAATAGATAAAAATGGAAGATATCTATGTCTCTAACTCTCCACGACGCTAAATATTTCTAACTCGATGAGTGAAAATCAAAGTATTGAAGTGCAACATAAGCCGAAAAGAATGAAACAAAACCGCACCTCTCGTTTCCTTGAAACTTTGCAAAGAGTGAGTATAATTGCGTAAGGGTAATAGTTCTTGATGAACCAATATACTAAAACCGAAAGTGAACTTTCTAAAAATTTAAAACCAAAACTCAACCGAAGAACTGAAAAATTGAAATAAAAAAACCGAACTAATCGAAGTCGGCTTTGATCATTCTTTCGATTTTTTCAGATTTTATGTCCACCGATAGTCTAACCCTTTCAAGTTTGAACGAAGTATATATTTTCATTGATTAATTTTATCACTCTGACCATATGTAATGAATTTAGCAAGGATAGAACAGATACTACCACTTCATTTTGGGAAAGCTAGACAAGCAAGTACTCTCCAATTAGATTTGACGAAAACTAAGATAAAGGTTGGCTTATTTGATTTGTTATGGACTCGGTCATTCTAAAGACAAGTGTACGGTATATGCGCTTGTTGCAGCCGAAGCTAAGGATTATAATGTTTTCTTTTTTGGGCAAGATACACACTTGGTCGGCCGGCCAAAAAAATAGTTAAATTCTCTAGTCAAAAATATATCAAAAAATATATATTATTATGTCTCAAAATGTATTTTTAATGTATATTATACATTAATATATGAGAAATATATATTTAAGTGGGTTACTATTTTTATCAATTTCTCTTCTTCTTTTTGGGAAAAAAGTACATAACTACCCACATAAAGTAAAATAACTACCCTTGCCTAGAATGAGGGCTTTTGGTCGTCCTCACAGGGGTATACCTGGCATTTTGTAGAGTTGTTTTATCTAGAGTGAGCTGCAAGTCTGCAACGCTCTATTGAATCCTTGAATTAATCGAATACTAGTCAATTTATCGGCGCTTCGTGCAGTTAGAAATTAAAAAAATCATAAATCAATTTTCTATTAAATTTAGTCGAGCAAAAGATAAAGTTTTAATAATGTCAAAAACAAATATAAAAAGAATATATATATATAATAAAACAAGAAATGTATTTTTGTAAAAGCCTCTCACTTTTGGTTGTTCAATTTTATTGGAAAAGTCTCTAAATACATAGCCACGAATATTTTACACAATTTAATTATTAGTCTTTAAATATACCTACTTAACTTTTCCTCTTCTACTATAGTACATTCCAATATACACCTACTTAAACATTTTCTCTTCCACTGTAGTTGTTACAGAATTATCACTATATAGGAGTATTATTTATCGTTATTAATTATCAATATCATTTACTATAAGTAATTAATACTCTTAATATTTATGGACATTTTTTTTTTGGGTGTACCTTATTTCAAAGAGCCTAAACGTCTTTAAATGTAGCTATTCAGCTTTTCTTCTTCCACTATAATATTATTTATTAGATACCAAAAGGCACTCGCTTATTGGTGAACATATGGAAGTTTCATCACGATCCTAATATATCGCCAAATCCTCACGAGTTCAAGCCAGAGAGGTTCTTGACGACACACAAGGATGTCGATGTAAGGGGCAGTCACCTTGAGTTGATACCATTTGGTAGTGGAAGAAGAATGTGCCCCGGAAGTTCCTTGTGTTGGGATATATATACTATTAACCATGTGTTTGGATATAGTATTTATTATAGAACAATTATTTATTCATTGTTTAATAAAAAATTAAATAGATCATGCACTAGTATGTGTGTCCTTTACTTATATAGTAGATGATTTAGTGTATAGAGTTTAACTTATACACGGAAGATTAAATCATCTTGCCTATAAGTATAAAATTTATGTTCACAATCTAAGATGGAAATTGGACAAAGCCATTGGTATGATTGTAGTTCAAGATTAATATATATATATCTTCATTATGGGAATTTCCTTAAGATCGACATCTTTCCGTCATTTTTTCTTGTCGTAAGACATTTTGTATGTATTGAACGGACCAAGTAGAGATAAGTGTTTTTGTACCGAATATATAAAATAAATTCTCTAGTTCATTAAATGTACTTATACTCTTAATCTTGATATAATTATTATGATCAATGTGATTTGTTCATTATTTTGATTTATTAAAAGGTACGACTCAATTAAGTGTCTATGTATTCCAATCAGTAAATTGGATAATGGAAAAATACATTTGTGAAATAATAATTAGTTGATAGAATCCATGTCTCGACTTTGAGATTGATGATATGAGTATATTTATTTTAATGCTTATAAGTCTAAATGTGAAAACCACATTTAGTGGATTTTGTATCCGTCATATGATGTAAGTTAAGCGTAAAATATAAAGGTTTATTTAATTAGTCAATGAATTAAATTTCGTAATTTAATTTAATTGATTGGTATTCGTAATCTTAACATGGGGAGTCAAATAAGTTTTAATGTATGATTTCGAAATTGAACTCAGGAGCCTTTTTCTTTTTTACGATTTTTTAGTGGAATAATTCGTAATTTATTATGGTAGGATTAATTAGTTTATTTCTTGAATTAATTCCATAATAATGAAGCCTCGTTAATTAAATTATCGTGGTGAAGGTGTATTTCGTGCCCGAATAATAAAGAATTAAATGGAATATCATTTGAGAGAAGTGGAAAATAAAGACCCAATAGGTTTTTGGAAAAACCCTAAAATTTAGTATTATAAAATAGTGTCTCATTCCATAACATTGTGGTGGAGGCTAAGGGTTTGACAAGGTTCTACTCTTTTTCCATAGAAATTCGCCCACACGAATTTCATAAATTCTCGGTATTATTCGGGATTGCCACCTTTTGACTATCCTCTAAAGAAGATATATAGGAACCGAAGGATGACGATCACCTGGATGGCGTGTGCTCGTGGTTGAAGATTCGATTCTTGGTCGCGGTCACGCGCTTCAAAGAGATAAGTATCAATTTTATGTTTGATTAATATCTTGATTATGTGTTGTCTATATTACGTACGCTAAGAATTCTTTCGATCCCGTTTACTATACTCGCTTAACCCTTACGCGTATGCGCTCGTATTTCCAACACCTTGACCCTTCAAGTTGTGCCCTTCGTAACAGCCGTGTTGCTGCAGGGGTTTGACATGAAGAGGCCTTCGGATGAATCAATTGATTATTGATATGAGTGAGAGCTTTGGATTGACAGTCCTCAAAGCTACTCCGCTCGACGTTCTCCTTGCTCCCCGCTTGGCTCCCAATCTTTATGAATGAAATGCGTCTGAAGGTTTGACCTCATGCCAGGATTGTAAACTAGTTTGTACTATTGAAGTGAAATAATAAAGAAACGTCAAAATTCCCACATTCGAAATGTGATTGTAGAAGAAACTCTTGACTTCATCTTGAAGATGACATTATTTTTAGAGTCCTACATTGGAAATTTCAGGTTGTAACGGTGATATTAGCCTACAGTACTCTCCCAACTTTAGTTACTACTTTTGGATCGTTCAGGTTGAAGGGATATATATATATATATATGCATGGTTTGTTACCTTCTCAAGAAATTTCCTTAAGTTTTGGTCGACATCTTTGTTGTCATTTTCTCTCTGTCGTAACTACATCACTTTAATTTTTCTAAGTACAAAACATTTAATGAGTTGATATATCAAAATCAATGAAACTTCATCCGAGCTCTAGATGCATGCTAATAATGACATATTTCAATAGCTTAGTGACCTTAGTTTCCCTCTTCACGTGGATGGTGAAATCTACCATTATGTTTTGTCTAAATAAAAACGCTTTTAAATCTCTACTCAGTCTTGTTTTCTACATACAAAAATTTACTAGCACTAGAAGTCAGAACAATACAGTTCTCATAATCAAGATAAATTATATTTAATTTTGTGCGACAATCATACCAATAGTTATCCAATTTCATCTTCGATTGTGAACATAAATTTTATTCTTATAAGAATCGATAATTTAATTTTCTGTGCATATGATAAAACTCTATACACTAAATCATCTACTATATAAGTAAACAGACACATATATGAGTATATGATCTATTTTAATCTTAATTAAATCTAAATAAAAAATTGTTCTATAGTATCTAAACACATATTTAATCAGATCGTGCTTCTATGAACTTGCCTCTTGATTAACGCCTACACCTTTGTAATAAAGACGTAGATGTTCAAAGTATCAACATTAGCTATGCTATTTCCCTGCTTCTTCCACAATTGTATATTCGTTTGTCAGTAAAGTGTTGACAATATTTCATAACCAATTACTTAATACTATAGAGAACGAATAATTCATTTATAATCTATTTAAGTAGTAATTTAATTTTAAAATGGTATGACAGCTATTGACTGCTAGTTTAGATCCTTTTTCTTTTTTATTTATTTTACTTTCTAGATTGAAGGTATAAAAAGTTTTAGTTTCTCTTTTAATATAGTCTCTACCGCTTCATATAATTTTAGTTTATCTAAATAAATTATAAAATTATGTTTATTCAAATAATTTTTTCAATCGAACTCAAAATGACATCCTTCATGTTTTAGCGGGGAAAGACGAAATACGAATTTAGAGGATGAAGGTGTATTTGGTGTCACATTTAATTAGCTCACCAGAATCTGTGTTTTTTGAAAGGAAAAAAGAGCACTTATTTTGGTTGAGAGAGAAGTGATGATCTCAAATATAAACCAAAGTTAGAGCCTTTTTTGAATGACGATAATAATTTGTTAACCACAATTGATAATTTGATGTATTTGAAAAGCTCAATGTGTTATGAAATATTATGTCTATTGTGGTGGATGTCCATAACTTCTAAGAAGTTACTCCCACTACTTTCTCGATGATGTAGCTATTAAATCTCCCACCTCCTATCTTCATTATGTAAATATTAATTCCCACACCTCCATGATCTTCCCCTGTAACCTTCATAGTTATTATCTTGTTTATTGCCACCTTTTGACTATCCTCTATATAGTAGTATATATAGAGATATAATAGGTGATGTACTTACACTTGAATACATTTGGATGAATAAGAAAGTTCTCATCTCTTGTCTCTCTATTTTTATTGCTTTCATCCTTTTATATTGTTACTCTTTTAACTTGATTTTACAACACGTTATCAAAGACGAAACTCTATATATATACAAGTTTCAATTTCTTCTATCGCGAAGTATGCTTACTAAGAATTCTTATACGGTGAGATCCTGTTTACATAGTACTACTACTATTTAACCCTTACACATATGCACTGTACGGCTATTGGTGTACATGCTATTAGTACATGCGGATTGGGCTCCTCTCCATTTCCCTTCTCTCCATTTTCCCCAAGTTCTATCGTGGATTAGAGACACATGGCATGGGTTAGAATTAATGGCTAAGATTTAATTGACTAAAACAAGACCCTAACCATGATTACATAATTAATAACTTATCCATAATTATATTAGAATAATTTTCTCTCTCTTCCTATTTAATTTTCCTACCCAGTAAAATATCTTTTCTGATTTATCCGATTATTTTTTGCCACTTAATTTTTTCCCCTAATAGACCCAATATTCAATTGGTGATATTTTCCATTTTTTCAATTATGATGCTTACTAATTTACATAATATAGACCCACCCCATTATTCAATTGGTAATTGTATATTTTCGAAAGAGTTGTCTATATTCATATTAAAATACCACCATTAAAGATTTGTCATGATTATAAAAAAAGATGGAATATTAAAATAGGAAGAGAGAAAAATTATTCTAATATAATTATGGAAAAATTATTAATTATGTAATCATGGTTAGGGCCTTATTTTAGTCAATTAAATCTTAGCCATTAATTCTAACCCATGCCATATTTCTTAATCCAAGATAAACTTGAAATTTATAAGGAATTGGGAAGTTTTCAATCCAAGACATGTTATGGTTGACTGTTCTCTGCCCATAAAACCCCTTAATGGGAGAAGATACAAAGTTGCGGTTTTTTTTTTCATTAATTATTTTATACAATTATAATTTGCTTCTTTAAATGCTATGATCTTTGCTATTTGGAGATTTGGTTTCAGATTGTTAGAAGGTATGCAGAGACTCTTGAAAGATGTACTAAGTGTTATCTATCACCGTAATAGTTCATATTATTTTTACTTAATATTAATGAAGCAACAGAGCGTGATGCATCATGGACGATATGTTACCATCTGTGTAGTAATGTTCTCCATGGATAATCACATTATTTTCTGTGGATTAAGTGCTCACAAACCGTGAGAACAACACTCAAAAGATAATGGATCCGATAATCTAATCCCGAAGACGAATCTCCTTGGCAAGAGAAATTAAGTGCCGACCATATGTGAATCGACAAATTAGCAGTCAAATGATATTTGAACAAAATTCACCAAGACTCCAAAGGTCTGGTTCTCTTGTGGTTTTTCCTTTATATTTTTCTTTGTTACTAACATATTTTGTACAGATTCGCTGGACTCCTCGTGGTAGAGACCATACAAAATTAGTATTCAGTGGTCCACTAATTCTTTCTGCAAAGTTATGGAAAATGATTCGCTGATACATAATTAGCAATAATAGTCTTGTTATACCTAAGACTAAAGACTTACATAAAGTCCCTTAAAAAAGGTTATATTTCATATGTCTTGTTGAAATTTAATTTACTTGCGCTTACAATCACAAAGTTGTAAAAGGCTCAAGGGTGATTCATGTTGCGTTGTGGCATTTATTATCGCTTTGGTGTAAATAATTTGTTCTTTTTGTATAAAAAAAGCATTTTTCATGACAAGTATAGCATCACCACGTAAGTGTGTGTGTGTGTGTGTGAACGTGTGTAAATAAATCATTATAATGATATCATATTATAAAAAGACAACTCAAATCATATTAACATAGGTAAAGAAACAATAAAACATAGCAATATAATGAACACTAAATAATTTCATTGTAGAAATTAGAAAGAAAGTAAACTATTGTCATGAAAAAATTGCAAGCACTTAATAAAATATTATGGTGAAGAAAGTGCTAACCTGATGTGGCAATCGGAAATTCGGGATAAAAAACGAAAAGAACTTATATTCTAATTTGAAAGGTGGGCAGCCATCAATTATATTCTAATTGATAAAAGAATTTTTAAGGTTATAACTTATGAGTTCTTTGTAGGGTTTTAGCTTTTAAGTTACTTGACCAATTTGGTATAGAATTAGAGTAGGAAACAGCTAAGTTATTTTACTGGTTTTTGGACTATATTTACTGGTTTTAGGACCCACTGCCGTTTTGTTCCATTTATATTTTAGTTGTTTTATTGATTTAGAATTTAAATTATAGTATAAGCAAAAAAATGAGGCCAGGCGGGTTTGAAACCGCGACCTTACCTTTAAAATGAAGCTCTTTACCAACAGACCAACGCAGCCTTTGTGCTGAAGCAATGTCACATTATTCTTTTTACCTACTTTCATTCCATTTATATATATATATAGAGAGAGAGAGTAAAAAATTCGACGAAGCAGTGTCACGTGACACCCCTCGGACCAACATAAATCCGTGTGATGATAGTATAATTCAAGTCCCATCGCATCAAGGGGGTAAGATATCGGGTTTGTGTCCCGGTGCACTGTGATGATAGTAGGCCTGTTCATCGGATGGATCGGATAGGGTTTAGCACATTTCGGATTATAATTTCGATTTTTGAATTTCGCAAAATGTAATCCGAATCCGATCCAAATACGTTCGGATTGGATTTTTTAAGTTCTGTTTTCGGTGAAATCGGTTTGGATAATTCAGATTTTCAGTTAGGCCTATGAGTTGAATTGCTTCTTCTTTTTCTTCTTACAAAATGAACCACCAAATAAAATAATCATACCAAATTACCTTAACATATAGTTCCTCGTTGCTATTAGAATCATATAGAGAAAGCATTCATAAAAGCAATAAAATTATTACCAAGGATGCAACAAAAGCAATGGTCCAATGACTTAACAAGTCCAATTCAGTAAGATTATCCGATACATAGAATATACTGATAATGAAACAAAAGGGAAATCTAAAATGTCGTCATCTTTAAAATTAACAAATCCAAACATGTTGAACTTAGTAATATTTTTGGATATGTGAGTTGATGTGTAATGAGTATGGTATATTTGACTTATTGGATTTGACATATAGCTAATGCGCTAATATCTAATGGATAGTAGGGTAGGCTAAACATACGTATAAGAAATTCGGCTTTCGGATATCCAAAAATCCGAAGTTCCAATTCTGAAATTCGATTTAAAATCCAAAAATCTTAAAAATCAACTCCAAAATCCAATCCAGAATATGAAAACTTAAAAATATAAGTCCAAAATGTTCGGATTTCGGGTTTATCCAAACTATGCACACCCCTAATGGCTAGTTCATTTTTTCGTCGTCTAGCCAGTTTTTCAAATAAGAAAATTGAATAATTCAATGGTTCTACTTGAATAATTCAATGGTTCTAGAAAGTTCGACATCTTTTTTTTTTTAAACACATATGAAAATTTTGATCAATCAATAATGTTCACGAAATGCGATTTGATTCAAAAAATATCTTGCTCCGTGTTTAGTTGAGTTATGTTCTTTCTTTTATATCTGTTTGTTTTTTTTTTCTACTGTTACTGCACGCTTGTTAAAAGATCAAATATAGTTGGTATCAACCGGATCCGACTCCTCTCCATTTTTCCAAGTTTTTACTTGGATGAGAGACTTGTGTCATAGTTAACGAATAATGGTTGAGGTTTAATTATAACCAAAATAAGGTTTTAATCATAGTCAGAATAATAAATATACCATATATTTACTTCCAAATCTTTAGGCAATCCCCTAATTATAGTTACAGAAAATATCATCCATATATACATTTAATGATTTTCTCTTTTTTCCAGTTCCTCTTCTTCTTTTTCTTAAATAGACTTTTTCTTTTGAACAACCTAATGCTTCGTGGGAGTAAATACAGTAAGACCCAATTAAATTAATGTATGATATAAAAAAATTAAAAGCATAAAAAATAATATTATAAAATAAAAATTATCTGTCTAATGTTAAATTTTAGTGGAATCTTGTCAATTGTTAAAAAAGAAAAAGAAAAGAAGTACCGTTCATCAAAGAAAAAAAGGAACACATCAAATTAAATTAGCAATTAAATTAACTCAAAATACAAACTTACTAATTAGAAGTTCAAAAATCTAGAAAAAAGGAGGAACTATCGGAAAGTTCAAAAATTCACAAGGAAATACACAAAATCATCTACTATATAAGTAAACGGACACATAGACGAGTATATGATCTATTTTAATCTTTATTAAAACTAAATAAAAAATTGTTCTATAGTATCTAAACGCATATTTAACAGTACTAGTCTCTATGAATATGATAACAAACGACCTAGGGAAACTCTTAGAATTAGACAAAATCAAAAGGAAATAAAAAGGATATGGGAAATTGGGGATGAGAAGATAGAAGGATAGTTACTAGACTCAATTGGTAATGAAATCTAAAGGCAAACTTAGGTATATAAAACCTAAATCCTCCTAGTTGGATTTCAACCAAAGAGCCTAAGTAATTTGAATTCAAAGAAGTGAGCAATCTAGATGAATTCAATGGATAAGCAATTCAATGCACGACTTGGAAATCACACTTTAACAATAACCAAACAAACTATAGTAAAATCTCTCAATTTGAGTTTACCATCAATATGCAAGCTAGGTCTTCCAAATGGATGAAAACAACTATTTATCTATCTGATCTATTACATAAATGGTTCTAAAGTGGCTATTTTGCAAAAATACTCACATGGGTCTTCAATTGCATCCAACGTCTCATAACTTGCAATTATGACCTCCAATTTTCATTCTAACCTCATAACTTGCCAGTATGACCTCCAATTGCAATCTTAGCCCCATAGTTTCACTTTTAGCCATATTGCGCATCTAGCCATTTTGCAATGCATAGCCACTTTGTAACTCTTCCAATGCCAAGCTATCTTCCAAACATCATTTACTCTCTTACATGGGTCAACAAGTGTCTCCAACGTCCTCTTCCATGCCCTTGAGCCACTAGAATCAATCATGCCCTTTAGGATCATATCAGAACGTGCCTCGCACGTTAATAGTAGCAGGTAGATGTTCAGGCGATCAACATTAGCTATGCTATTTCCTTGATTCTTCCACAATTGTATATCGTTTGCGAGTAAAGTGTTGGCAATATTTCATAACCAATTACTTAATACCATAGAGAACGAATAATTCATTTATAATCTATTTTAAGTAATAATTCAATTTTAAAATGATATAATAGCTATTGACTGCTAGTTTTGTGTCTTTTTCTTTTTTATTTATTTTACTTTCTTGATTGAAGGTATAAAAGGTTTTAGTTTCTCTTTTAATATAGTGTATACCGCTTCATATAATTTTAGTTTATCTAAATAAATTATAAAATTTCTTTTATTCAAATAATTCTTTCAATCGAACTCAAAATGACACCCTTCATCTTTTAGCGGGGAAAGACGAATTTGCAGGATAAAGGTGTATCTGGTGTCACATTTAATTAGCTCATCATAATTCCTTTTTAACGTTCTTTATTTTTAATTAAACAGCTAACTTAATATATTGATTAAAATTTAAAAAATACTGATTAGAATTTATTAATGTATCTAAATAGTTTAGCTGACCTTGTTCAAGGTAACCTTTAATAGTTAAAACCTAGCAGTCAATAGCTTTCATGACCGTAATCTTAAAACATTAACAATACTATCCAATATAGAATAATCTTTCCTGAAAAATACTTTATTTTTCAGAGGTATAAAAGCCGATTAATATTTTAAGGATATTTTGGTCAACCAAAATAATACAATAAAAATAAAAGAAGACATGAAAAAGGAAAACTTTGGCCAATTTGGTCTTAGCAATTACCAGTACCAGTTATGTCCTCTTCAATATTTACATCAGCATCCCCAACCTTTCTTCTCAACGTAATTTGCTAGTGACGGTAAAGAGAAAAAAATAGTACAACAATTTTATAGCTAAAATATATTGAATCCAAATCAAAAGCAACTCTTAAAATTGCATATTGAGTCCCACAAACACTCCCTATAAAAATCAAAGTGATATCTAAAAAAACAACACAATAACCATTAGAACTAAAGAAAGATTAAAAAAGACAAATTTTAGAATAAGAAAAAGCAAAGAAAATCAGTTTCGGATGAAATCTAATAAAAACTAAGCATAATCAACTTACAATGAAACAGTTTTTACTTTTAACATGTTGTCTTGGTTTTTCCACTTTCATTAGATGGGAGTCCTGCTGCTAGTCAAGAAGATGAAGTTGGATCCGTACAATCCTCTTTTCTGGAGCAAAACTCGTTGTATGTTTTCCAGTGGCTTCTTACCATGTGTTTGGTGTATTAATCAGTACTAACGTGATTTAGGTTTAAGAAGTGTGTCCAAAAGAAATAGGATATTAAAGCTTAATAAGGGTATAAAAGTCCTTCGATATGTTAAGGCTATTTTAGTCAACCAACATTTATATTTACGCTTTTAAAATAATTATCTATCTATACTATATTAAAAGCACGAAGAACCTTAGAAATGTTGATTGAATTTTTTACCGTTCATTAAAAGATTCTACAATAGACAAAATTGTCATTTATTATTTTCTGTCATTTAATTATTATATAAATAGATTTCACACAAGACATAAGTCATTTAATTATGTTTCTATATTTAGTACTTTGAAATCAACTAAAATATTATATACTAAATACTTTCTTATTTCAACTAGGTACGAATCCTAATATTTTGGTATTCTTTTAATTTTGGACAAATAGCTCGAGCCACATTCCATTTTTTATTTGATTTAGTAGAGTTTACTATGCCAAAGGACAAGTTAATTTGTTCATAGATCAAAAATAAATTTGCTTTAACAAAAGTTAACTAAGTTCCTTAATTTAACATTGAAATTAGTAAAAGAACTAAAAATATGATAATGTATGGAGTGATTCCTCTTGTATGCGGCTGTACTCTCACAAAATTGAAAACAAAAATGTTCTAATAATTTTTTTCATTAGACGTGATGACATAACCTTATTAATATAACATTATTGTTCGCCTTTTTTACTCTTTAAAAGTAGATTTCACACTAAACGAAATAATTATTTAATTATTTCCTAATATTTAGGATTTTAAAATAAATAAAATTTATTTATTAAATTTTCTCTTATTTGAACTATATACTAAGTCCTAAAATTTAGAACTTTAAAATCGATTCAAATTTACCTTGTATAAATTCTTACCTTATTTACAGGAATATTTGTCCTTTTCAGTCAATAAATAGGGAATTTTAGTTCCTTCTTGAAACATGTTACATGCATATTAAACCTAATAGTGTATATAATTTTTCTGTTCTCTTATTTGATCTCACTCAAAAACCTATATGTCCATGGAAGTCTGATCACGGACACTACCCAAAATCTCTGTGTTCTTAGTGACAACGAATTCTGTTTCTTCTCTTAAAGTTTACTTTTCTTATCCAAGAAGTTGATCTTTTTTTTTTTTTTTTTTTTTTTTTTTTTTTGGGCACAGGCTCTAATGGTTATCGCACGCAAAAAATATGATCAAACAATCTGTTTAAAGGTAATTTAATTTCATTAATTTATCAATTTAAATAACTATATTTTATCGGTAGATGATGCTCTGCAAGCATGTTTTTCCATCCAAAGTAGTAACTGAGACACACCCTTTCTCCGACTATGTGTTGTTTTTGTTTTTGTAGTTGCTTAGGCGCATAAGGTAGCAGAAAACTTCAGCAAGGGGAAATTAGAAAATACGATAAACTATTGGCATCTGGTTCTACTAATTGGGGCGTAGAAGGCATCGAACAGTCAGTTGTCTTGATTGCTATATGGAATGTGTAACCATACAGTAGATGAAGTCCTCTACAACCATTGATAAACTTATTTTATATTCAAGGTTATTTAGGTTAGCGGATTATGCCTTTTTCTTTGAAAATATCTACAATGTTTAAATTTGTTTCTAAATGTTACTATCATTAGCGCTTACATTTTACATAATTTGTTCTTGTTGCATTTATTTTAACGTCGTTGCTATTTTAAATATTTTGTTCTTGTTGTATAAAAAAAATTAATTTATTGACACGCGCAATGCACGTACGCTAAAACTAGTATATATATAAATAGATAGATATATATCCCATGGTTAATACTAAATCCGTAGTCCAATCCAAACTCTGAAAAGTTTAAAAAATCAATACAATCAGAAAATCCTAACCACAAATCCAAACATATCAGATTCCCTAGACCCCGCCAATCCCCTACCACAAGTGGAATCTGCTGGATTTTTGGGTTTTTTTTCCTTCCTATGTGGATAAATAAAACACTTTTTGGATCTAGCCCACTTTTCCCTAAAGCCCACTATATATAGGATCAACTTAGGTCTTATTTTTATAGCACAAGAGTGCATTTCATAAATGGTTCATTAAATTAAGAAAAAGCTAAAAAAAAAAAAAAATGTTATTTTCTAACAGGTGTCTTATGGAAGGAAAAAGAAAGCTCAAAGTAAGAACAATTTAATTTTATTGATTTTTCAGTATCTTTTTTGTGATTTAATGTGAATGAACATCTACAAAAATATCTCGTAATATCAAGGCTTTTAGTTATTTTCATTTATTTATAAGTTAACTTTATTGATTTAATCATACAACAATATTTTCGCATTAATTGAGTATTATAATATCTAAAAAAATAAGTTAGCCTGTATGGGTTCAATTCAATAAAAACAAATGAAATTAACTTAACATATGAAAAGCTCAATTTGAATTATTAGCGACTTTTCAAATTAATGTTACAAAACAAAGAAGCAACAGCAGAAAAAATTTAAAAAATATCTACAAATTGAATTTATTAACGTTGCGTTGGACCCGGGCTTAGCACGGGCCTAATGACACTAGTTAGTGGAATATATTGGTGCATGTGGAAACCTTTTTCTTTCTATTTCTGGATGTCTTTCATTGGGGGTCCAGTTCAATTCATTTTCAATGGCATGGCTAGTATGCCTGTTCATCGGATGGATCGGATTGAGTTTAGGACATCTCGGATTATAATTACGGTTTTCGGATTTCGCAAAATGTAATTCGAATCCGATCCAAATACGTTCGGATTGGATTATATTTTTTAAGTTTGGGTTTCGGAGAATGGGTTTGGGTAATTCAGATTATCGGTTCGGCCTATGAGTTGAATTGCTTCTTCTTTTTCTTCTTACAAAATAAACAACCAAATAAAATATTCATACCAAATTGCCTTAACATATATTGCCTCGTTGCTATCAGATTCATATAGAGGAAGCATTATAAGCAATAAAATCATTACCAAGCATGCAACAGAAGCACTGGTCCTATGAATTAACAAGTCCAATTCAGTGAATTGACAAGTCCAATTCAGTAAGATTATCCCATACATAGAATATACTGATAATGAAACAAAAAGGAAATCTAAAATGTCGTCATCTTTAAATTAACAAATCCAAACATATTGAACTTAGTAATATTTTTGGATATATGAGTTGATGTGTAAATCCGAAATCCAGTCCAGAATATGAAAACTTAAAAATATAAGTCCAAAATGTTCAGATTTCGGGTTTATTCAAACTATGCACACCCCTAATGGCTAGTTCATTTTTTTCATCATCTAGCCTGTTTTTCAAATAAGAAAATTGAATAATTCAATTGTTGTAGGAAGTTCGAAATCTTGTTTTTTTTTTTTTTTTAAAACACGTGTGAAAATTTTGATCGATCAATAATGTTCACGAAATGCGATTTGATTCAAAAAATATCTTGCTCCGTGTTTCGTTTCATTACGTTCTTTCTTTTATATCTCTTCGTTTTTTTATTTCCTACTGTTACTGCACGCTTGTTAAAAGATCAAATATAGTTGGTATCAACCGGATCCGACTCCTCCCCATTTTTCTTCTCTCCATTTTCCCCAAGTTTTTACTTGGATGAGAGACGTGTCATCTTTAACAAATAATGGTTGAGGTTTAATTAACCAAACTAAGATTTTAATCATAGTTAGAATAATAAATATACCATATATTTACTTCCAAATCTTTTGGCAATCCCATAATTATAGACTTATAGTTTCAGAAAATCTCATCCATATATACATTTAATGACTTTCCCTCTTCTCTAATTTTGTTACGAGTTCCTCTTCTTCTTTTTCTTAAATAGACTTTTTCTTTTGAACAGCCTAATGCTTCGTCGGAGTAAATACAGTAAGAGCCAATTAAATAATGTACGATATCAAAAATTAAAAGTATAAAAAATAATATTATAAAATAAAAATTATCTGTCTAATGTTAAATTTCTGTGGAATCTTGTCAATTGTTAAAAAAGAAAAAGAAAAGAAGTACCGTTCATCAAAGAAAAAGAGGAACACATCAAATTAAATTAGCAAGTAAATTAACTCAAAATACAAAATTACTAATCAGAAGTTGGAAAATCTAGAAAAAGGAGGAACTATCGGAAAGTTCGGAAATTCATAAGGAAATCTTTGGTATATTTATTATTCTAACTATAATTAAAACCTTAGTTTGGTTAATTAAATCTCAACCATTATTTGTTAACTTTGACACGTCTCTCATCCAAGTAAGAATTTGGAGAAAATGGAGAGGAGCCGGATCCGATATCAACCTATGCCTTTCTTTTTGGATGAAAAAGATGGGGAAAAAAAAAATACGCGTTTCATTATGATAATGGTCATGATCAAGTTCTCTAACCAGTACTATCTCATTTCTAATTCGACGATATTTGAAGAATCATTCATCTTTTCCTTCAACCACATTTCATTATACGTTTGTTTGATGAATACTTTCACTTGGAATTCTCGAATGTGTCGAAGCATTTATACATGATTATTGGAGAGTAATTCGAGTACCACTATCTTTTTCATTTCTCGGGTCATTTGCAGTTTTGTCCCTATTTTGTGATGGTCTTTAATTTTCGTCCTTTAAATTTTGACCTTCAAAGTCGAACTTATGTCTAAAGGGACATAAGTTACGCATCATAATATCTACAAGTTATGCCAGCACCCTTAAGGAACTGATGTCCCACTAGGTATAAGTTTGATTTTGAAGGAAAAAAATTAAATACCAATCCATTTGAAGGACAAACCGCGCGATTACGAGTCATTTCTCGCCAATATGGTCCATATGGGCCTAGCCCAAAAAGGGCGTAGTTATAGCCCAGGAGCTCTACTAGAAGCGCTTTAGGTCGGCTCGGCAAGGCCTTGTCGTTGGTGGTTAAGCAACCTTAGGCTATCTTCCGATCATTCACCACTACAACTTGATGGGCTCAAAATTTTAGTGTGAAGATTGACCCATATTTGTCTGCCATGAGCCCAAATGCTTTGTGAGGCAGCCCAGAGCTACTGAAAAGGCTAAGACGGCCAGTTCGAGGCACGACCCAGCAACTTTAGGGGGGTGTCCTGCTATTAACGTGATCTTTTTTGTTACTTTTTTTTTTTTTTTTTTTTCTTCTCATCCTTTTTGTTACTGAAAATCCTTAAAAGCTAAATTTAATAGCACAAATAATGGCAAGAGAGAAATCCATTATTTGCAACTGAGAGGAAGAATGCTTAATTACTAATTAGGATCAAGGGTATGTTTATACATGATGGGAAATATAGCAAGATTCATTAATCAGTCCACGTGAAATTACATTGATTATGATGTATCAACTAATCAATGTTTTGTACGTAAATTTTTTGAAGCATTGTGGTTAGGCTAGAGAGAAAACGACAGCAAAGACGCCTACATAAGTTTACCAAGTCTTGTACACTTTGGCATTTGTTTTTGTTACCTGTCAACATCGCTGTTTCTATGCCATCGCTGTGGATACGGAAAAGGGCCGAGAAAACTTAGTTGATTCAATGCCTTCGTTTATTCCCAATGCAAATTTGGTCCTTCGTTAAATTGGACCGAATTTTTTTTTTCAAATAAAAATAATAGCCGGGATAATTTTTCCAAAAAAAAATATAAAAATATTATATTTCCGTGTTGAAGAGGTGTATCCTAGCAAGTGGCTAGACCGACCCTACTAGTCCCAGAAATGGAAAATGATCAATACATCTTTTCCACGCAATAAAAGATCAAAATTTTAACGCTTTTATTCTAGTCTAGGATATGATAAGCATCAATACGATGGTGGAGTTGGTGACGATAACATGGTATATTAAATACAAACCGTCATTGGACTTTCATTGATAATCGAATATTTTAAGTAATAGCAGTAATTAGTAGTCCATTATAATCTTGAAAGACACTGTGATATGGTTGAAAACACTGACTATTAATGTTAAGTGTACAAATAAAAGACGAATACTAGTACAAAAAGTATTTTTGGGCTGGTCGAGCCTATCAGCTACTCCCTCGTGTAATTTATGTGGCGCTTTTCTCTTTTTAATTCATCCTAAAAAAATTTACCTTTCTATAGGTACACAAATATCATTTATAACCGCACAAAAAATCTAAAATTTGTTTTAAACTATAACTTTCAAAGTGTTTCCTTCTTTCTTAAACTTTGTGCTAAGTCAAACAATGTAACATAAATTGAGACAGAGGTAGTATCACTTATTATCCATATCTATATATAAGCTTATCCACTGTTACTTCTCAAAATAAAACATTAGAGCAGATGACATAGCCTACTGATATATTATTAACCATGGATTTCTTTTACATTGCCATTACACTAGCTACCTCCATTATTTTTCTCTTCTTTCTTCACAAACAAATTTTCTCAACCAAAAGTAACAATGGACAGAAGAAGAGGGTACCTGAAGCAGCCGGAGCATGGCCAATTATCGGCCATCTCCCCCTTCTCAGTGGATCCGAATCCGATCAACTGCCTCACAAAATCTTGGGCCGCATGGCAGAAAAATACGGTCCCATTTTTGGAATGAAGCTTGGAGTTCATCATGTTGTAGTTGTGAGCGATCCCAAATTAGCTAAAGAATGCTTTACTACAAATGATTTGGCCCTTGCAAGCAGGCCCAAATCCATGGCTTCAGAGATCATAGGCTACAAAGATGCCATGTTTGGACTTGCTCCTTACGGGCCTTACTGGCGAGAAACAAGAAAGATAGCCACAATTGAGTTGTTTTCCACAAGGCGAATCGAAATGCTCAAACATATCAGGGAATTTGAAGTAAAATCAGCTATTAAAGAGACGTATAATTACTGGATGAAGAATAAGAGTAGTAGTAATTTAAATGGTGTTGTGAAGATGGAGTTGAAGGAATGGTTTGGAGATTTAATAACGAACAGTTTAGGGAAAATGTTATTTGGAAAAGGATTTAAGGGTAATGAAGAAGGAGGAATAAATACAACTCACAAAGCAATTAGAAGATTTTTTGAACTGTTGGGGGCTTTTGTTGTGGCTGATTTTTTGCCTTATTTAAGGCGACTGGATATAGGAGGACATGAGAAGGCAATGAAGGAGGTTGCTAAAGAAATTGACTTTGTTGTTGAAGAATGGTTAGCAGAGCATAAAAGGAAGAGGGAAACTGATGGGATTAAATCAGGTGAAGAAGAAGATTTCATGGATGTCATGTTGTCCATTTGTGAAAATAGAGATATGCATGGATTTGAAGCTGATACTGCTATGAAAGCTACTTGTATGGTACGTTTCGTCGTTACCTTCTTCAAACTATTTACTCCAAAGTTGTTCTGTTTTTGGTTTATAAATCAACAACTATATGACTTCACTAAGAATTAAGGAAATATGTCACGATCAATTGAATCATATCAAGGGAAAATATTTTGCCCAACGTTATAATTTTGGTCTATTTACACCCTTACCGTCATAAAATTGCCCCTCCTGTCTATCTAGCCATTAGTAGATCTCAAGCATGAAATAAGTGGACTCCCAAGTGTCCACATTCTTTGGACAAAAAAAAGTCTAAATTTACGTTAAAACTTTCAACTATATCTTAAATTTACCCTATTTTGGAGTTCTGTTAAAGATCGATTCAAGAATGAGACTTTTTCCTAACGACATGTAATATTTGTTTAGAAGGCTGACTGCGGACAAGATTAAGCAGTTTTGAATAATACAGGGGCATATCATATTTTGATCATTTTTCCTTATATCAATAGGGTTTACTTATTGTTTTCATCGCTAGCGTATAATAATCTAAATTGTTTTTCATCAATTAATTATCAATTGATTGTGTGGAGCTAATTGCTGAATTTGTTGAATTTGGCTTGGTAGGGTCTGCTAGCGGCAGGTACTGACACCACGATCGTAACTCTAACATGGACTTTGTCTTTACTCCTAAACAACTATGAAGCACTAAAAAACGCCCAAGATGAGCTAGACACTCACGTTGGGAAGAACAGATGGGTCCAAGAATCGGATATCAAGAACTTAGTCTATCTTCAAGCGATTGTCAAAGAAGCATTACGTTTATATCCAGCTGCACCACTCTCTGTACCACATGAGTCGATGGATGATTGTACTATCAGTGGCTACGATATACCAAAAGGCACTCGCTTATTAGTGAACATATGGAAGTTTCATCTCAATCCTAATATATGGTTAAATCCTCATGAGTTCAAGCCAGAGAGGTTCTTGACGACACACAAGGATGTCGATGTAAGGGGCAGTCACTTTGAGTTGATACCATTTGGTAGTGGAAGAAGAATGTGCCCCGGAATTTCCTTGGCCCTTCAAGTTGTGCCCTTTGTAATAGCCATGTTGCTGCAGGGGTTTGACATGAAGAGGCCTTCGGATGAACCAATTGATATGAGTGAGAGCTTTGGATTGACAGTCCTCAAAACTACTCCGCTCGAAGTTCACCTTTCTCCCCGCTTGGCTCCTAATCTTTATGAATGAAATGCGTCTGAAGGTTTTACCTCATGTCACGATTGTAAACTAGTTTGTAATATTGAAGTGAAATAATAAAGAAACGTCAAAATTCTCACATCTGAAATGTGATTGAAGAAGTAACTCTTGACATCATCTTGGAGATGACATTATTTTTAGAGTCCTACATTGCAAATTTCAGGTTGTAACAGTGACATTAGCCTACAGTACTCTCCCAACTTTAGTTACTACTTTTGGATCGTTCAGGTTGAAGGGATATGTATATGCATGGTTTGTTACCTTCTCAAGAAATTTCTTAAGTTTTTGTCGACATCTTTGTTGTCACTTTCTCTCTGTCGTAACTACATCACTTTAATATTTCTAAGTACAAAACATTTAATGAGTTGATATATCAAAATCAATGAAACTTCATCCGAGCTCTAGATGCATGCTAAGAATCACATATTTCAATAGCTTAATGACTTTAGTTTCCCTCTTGACGTGGATGGTGAAATCTACCATTATGTTTTGTCTAAATAAAAACGCTTTTACATCTCTACTCAGTCTTGTTTTGTACATACAAAAATTTACTAGCACAAGAAGTTAGAACAATACGGTTCTCATAATAAAAAAAAAATTATATTTAATTTTGTGCGACAATCATATCGATAGTTATCCAGTTTCATCTTCAATTGTACGTGAACATAAATTTTATTCTTATAAGAACCGATAATTTAATCTTCTGTGCATAAGATAAAACTCTATACACTAAATCATCTACTATATAATGTAAGACATTACAGAGCAATAGCGCAGCGGAAAAATTAGAGTGTCGTACCTCCAGCCATTGTTGCAGAATCGTCGTCGGTTTTCTCCAACTCCGGTGAGCCTTCTAAGCACTCAGAATTCTCACTAGATGGTGTAGTTTATTTTAAGGAGGTATTTTCTGTGCTTAGGGACCAAAATCGGTGCTTCCCTTTTTATATTGTTCTACCATCAAGAACAGTTAATTTGACCAGATTTAAATGGGCAGCAGTTACCAATTTGGGCAGCAGTTTCAGATAAGGAAAGGAGTTGAAAAGATTTTGAGCTGGTCCCTGAAATAGAGGATCATTCTACACGTTCAAAATAGAATGTGACTTACATATAAGTAAACAGACACATAGACGAGTATATGATCTATTTTAATCTTTATTAGATCTAAATAAAAAATTGTTCTGTAGTATCTAAACACATATTTAACAGTACCACTCTCTATGAACGTGCCTCGCACGTTAATAATAGCACGTAGATGTTCAGGCGATCATCATTAGCTATGCTATTTCCCCGCTTCTTCCACAATTGTATATTCGCTTGTGAGTAAAGTGTCGGCAATATTTCATAAACAATTACTTAATACTATAGAGAAGGAATAAATCATTTATAATCTATTTTAAGTACTAATTCAATTTTAAAATGGTATAACAGCTATTGACCGCTAGTTTAGAGCCTTTTTCTTTTTTTATTTATTTTACTTTCTAGATTGAAGGTATAAAAAGTTTTAGTTTCTCTTTTAATATAGTCTCTACCGCTTCATATAATTTTAGTTTATCTAAATAATTTATAAAATTACTTTTATTCAAATAATTTTTTCAATCGAACTCAAAATGACATCCTTCATGTTATAGCGGGGAAAGACGAATTTAGAGGATGAAGGTGTATTTGGTGTCACATTTAATTAGCTCATAAGAATATGTGTTTTTTTTAAAGGAAAAAAGAGCACTTTTTTCGGTTGTGAGAGAAGTGACGGTCTCAAATATAAACCAAAGTTAGAGCCTTTTGAATGACGATAATAATTTGTTAACCACAATTGATAATTTGATGTATTTGAAAAGCTCAATATTATTATTAGACGAGTTGTTGCATTTATTTTAACATCTTTGCAATTTTAAATAATTTGTTCTTTTTGTATAAAAAAATTAATTTATTGACGAGGAGATGGAATCCAATTCTTTTAGATACTTTATCTAAGAAACTCTACCCATCTAAAACATAGATGGGGTATATCTCGCAAAACTGGATAAAACTATTATTCTAATCTAGACTCTAATTAATTTATTGACGCGTGCAACGCACGTAGGCTAAAACTAGTATAAATATAGATAGATAGATAGATATCCCATGGTTAATACTAAACTCGTAGTCCAATCCAAACTCTGAAAAGTTTAAAAAATCAATCCAATCAGAAAATCCTAACCACAAATCCAAAAATATCAAATTTCCTAGACCCCGTCAATCCCCTACCACAAGTGTAATCTATTGGGTTTTGGGCTTTTTCCTTTCCTATGTGGATAAATAAAACATCTTTGGACCTAGCCCACTTTGCCCTAAAGCCCACTATATATAGGATCAAATTAGGTGAGAGAGAAGTGCGTTTTGTCGAAAATTTTACTAGCTACGGTTGTCGCTTGAAACGACGTTTCTGATTTATTAGCAGTTGGATCGTTCTCAAATTTGATCTCCAAACAGTAATAATACAAGACAATTATAAAAAGTAAATTTTTACTTTTTCTAATATTAAAATATTTTTCAAAATACTGGTTAATTTTTTTTAAAAATAATTTAGGACAAAATAGTTAAATTGAATATGAAAAAGTTATTACAATGTGGATTTCATAAATGGTTCCTTAAATTAAGAAAAAGGAAAAAAAATGTTATTTTTAACTGGCGTCTTTTGGAAGGAAAAAGGAAGCTCAAAGTAAGAACAATTTAATTTTATTGTTTTTTCAGTATTTTTTTGTGATTTAATGTGAAAGAACATCTACAAAAATATCTCGTAATATCAAGGTTTTTAGTTATTTTCATTTATTTATAAATTAACTTTAGTGATTTCATCATACAATAATATTTTCGCATTAATTGAGTATTATAATATCTTTTGTTAAAAAATAAGTTAGCCTGTATGGGTTCAATTCAATAAAAACATATGAAATTAACTTAACATATGAAAGACTCAATTTGGATTATCAGAGACTTTAATCTCAAAAATTCAAATAAAATAGAATTCAGATGAACTTTCAATTGTTTGATTTTTTTAAACAATCTAATATATAAACTAAGAAAAAAGCTTTCCTTTAACTTTCAAATACATTTTGTATTTTAATATTTTAGAAGTCTTTCGAAAGTGTCAAATTAATGTTACAAAATAAAGAAGTAACAACAGAAAAAATTTAAAAAATATCTACAAATTGAATTTATTAACGTTGGGTTGGGACCGGGCTTAGCACGGGCAAAGGACACTAGTTAGTGGAATATATTGGTGCACGTGGAAACCTTTTTCTTTCTATTTCTGGTTGTCTTTCATTGGGGGACCAATTCAGTTCATTTTCAATGGCATGTCTATGAGGCCTGCTCATCGGATTATAATTTCGATTTTTGGATTTCGTAAAATGTAATCCGACTCCGATCCAAATACGTTCGGATTGGATCGGATTTTTTAAGTTCTATTTTCGGAGAAATCGGTTTGGATAATTTAGATTTTTGGTTCGGCCTATGAGTTGAATTGCTTCTTCTTTTTCTTCGTACAAATTGAACAACCAAATAAAATATTTATACCAAATTGCCGGAACATATAGTTCCTCGTTGCTATCAGAATCATATAGAGAAAGCATTCATACAAGCAATAAAATCATTACCAAGGATGCAACAGAAGCACTGGTCCTATGAATTAACAAGTCCAATTCAGTAAGATTATCCCATACATAGAATATACTGATAATGAAACAAAAAGGAAATCTAAAATGTCGTCATCTTTAAAATTAATAAATCCAACTTAGTAATATTTTTGGATATATGAGTTGATGTGTAATGAGTAGGGCATATTTGACTTATTAGATTTGACATATAGCTAATGCGTTAATATCTAATGTATAGTAGGGTAGGCTAAACATAAAGTATAAGAAATTCGGCTTTCGGATATTCAAAAATTCGAAGTTCCAATTCCGAAATCCGATTTAAAATCCAAAAATCTTAAAAATTAAATCCAAAATCCAATCCAGAATATAAAAACTTAAAAATATAAGTCCAAAATGTTCGAATTTCGGGTTTATCCAAACTATGCGCACCCCTAATGGCTAGTTCTTTTTTTCGTCGTCTAGTCAATTTTTCAAATAAGAAAATTGAATAATTCAATGGTTCTGGGAAGTTCGACATCTTGTTTTTTTTTAAAAAAAAAAAACACGTATGAAAATTTTGATCGATCAATAATGTTCACGAAATGCGATTTGATTCAAAAAATATCTTGCTCCGTGTTTAGTTGAGTTATGTTCTTTCTTTTATATCTCTTTGTTTTTCTCTCTCTTTATTCTTGCACGCTTTTAAAAGATCAAATATAGTTGGTATCGGCCAGTATCAGAAGCATCCTCAATTTCCCCAGTTTTTACTTGGATGAGAGACTTGTGTCATAGTTAACGAATAATGGGTGAGGTTTAATTATAACCAAAATAAGGTTTTAATCATAGTCAGAATAATAAATATACCATATATTTACTTCCAAATCTTTTGGCAATCCCATAATTATAGTTACAGAAAATCTCATCCATATATACATTTAATGATTTTCTCTCTTTTCCATTTCCTTTTCTTCTTTTTCTTAAATAGACTTTTTCTTTTGAACAACCTAATGCTTCGTGGGAGTCAATACAGTAAGACCCAATTAAATTAATGTACGATATAAAAAATTAAAAGAATAAAAAATAATATTAGAAATAAAAATTATCTGTCTAATGTTAAATTTTAGTGGAATCTTGTCAATTTTAAAAAAGAAAAAGAAAAAAAGTACCGTTCATCAAAGAAAAAGAGGAACACATCAAATTAAATTAGCAATTAAATTAACTCAAAATGCAAAATTACTAATCTGAAGTTCAAAAATCTAGAAAAAAGGAGGAACTATCGGAAAGTTCATAAATTCATAAGGAAATCTTCGGTGTATTTATTATTCTAACTATGATCAAAACCTTAGTTTGGTTAATTAAATCTTAACCATTATTTGTTAACTATGACACGTCTCTTATCCAAGTAAGAATTTGGAGAAAATGGAGAGGAGCCGGATCCATTGATACCTATGCCTTTCTTTTTGGATGAAAAAAACTACCCCTTTCATTATGATAATGGTCATGATCAAGTTCTCGAAATATCTCATTTCTATTTCGACGATATTTGAAGAATCATTCATCTTTTCCTTCAACCACATTTCATTATACGTTGTTTGATGAATGTTTTCACTTGGAATTCTCGAATGTGTCAAAGCATTTATACATGATTATTGGAGAGTAATTCGAGTACCACTATCTTTTTCATTTCTCGGGTCATTTGCACTTTTGTCCCTATTTTGTGATGGTCTGTAATTTTTGTCCTTCAAATGGGCTGATCTTTAAATTTTTCCCTTCAAAGTCCAACTTATGTCTAGAGGGACATAAGTTACGCATCATAATGTCTACAAGTTATCTGCCCACGCCAGGAAGCTGATATAAAGCGTAGGTATAAGTTCGATTTTGAAGGGCAAAAATTAAATACCAATCCGTTTGAAAGACAAACCGCGCGATTACGAGTCATTTCTCGCCAATATGGTCCATATGGGCCTAGCCCAAAAAGGGCATAGTTATAGCCCAGGAGTTCTATTACAAGCGCTTTAGGTCGGCTCGGCAAGGCCTTGTCGTTGGTGGTTAAGCAATCTTGGGTTATCTTCCAATCATTCACTTGATGGGCTCCAAATTTTAGTGTGATAATAACCGGGCAATTTGCAGGATGGCCCTTCGCTGGGGATGGTCTTTAATTTTTGCCCCTCAAATTGGTGGTTTTCTTTTTTTTTGCCCATTATGATCGCTTGGTTTCGGGTTGACCACCTTAGCAAGTTAAAAAAAATTTAAAAAAATCGCAAGGTAGAGTTTGGATTAGCAAGCAATTTTTTTTCACTGAGCTGGGATTCGGACCCACAACCTCGGGGTATTAGGCGAAGAACAAAACTTAAAGACCACCAATTTGAAGGCCAAAAATTAAAGACCACCCCAAATGAGAGATAATCCGCGCAAAAAAAAATGATAATGGCCCATGTTTGTCTGCTATGAGCCCAAATGTTCTGTGAGGCAGCCCAGAACCACTGAAAAGGCGAAGATGGCCTATTAGAGGCACGACCGGACAACTTTAGAGGGGTGTTCTGTTGTTAGCGTTGTCATTTTAGTTACTGAAAATCCTTAAAAGCATGTAAATGATTGAAGCAGAGAAAAAGTAAATGTATAGCACAAGTAATTAGGGTGGACATGGTACGGTATTTAAAACTTCGGTACGGTAATTTCGATTTTCGATTTCCAAAAATACTATACCGTACCAAATTAATTCGGTATGGTTCGGCATTTTAAAGGTCGGTTTCGGTATTTTATGGTACGGTAAATCGATACCATAGTTTGTCCGACTTCGACTTACATATACTCATATCGTGGAGAATTAGGACTTCCGCAACTTAAGAAACGTTTCAATTATTATGTACTAAACACCTTACACATGTAAAAATATTCAAAAGAAAGTACAAGCTATCCCTTTTGTAAATCAATTACACAAAAAAGACATTTAAATCAAGATAGAATAGTCAAAGTTCCAATATTTAAACAATTAGTTTTCTAATAATACTAGTTTATATATTTGTTGGTATTATAATTCTAAGATATATGAATTATATATGTAATTATATACTTCGGTACGGTATTCAGTATTTCCGTATTTTCTTTATGAATACTGAATACCGTACCGAATACCAAACTTTTTAAAAATGCATACCACCATACCAAATACCATAATACCGAAACCGTGGTATAAATTTTTTTGATTTCGATATGATGATCGGTATCTACCATATCATGCCCACCCCTACAAGTAATGGCAGAGAGAAATCCATTATTTGTAACTAAGAGGAAGAATGCTTAATTAGAAGACTAATTACTAATTAGGAACAAGGGTATGTTTATATATGATGGGAAATATAGCAAGATTTATTAATCAGTCCACGTGAAATTACATTGATTATGATCAGGGGCGGACCCACCTTGAAGGGTGGGGGATACGTGCCTCCCGTAACTTTTAAAAAAACCCTATATATATATATATATTGAAAAATTATCATATATTTTAAGAGGACCCTTCAAACATAATTGCTAAAGTAGTTCAGTTGGTAGGATTGCCTCTGCGTTGATGCTCACTAGTTGTGACCCAAGTTCAAATCTCGGCTCCTACAATTTTAATTATTTTTTTAAATTTGTGCGAATCACATTGTACAAACCTACGCTTAACGCAGATTTTTAATTTTCTTTTTAATCTTTTTATTATTTAGTCTCCCTCCCATTTTACTTTTCCATTAAATCCCTCCCACCAAAAGCCCCAAATTCCAAAAGATCTTTTCCCACTTCCCACTCATCTTTTCTCAACGTAATAAGCAAAAAGAAACTCCGTTGGCTCTATCAATTCTCAAACCCTTCTTCCATTATCAAGTTTCTCACAAATCACTAGGTTCGGAACGTCACCCATAATCGAATCTATTGTCGATATTCATTAATTTCTCCCAATGAAATTCGAGCTAACGATCGAACTTCTCTTACAATAAAGCTTTCCCTTCTTTTTTAGTGATTAATATAAATTATTTATTGTATAAGTATATAATAATATTTAATTACTAGGGATTGAGGAATACATAACTTTATAGATTTAATTTAATTAAAAATTATATAGATTTAATTTGAGCCCTAAAATCTTATCATAATTTTAAATTTGGGATTTTGTACAATCAACTTAAGGTCTTGAAAAGTTAGGTTTATTTTTATTTTTCAAATGAAAACGTGTCAAGTTCAAGTATGAGTTGATTATGTAGTTTTTTTTATAGTAGTACCAAATAAATATATTTGATAATATTGAAGTTTGTACTTTGCTATTGTAATCAATAAGTTTTTTTATGGTCGCACGCCTAACTTTGTATCTAGTAATTGGTGTACTAAAGATAATGGTGCTCCCGTTGTGTTCAAATCCTGAATCCGCCTCTAATTATGATGTATCAAATAATCAATGTTTTGTTCGTAAAATTCTTGAAGCATTGTAGTTAGGCCAGAGAGAAAACGACAACAAACTTAAAGAATTTTGTTTGGAAAGGTTAAGTAAAGTTGGGATGATAAAGTAAAACTAGTGTCGCAGTAAATATTCCGCTGTTCGATTTTGTTTGTAGTCAGTTTTTTATTTTAACTTGGAGTTGAGTTTTTTTTTTTTTAGGGCCAAATGGCGATTTTAGTCCCTGAGTTATTGTCTAATTATGATTTTAGTCCTTGTGTTAATGCACTAACCACATTTAACCTTTAATTAAATAAAGTGTGCAATTTTAATTCCTAGACCTAACTTGAAATTAACACTGTTAACTTTAACTACTTTTCTTAACCACTTCGATCATTCTGCCGGAACAACTTTTGTACTTGGTACAAAAAAAAGGTATACGAGTGTTTGCAAGCTTCCATCTCTTTTTGTTGTCTCCCCTCTCCCTTCCCTTTACCCCCTTCCCAGATAACCTCTTCATTATTACCTATAGTATAATTAGCTGTTTGCGTATGGACAATGGTGTTGCCATTTGCGTGACTTCATTTCTCTATCCTTTTAAAACTAAGGAATTTCACAACAATTTGTACGTACACATGCACTTTCTGCTTTTGAAATTAGAACAAGTTGCTCTCCTAGACTGTAAATGTATACATACATCTCTGCTCTATTTAAACAAATGACGCAAGACTTATGATAGTGCTAGGTTAGGCGTGAATTTCAGCTTCTTCGGGCTAAATTAGTTCTATTAGTGCTGCTTTCCCTTTCTATTTCATCTCTGCACCCTTAATCCATTTTCTCTCTTCTTTTTTGGTTAAAAAAAGTAACTAAAGTTAACGGTGTTAATTTCAAGTTAGGTCTAGGGATTAAAATTGGACACTTTATTTAATTAAAGATTAAATATGCTTAGTGCATTAACACAAAGGCTAAAATCATAATTAGACAATAACTCAGGGACTAAAACCGCCATTTGCCTTTTTTTAAAGTTTGAAAACTTAGTTTTCATCACTTTTTATCACAAAATCCAATGTTTTTTCAAGTAGAAAATATATTCAAACACAAGCTCAATTTTTCTTTTTAACTTTTCAAATACTACAAATTTTTCTTTTCACATATCACCAACTTCATGTCCTAACTACGCCTACATAAGTTTACCAAGTCATACCCCCTTTGGCATTTGTTTTTGTTATCTTACCCTGTCAACCTCCACATGCCATCGCTGTTTCTATTCCCAATGCAAATTTGGTGCTCCGTTAAATTGGATATTATATTTCCGTATTGAGAGGTGTATCCTAGCAAGTGGCTAGACCGACCCCACTAGACATGGAAATGATCAATACATCTTTTCCCTACGCAATAAAAGATTAAATTTTCAACGCTTTTAATCTAGGATATGATAAGTATCAATACGATGGTGGAGTTGGTGACGATAACATGGTATATTAAATACAACCACCATTGGACTTTCATTGATGATCGAATAATTTAAGTAATAGCAGTAATTAGTAGTCCATTATAATCTTGAAAGACACTGTGATATGGTTGAAAACACTGACTATTGGTAAGTGTACAAATAAAAGACGAATACCAGTACAAGAAGTTTTTTTGGGCTGGTCGAGCCTATCACCTACTCCCTGCGTCTAATTTATGTGGCGCCTTTATCTTTTTAATTCATTCTAAAAAAAAATGTTATCCTTTTATAGGCATATAAATATAATTTATAACCACATAAATATTTAAAATTTATATTAAGCTATATAAATTTTAAAATCTTTCATTCTTTTTTAAACTTTGTACTAATTCAAACAATGCCACATAAATTGAGACTGATAGAGTATCACTTATTATCCATCTCTATATATAAGCTTCTCTCCTATTATTTTAAAAAAAAAAAAACATTAGAGCAGATGACACAGCCCACCGATATGTTATTAACCATGGATTTCTTTTTGATTGCCATTACACTAGCTACCTCCATTATTTTTCTCTTCTTTCTTCACAAACGAATTTTCTCAACCAAAAGTAACAATGGACAGAAGAAGAGGGTACCTGAAGCAGCCGGAGCATGGCCAATTATCGGCCATCTCCCCCTTCTCAGTGGATCCGAATCCGATCAACTGCCTCACAAAATCTTGGGCCGCATGGCAGAAAAATACGGTCCCATTTTTGGAATGAAGCTTGGAGTTCATCAGGTTGTAGTTGTGAGCGATCCCAAATTAGCTAAAGAATGCTTTACTACAAATGATTTGGCCCTTGCAAGCAGGCCCAAATCCATGGCTTCAGAGATCATAGGCTACAAAGATGCCATGTTTGGACTTGCTCCTTACGGGCCTTACTGGCGAGAAACAAGAAAGATAGCCACAATTGAGTTGTTTTCCACAAGGCGAATCGAAATGCTCAAACATATCAGGGAATTTGAAGTAAAATCAGCTATTAAAGAGTCGTATAATTACTGGATGAAGAATAAGAGCAGTAGTAATTTAAATGGTGTTGTGAAGATGGAGATGAAGGAATGGTTTGGAGATTTAATAACGAACAGTTTAGGGAAAATGTTATTTGGAAAAGGATTTAAGGGTAATGAAGAAGGAGGAATAAATAGAACTCACAAAGCAATTAGAAGGTTTTTTGAACTGATGGGGGCTTTTGTTTTGGCTGATTTTTTACCTTATTTAAGGCGGCTGGATATAGGAGGACATGAGAAGGCAATGAAGGAGGTTGCTAAAGAAATAGACTTTGTTGTTGAAAAATGGTTAGCAGAGCATAAAAGGAAGAGGGAAACTGATGGGATTAAATCAGGTGAAGAAGAAGATTTCATGGATGTCATGTTGTCCATTTGTGAAAATAGAGCTATGCATGGATTTGATGCTGATACTGCTATCAAAGCTACTTGTATGGTACGTTTCGTCGTTACCTTCTTCAAACTATTTACTCCAAAGTTGTTCTGTTTTTGGTTTATAAATCAATAACTATATGAATTGACTAAGAATTAAGGAAAAATGTCACGATCAATTGAATTATATCAAGGGAAAACGTTCGAAGTTGCCCAACGTTATAATTTTGGTCTATTACCCTTACCGTCATGAAATTGCCCCTCCTGGCTATCTAGCCATTAGCAGATCTCAAGCATGAAATAAGTGCACTCCAAAGTGTCCACATTCTTTGGACAAAAAAAGTCTAAATTTATGTTACAACTTTCAACTATATCTTAAATTTACCCTATTTTGGAGCTCTGTTAAGGATCGATTCAAGAATGAGACTTTTTCCTAACGAAATGTAATATTTGTTTAGAAGGCTGAGTGCGGACAAGATTAAGCAGTTTTGAATAATACAGGGGCATATTTTGATCATTTTTCCTTATATCAATAGGGTTTACTTATTGTTTTCATCGCTAGCATATAATAATCTAAATTGTTTTTCATCAATTAATTATCAATTGATTATGTGGAGCTAATTGCTGCATTTGTTGAATTTGGCTTGGTAGGCTCTGCTATCAGCAGGTACTGACACCACGATCGTAACTCTAACATGGACTTTGTCTTTACTCCTAAACAACTATGAAGTACTAAAAAAGGCCCAAGATGAGCTAGACACTCACGTTGGAAAGAACAAATGGGTACAAGAATCGGATATCAAGAACTTGGTCTATCTTCAAGCGATTGTCAAAGAAGCATTACGTTTATATCCAGCTGCACCACTCTCTGTACCACATGAGTCGATGGAGGATTGTACTATCAGTGGCTACGATATACCAAAAGGTACTCGCTTATTAGTGAACATATGGAAGTTTCATCACGATCCTAATATATGGCCAAATCCTCACGAGTTCAAGCCAGAGAGGTTCTTGACGACACACAAGGATGTCGATGTAAGGGGCAGTCACTTTGAGTTGATACCATTTGGTAGTGGAAGAAGAATGTGTCCCGGAATTTCCTTGGCCCTTCAAGTTGTGCCCTTTGTAACAGCCGTGTTGCTGCAGGGGTTTGACATGAAGAGGCCTTCGGATGAACCAATTGATATGAGTGAGAGCTTTGGATTGACAGTCCTCAAAGCTACTCCGCTCGAAGTTCTCCTTGCTCCCCGCTTGGCTCCCAATCTTTATGAATAAAATGCGTCTGAAGGTTTTACCTGATGCCGCGATTGTAAACTATAGTTTGTACTATTGAAGTGAAATAATAAAGAAACAACAAAATTACCACATTTGAAATGTGATTGTAGAAGTAACTCTTGACATCATCTTGAAGATGACATTATTTTTAGAGTCCTACATTGGAAATTTCAGGTTGTAACTGTGACATTAGCCTACAGTACTCTCCCAACTGTAGTTACTACTTTTGGATCGTTCAGCTTGAAGGGATATATGTATATATGCATGGTTTATTACCTTCTCAAGAAATTTCCTTGAGTTTTTGTTGTCGCTTTCTCTCTGTCGTAACTACATCACTTTAGATGCAACTCAACTATAAAGAAGTGGAAGCTATAAAGACTCATATAACTGATCTACGCTGCAGTAATTTCACATTTGATTTGGATTTCAGTTACAACAATTTTGATGAATATTAAAACATCAACAATTATCTCACAATATAAGGCTTGAACACATTGTTAACTAATAAGCACTGAACTTCCCCAAGCCACCTCACAATTTGAATTTAGATTGCTAGACAATGAAGTAGTCAAAACACGGTTCAGAAGCATCACATTAGTACCTATTGGAATTGTCAACAAGGTCAAACCACTATATATTTAAAAACACAGTATGAAAAAGCTAGCAAGATATTGGTTATGCTATTAACCAAGAAAACTGTCTACTATACCGAATCACCTCATATTTGGAAAATAAGAGATTAAGAAGCTAGTCAAAAGCTCTCTTTAATTTCATCATTCTCATGGAGTAGTCAGTGTCTTCAAATGAACTGCCTCGATAGTGAAGCTTCTGAATCCCGTCAACCCGTTTTTGCTTATGGCTCCTTTGTTCGTTGCTCTTGGAACTCCAGAAGAGCCTGAGCAGTCTTTACCCCAAGGTACAAATCTAGGATTTCAACTCTTTGATTGTGGTTTTCTTCCAGCACATACTTCATAAATACTCGTTGTGAGTTGCACATCAGCACAGTTCAAACCGAATATCAGACAAATCTAACAAAAAAGGAATGAACAAAGATAATAGCCATGAAATTGTTGGGGGAAAGCTTACATCTATTATTTTTAGGAAAAGCTCCACCAATATGTTCACTCTTCAATTTGATCACCTCTGCAAAATGAGATATATATTTATATATGCGTCTGCCATCCAAACAATGAGGATCGACTTTGAGATACAGCCTCCTCATTTCGGGCGTACGCCTGTGATTAAGTTTTGTTAATTAGATGTCCAAAATAATTACACATTGAACTTCCAAGTCGCACCTGCTTGTTAACACAGCTCTAAGAGGAGCATATGAGAAGTCATTTCAATGAAATGGTCTTGGTACGTAAGGTGCAACATAGGGTGGATTTTTTGGAAATTATAAGGCTCAATCTAAGAGTTATGGCATATGAACAGCTAAAACAGTCAACCACATATTTTGCTTATTTTTTACAACTTTGACAAAGCAGATACAAAGTTGAATATCAATTATGGACAACGTTGAATGTAAAATAACAGAGAACAAAACATGATGTATTTGAGTATGTTATATAAAGATATAGTTGGCTAAGTAGATGTATTACTTGCAGAAAATGATAATGAAAACATTGCAGAAGACAGTCTGGTAAAATAGAAAGCACATAACTACAGTGTGCAGTCCACATTGATCAATACTGCTCAGAGGATAGCGTTTGCTATTCTTTTTCCTCTACATCGAGCATCCACAAAAGCATCATATTTTACTGCAGCGTGTACAATGCAGAAATAACAATAGAGGGGTAAACATTTCCAATCAAACTTCTCCAAGGTAGGAATATTACAACCCCTGTCTTCAAACTATTCCTTTTCTTTTTCACACCTACTTCATCCCTTCAAAGAATAGAATTGATCTTTTTCATCTTGAAATTTTCACCTCGATAAATACTTAACACTTAAAATCCACTAATAGAAAGTTCCTAAAATGAGAAGTGTGCAAAGTTCATTCAATAGGTAGGACCCTTACCACATTATAGGAGGTCTTCCTGAGTTGAGATCTGAATATGACAACGTACTAATTCTAAACAAACTCCAGAAAAGCATATTCTGCCAACTTCACATCCCCAACCGAAAGAAAGATAAACCTGAAATCTACAAGAGGAGCTCAGAAAATAAGAAAGAGTCCTCCTTAATTTGGAAATGAATAAACTTGCAATCAGGAACACCCTTTTTCAGCATTTAGATTATAACGGTAGTCATCAATAACAAACAGAGAAAGAAATATTTTTAAGAAAATAAAAAGGTTTAGCTAGATAAAAATAAAGCTAGAAGAGATATGATAACGTAAGTGTATATACTCTCGATTCATAGATTTCGAAGTCATATAGATGAGGTTTACTGTATAATATACAACACCTCGTTACTTGGATCTATTCATAATAAAGTGTGTTGTGATGCCAATAGAAGAGCAATACTCACCAGACTCCGAAATGTTGAACAGAACAGGCACATGAATGGACTATCACGACACAGCAAAAACTGAAATAAAAAAAGATGAAACAAAACAGAGGAACAAAAATATCAGTAATAGAAAAGTGCACCTAAAATCTCGACAAGGAAAATTATAGAAACAAAAAATTTAGTAACAGACATGCAATTGAAAAACTAAGAAGAAATAAAAATATTACATCTTTCGGAAGATGCACAAGTGGAGAAGGGCATAAACGTCGATTTTCATATTAAAAATCACACAATTTCATTTTAGGAAAAATGAATTGATTCATAAGGAATATATATGGAGAGAGAGAGAGTGATACAGGTAAGTAAATCAGCAATTCTCCAAGATAAGAAAAGATAACCTTTGAAAAATAAAAATACGGGACCCCATTATAGAGAGGACGAGGCACTTGATAATTGAAGAGTCCAACAGAAAATTCAAAGAATAGAGAGCAGTAACACTCTAAATCTCACACCATGCACCCCAACCTCTATCCTTTATCCCTATTGGGAATAGATTGAATTTACTTGAACATACATAATCATTTAGTGGTCAAATCTGCTATGGATCGAATTACCTGATAGACTGAGGGAAAGAAAAATAACAATATTTAGCCAGAAATTTGTTTTTCAAACTCTTAGCAAAAGATTCACCATTAATTCTGGTAAAGAGCTCCAAGAGCCTCTCCTTTTTCGCGTCTTTACTTTCTTAACTCCAAAATTTTAGATTAGATCAAATAGAAAATCCCTCTTAAAGTTAGATCGAAGAGAAAGGACCTACAAACAAATACCTGAAAATTAGACCATAAGCTAAGAAGAGGAGAACAGAACCATTCAATGAGCATTCTCAATATTATGCCTTGAAGAGGACTCGAACCTCCACTCTCTTTAGCACGGCGGATTGCTAATCCGTTGGACGAGTTAATCGTACCGAGGGTTCGAATCCCTCTCTTTTCGTTGATGACTTTATTTTTTTTTCAATTTTTGAAATTCTAAAGACACCCGCAATTCCGTAGAAAGACATCATGATTCCTTGTGGAAAAAAAAAACGATTTGCTGAGGCGGAAAAAAAGATATCTACAATATAGGCGTGGTGATCAGTTGGACCTTTGATTAATTAACATCTCTTTTTGATTGACCGCCTCCTTTCAAAGGAAAGAAAATGAATGAATCTCTCTACAAATACAATTATGTGGTGCATTTAGGGAAAAAGGGCATGTAAATTGAATATACACTAATAAGTCTAAAATTAGGCACATGTACCATTTCAAATTTGTGGAAATAGCTGAAAGATAATCGACATTTGGGAATGGTAGAATGAACCTAGCATTTGATCCATATTATTTACATTCTATATACCAAGAGGTAGAGGAAAGATCTAACTAAAGCTTTTCTACCTTCAAAGCATCTTATGTTTTCCTTCTCTCCTTTCACAAATAGTTTAATCAAGGCCAAGCGTAAGCTATCTTCTGTTGAACTTTGCGGCTTGGCATATACATCTTTGTTTATGATTTTTTTCATAGTTCAGACCCTGCAAATTTTGCAACATACACATTTATAATACATGTCTTATGTCTACAACATAATTTTTCTTAAAATAGAACGTTCTATATGCACTTGAATGTGTGTATAGACACAACAAATTTTAGCATCCTAACCTTGTATGAGAATTAAAGATGTCTCGTGTCGCAAGCACTCTCTCTCTGCAACATTGTTGTGACAACAGGACTCAAAGATTAAAAAAATCAAAAAAATCATGTCGCTCCATGCAAATAACATCCTTTTCTTTCTTTCTTTCTTTTGAAAAACTCACCAAACAGAGAGATGGCGGCCAGGGGAGCAAATTGCACAGAGTAAGGAGTAGGGATAGAGAGACATACAGAGACTATTGATATAAGGCCCAAATAGTGTTGTAAGATATGGTTACACGTGGTTTACTAATAGAAAAAGTGGAATCCACGTGTTCATTAATGAAATACGACAAAATTGGGGACAAACAATACTACTTCATGTACAATAAATAGTTGCACTGTTCGTACGCACTCTTGTTCACTTCTAATATTCGTCGTAGTATCTGAATTATGTGTTACTTTATTTAATTTTGGGAAAGAAATACAACTTTTAAATTTGGCTTACTTGTAAAACTTTTTCTTATAAGAACTATTTCTGGAAAAAATAATTTTAGAGAATAGTAAGTCGTATTTGATTAATTAATTCAAAATGTACTTTATAACAACGATTTATGTTTGATCAAGGAAATTGGAGAAAAATTAATTTTTTTTAACTTTTGAAAAATAACTAATTGTTATAAAACTATATATAATTGGAAATAAATAAGAGAAGCAAATTAATAACTTTGTAGAGAGGAGAGAGAGATTATATTATTATCTTTTCTTGATGTTACAAACGAGAAACCAAGCTCCCTATTTAGAAGAGTTTTGCTGCTAAATCTACAATATATACAATTTAAACACTACTTGGTACAATTAAGATACAACTTGAACACTACTTGGTACAACTAAGATACAACTTGTACTTTCAAGTTGTATTTATTATTTTAAGTCAAGTGATACAATATACACTTGTAGGTGTATAATCATTAATAATACATCCAAATTACAACTTGATAAATAGTTTATAATATTAATAACTTTTTACTGCTAGTCTGCTACTCAAAATATTTTATTTTATTTTTTTCTGAAAAGAGAATCTAACGGGCCCTCTAGGATAACAACAGAGATGAATTATCCGACGTGACAACTTAGTGGAAGTACCATAATTAATGGATAGAACTATAGAAGATATTTTCATTTTTTTATATTTCTTCATCAATAAGCTATTGTCACCTTGCATGAATATCTATGGGCAGCTAGAGAATCCAGGCACATTAATAGTTACTAGTAATTACTACAACTTCTAATATACATATAATATATATATCAAAATCAATGAAACTTCTTCCGAGCTCTAATGCATGCTAAGAATCACATATTTCAATAGCTTAGTGACCTTAGTTTCACTCTTCACGTAGATGGTGAAATCTACCATTATGTTTTGTCTAAATAAAAACGCTTTTACAATCTCTACTCAGTCTTGTTTCGTAGATACAAAATTTACTAGCACAAGAAGTTGGAACAATCCAGTTCTCATAATCAAGATAGATTATATTTAATTTTGTGCGACAATCATACCGATAGTTATCCAATTTCATCTTCGATTGTGAACATAAATTTTATTCTTATAAGAATCGATAATTTAATCTTTTGTGCATAAAATAAAACTCTATACACTAAATCATCCACTATATAAGTAAACGGACACATAGACCAGTATATGATCTATTTTAATCTTTGTTAAAACTAAATAAAAAATAATTCTATAGTATCTAAACACATATTTAACAGTACTAGTCTCTATGAACGTGCCTCGCACCTTAATAATAGCACGTAGATGTTCAGGCGCTCAACATTAGCTATGCTATCTCCCTGCTTCTTCCACAATTGTATATTCGTTTGTGAGTAAAGTGTCGGCAATATTTCATAACCAATTACTTAATACCATAGAGACAAATAATTCATTTATAATCTATTTTAAGTAATAATTCAATTTTAAAATGGTATAACAGCTATTGACTGCTAGTTTAGAGTCTTTTTCTTTTTTATTTATTTTACTTTCTTTATTGAAGGTATAAAAATTTTTAGTTTCTCTTTTAATATAGTCTCTACCGCTTCATATAGAAAATTACTTTTATTCAAATAATTCTTTCAATCTAACTCAAAATGACATCCTTCATCTTTTAGCGGAGAAAGACGGATTGGTGTCACATTTAATTAGCTCATCATAATTCCTTTTTATCGTTCTTTATTTTTAATTAAACAGCTAACTTAACATATTGACTAAAATTTAGAAAATACTGATTAGAATTTATTAATGTATCTAAACAGTTTAATTGACCTTGTTCAAGGTAACCTGTAATAGTCAAAACCTAGCAGTCAATAGCTTTCACGATCGTAATCTTAAAACACTAACAATACTATCCAATATAGAATAATCTTTTCTAAAAAATACTTTATTTTTCAGAGGTATAAAAGCCGATTAATATTTTAAGGATATTTTGGTCAACCAAAATAATACAATTAAAAAAAAAAAAAACATGAAAGAGGAAAACTTTTTCCAATTTGGTCTTAGTGATTACCACTACCAGTTATGTCCTCTTCAATATTTACATCAGTATGCCCAACCTTTCGTTTCTGCGTAATCTGCTAGTGATGGCAAAGAGAAAAAAATAGTACAACAATTTTATAGCTAAAATATATTGAATCCAAATCAAAAGCAACTCTTAAGATTGCATATTGAGTCCCACAAACACTCCCTATAAAAATCAAAGTGATATCTAAAAAACAACACAATAACCATTAGAACTAAAGAAAGATTAAAAAAGACAAATTTGAAAATAAGAAAAAGCAAAGAAAATCAGTTTCGGATGAAATCTAACAAAAACTAAGCATAATCAACGTACAAGCACGTTGTTGGAGATAAATGTAGTAGGAATATTTGACAACATAACTGTAATTGCTTTTTATGTATGAAAAATACCTATGTAGGTGATATTAATTAGTTGGGATTGAGTTTTGTTCGTTTTAGTGCGTTACTTTAGGTCTAATATTTTCTAGGAAGCGGGAAAATCCATTTTCCAGTGACTTCTTACCATGTTTTCCAGTGGCTTCTTACCTTGTGTTTTCCAGTGGCTTCTTACCATGTGTTTGGTGTATTAACTTATACTAGTAATTTTTCCTAACCATTTTGAAATTTGGTGGCTACACGCAGAGGTGAATCTAGGATTTCTAAAGCATGGTTTCACCACTAAAAAAAAGAAGGAAAAATGTATTAAGTGGGAATTGATCCCTAGACCTCTAGGTAAATAACTCAACATTCAACTAAGTGCACCATTTAACCTTCTTGTGGCATGTGTTCCTGCAGTTAATATTATACCAATTTTTAAAATATATACATAAAATACCTAGTTTTATGGAGAGACCATGTGTTCACGTGACCCAAAATTAGTACGTAAAATCGCCCCTGCTTCACGAGTTCTATTATCACACAAAGACTTGTTGGCTTTGTGTAGTTCATTACTAACGTGGTTTAGGTTTAAGAAGTGTATCCAAAAGAAATAGGATTAGAGCTTAGTAAGGGTATAAAAGTTGTTCAATATGTTAAGGCTATTTTGGTCAATCAACATTTATATTTATGCTTTTAAAATAATATATATATATATATATTTTACTACTATATATATATCCTAACTTTTATAGTCCTCACATGATTTTTTTATCCATTTTATCCCCGATTGAAGCTTTAATTACCTTAAAAGTTATCACTTATTTTGGTAAATATGAATAATTATATGAGCTTTAATACTACAAAGAGTAATGATGTGTAAGAGGTGATAGTGACATCACAAAAATCTATTTTTCAACCAAATTTAAATATTTTTATCCATTTACCCCTAATTGAGGCTTTAATTACCTTGCAAGTTCTATTTTTGTAAATTTAAATAACTATGTGGAATTTTTTAATGCTACAAGGAGTGATGATGTGGAAAAGGTGATAGCGACACTACAAAAAAAAATCTATTTATTCAACCAAATTTAAAATTGATCAAAAAAATTGTGTCTTTCTTTTATGTGGAAATGATTATTGAACTTGTTTCAAATTATTATTTTCCTATAACGTTTATTATAGACAAGTAAAAAAATTATCGGGACATTCTCTTTCTACATTAGTTCATGATAAATTATTAAATTAAATATTATTTGTATATATAGCTAAAAATATTTGAAAAAGGTTATACATAAACCTTTAAAAAATTACTGTATAATTGTTTTTTAAAAATAAATTAAATTTAGAAAATAAAAAAATACATCATTTCTTAACATGCTTTTTTTAGGAAAAGGAAAGATTAAATTAAGAAAAACAAACGATTTCATTAACTTTTCAATTCCTTTGGTATGATTTATTTTGAAGGAATATCTACAAAAGTATTTCGTCATATCACGATTTTTTTTTAATTTAATTTTAAATGCTATTTTTATTTATAAGCTAATTTCATTGATGTCATCATATAACAATTTGTAGCATCAAATATTTTTATATTACCCGAATACAATAAATATGTTATTTTTCCCCAAAAATAGGTTAGCCAATATAAGTTTAATTGAGGAAAAAATAAATAAGCTACTCCAACATAAGGTATAACTCAATTTGAATCATTAAAGACTTTAACCCCAAATATTTCAGTACAATAAAAAAGAGAACTTTGGTGCATTTGTTTGAAAACAAAAAGGAAGTCTCAATATACTCTTAAGAAAAATGATGTTTTCGAACTTAGAAAAACTTTTATGTGATTCAATATTTTAGAAACATTGAGAAATTGTCAAACTACCTTTACAACTAATTTAGTGTTACAAAAACAAAACAAAAGGCAAGCGTAGCAAAAAAAAAAAAAACACGAAAAATGTTGTAATTATAAATTTAAAATGTAGAGCACGGGCCAAATGACACTAGTATATATATATATGGGGAGTTTTTCTGTAGTCCTGTGGTTATTTTTGTAATTTCTTAGAGCTACTTTTATAGGTGAGATGTGTTCATTTGTTGTTCAACTTTAAGAGTTTGTCTTATTTCTCTTTTATGTTGCCCTTAATTTAGTTTAATATTACTTTAATTGCCATCACATAATTTGATAAATCAGAAAAGAACACTTCTGAGATATTTTGCAAGACCCTAATTCAATCTCTCACCCCCCTCCACCCCCTCCACCCCCCCCCCCTTCCTCCCGCACCAACTTTTTGTGTTGTATGTATTGGTGTTTAGTCACTAATTTTCTAAGTGGTAAAACAAATATGTGCCGCTTTTTTATTTTACTTATAAGCTTTTGTCAACAAAAAATTAATCTTAAAAATATAATAATTCACGTAGGAGAGAAATTATTTATATATTTTTTTTTTTTTTGTAGTTTTTAAATATGTAAATTTATTTTAATGATTCAGAAGTACTATAAGTCCACATAGTTAGTAATTCAAAATATTCTAAAAGAAAATTAAAAAATATAGTAAAAGAAAAATGATCTGACTACCCAAATAGTAATACCTTCATATAAAATGAGAAGGAAGGAAAACTTTTTTTCCTTAACAAAAAAATGAAATCAAGAAACATACTATTACACTATGCCATAATAAATCTACTAAGACACATCAGACATTGTGCATATTCATTGCTTAATGATTTCGTCTTCTGAGATGGGTATCACTAACATAGATACTTACATGTCTATTTATAGGATCTTCTTCTCATGTCTTAAGCTCAAAAAATATAGATTCCACAAACAATATTTGTTTATGGCACTCCTCTAGAGATTTCACAATTTTACATTACTAAAAATAATTTGTTGAGCTCTTATATGGTGAGGTTGCTATTGAAAATAGTGCCTTTAGGGTGGCTAATAAAATAAATGAATATAGTTTTGTGTTGTTTATTAATTTGAGCTTAAAATTGATCGTCGCATTTGTTCTTTATTCTTGGAATATTTTGCAAACACAATAAACCGATCTATTTGATACTGAATTTCCACAATAGATATTGAAATACCCAGTGCGATAAAGAAAAATAGAAAAAAATTTGCAAATAAATAATTAGCTTCGTCAACAGACTGTTGCTTTGTAATGCATTAGTTCATTTTCAATTAATTTATAATATCACTTATCCACAGTTAATAAGTCATAGTCTCTTTATTTATTTGAGGTTGAAAATCGTCCCAGCATTTCTTGGACACTCAAATATCTTTTTGCAATAATTGGTTAGTCAGTATTGATTTAGTTCAGAAAAAAATGAGTGATATAAATCCAACATATGATAAAGTTCAATTTGAATTATTGGACACTATATTCTCAAAAGCCTTCAGTGAAATAAAAAGGAGAAGAGCTCTAATTTGAAAATAAAAGGAAATTCTTCTTTAACTTTCAAATACTTTTATATTATGATTTAGGTTTTAAGATTTTATAGAAAATGGCGAAGTACCAATCCTTCAGTAACTTAATGTCAGAAAGAGAGAGAATTTTTTTTAAAAAAATTATAACTTTAATTTTAATGTTAGTATTGGGCTCGGGCTTAGTACGGGCCGAGTGACACTAGTATATAGATAGATAGATATCCCATGGTTAATACTAAATCCGTAGTCCAATCCAAACTCTAAAAAGTTTAAAAAATCAACCCAATCAGAACCACAAATCCAAAAATATCATATTTCCTAAACCCCGCCAATTCCCTACCACAAGTGGAATCCGCACTTGGAAGATTAAGTAGGCATTTGGCCATAGAAACCCAAAACTTTTTCACTTTTTTTGGAATTTTGGAGTTGAAGTTGTGTTTGGCCATAGTTTTTGCAAATAGTATTTTTTTGTTGAAATGTATTTATTTTGGTTGTGAAAAAAGTGAAAAACTTGAAAAACAAGTTTTTCTTGTTTTTCAAATTTCAAATACATTTGAAATTTTCATGGTTAAACACTAATTTTTGAAAAAAGTGAAAAAAAATTCTTGAAAAAAGTGAATAATTCTTATGGCCAAACGGGTCCTAAATATAACCAGCATAATTTCGACCATTCGATGATTACTAATGTTTTTAGTATAGTACTTAGTAGGAATGCATACTACACACTAAGGGGTCGTTTGGTAGGAGTCGTTTGGTAGAAGGGATAAGTTATCCCATGTAGATGGGATTGGGTGGGATAAGATGGGATAACTAATCCCACCCTTTATGTGGGATAATTTACCCCACCTCTTATCCCATGTAGATGGGATTGGATGAGATATCAAAGAGGTCATCCCACCAACCAAACATAAAATTAATTCCAATCCCATTGGATTAAAAATTCAATCTCATCCTATCCATCCTACCAAATCCTGAAGACTCAGCAACTAAGGGGTCGTTTGGTAGGAGTCGTTTGGTAGAAGGGATAAGTTATCCCATGTAGATGGGATTGGGTGGGATAAGATGGGATAACTAATCCCACCCTTTATGTGGGATAACTTACCCCACCTCTTATCCCATGTAGATGGGATTGGATGAGATATCAAAGGAAGTCATCCCACCAACCAAACATAAGATTAATTCTAATCCCATTGGATTAATAATTCAATCTCATCCTATCCATCCTACCAAATCCTGAAGACTCAGCAATACGGTTGAAGACTGTGCTGGCTATTTCAGCTTGTATGTTATAAAAATCCTGAAGACTCAACAATATGGTTGAAGAATTTATATAAACTTCCACCACTGTTTCCTTCTTAGAGTATACTGTTGAATTTAGCCAAGGATTTTTTTTTCATTGCCATTACACTAGCTAGCTTCTCTATTTTTTTCTTCTTCCTTCACAAACATTTTTTCTCAGCTAAATGGCAGAGTAGAAATAGAAGGGTACCTGAAGCAGCAGGAGTACGGCCCATTATCGGTCATCTCCACCTTCTCAGTGGAACCGAATCCGATCAGCTGCCTCACCAAATCTTGGCCCGCATGGCGGAAAAGTACGGGCCTATTTTCGGAATGAAGCTTGGCGTAAATCAAGTAGTAATTGTGAGTGATCACAAAATAGCCAAAGAATGTTTCACCACAAATGACACGGTCTTTGCCAAACGGCCCAAATCCATAGCTTCAGATATCTTAGTCTACAATTATGCCGTCTTGGGGCTAGCTCCTTACGGACCTTACTGTCGAGAAAACAGGAAGATAGTCACAGTTGAATTTCTTTCCACAAGGCGAATCGAAATGCTCAAACACATCCGAGAATTTGAAGTAAAATCAGCTATCAACGAGACGTATAATTACTGGACGAAGAACAAGAGTACTAGTAATTTACATGGTGCTGTGAAGATGGAGATGAAGGAATGGTTTGGGGATTTAATTTTTTGGGGATTTAATTTTGAACACTATGGTGAAGATGTTATTTGGAAAAGGATATGAGGGTAATGAGGAAGAAGGAAAAAATAGAACTCACAAAGCAATCAGAAGCTTTTTTGAATTGTTGGGGGCTTTTGTTGTGGCTGATTTTTTACCTTATTTAAGGTGGCTGGATATAGGTGGTCATGAGAAGGCCATGAAAGAGACTGCTAAAGAAATGGACTCTGTTGTTGAAGAATGGTTAGTAGAGGACAAAAGGAAGAGGGAATGGTTAGTAGAGCACAAAAGGAAGAGGGATTCATGGATGTCATGCTCTCCATTTGTGAAGACAGAGATCTTCCTGGATTTGATGCTGATACTGCTATCAAAGCTACATGTATGGTACGTTTCTTCGTTACCTTCTTAAGACCACTTCAAACTCCTTATAGACCAATTATATGTACAATTTGAAATTGCTCCAACTCGCCCTCCATTATACTTTCGGCCTATTCATACACTACTTGTTATATAATTGCCACATATCCATATTGTCGTTAATAGAGTTCCAACATGAAGTGTGTGGACTCCAAAGTATCCATTTTTTACGAGAATTAAGGTGTAAATTAACCTTTCAACTTTGACTGTCTCATAAAATTACCCTATTTTGGAGCTCCGGAGTCGAGGCAAGAATGAGAGTGTTCTCTGTTGAGTTCATATGTCAAACTGATTGCTGAAGTTGTTGAATTTGGTTGTAGGGTATGTTGGCAGCAGGTACCGACACCACGATCGTAACTCTAACATGGACTTTATCTTTACTCCTCAACAACTATGAAGCCCTAAAGAAGGCCCAAGATGAGCTAGACGCTCACGTTGGAAAGAACAGATGGGTCCAAGAATCGAATATCAAGAACTTGGTTTATCTTCAAGCTATTGTTAACGAATCGTTACGTTTGCATCCAGCCGGACCACTTTTGCTACCCCACGAGTCCATAGTGGATTGTTTTGTTAGTGGCTACGATATACCAAAAGGCACTCGCTTATTAGTGAACATATAGAAATTTCATTATGATCCTAATATATGGCCATAACCTCACGAGTTTAAGCCAGAGAGGTTCTTGACGACACACAAAGATGTCGATGTTAGAGGAAATCACTTTGAGTTGATTCCATTTGGTAGTGGAAGAAGAATGTGCCCTGGAATTTCGTTCACCCTTCAAGTTATGCCCTTTGTAATAGCCATATTGCTGCAGGGCTTTGACACGAAGAGGCCTTCGGATGAACCAATTGATATGAGTGAGAGCTCTGGATTGGCAATCCTCAAAGCTACTCCGGTCGAAGTTCTCCTGGCTCCCCGCTTGGATTCTACTCTTTACGAATGAAATGCTAATAAAGTTTATGCCTCATGCAATTGTTGAATACTACTCCTCCTAGTTTGTAATATAAGTGAAAATAATAAAGGAGATTTCAGAAGTCCCAGTTTTGAGGTGTAATTCATGAAAAATTCTTACCATTCCACTTAGCCTTATCCATTTTCTTTTTGTATATATATTTAATCAACGGAAAAGGGTAAAAAATGCCCTTAACATTTTAGAAATTGCTCAAAAATGCCCTCCTTCCACCTATTGGATAAAAAATGTCCTAACGTTTTATAAATAGCTCAAAAATGCCCTCCTTAGCTTCCACCTGTTGGATCAAATTTGCTCCTAAAGTTATTTTCAGGCTTAAAGTTGCCCCTCCATTAGCGGAACAATTACATGACATTTCATTAAATTTCAATTAACATGTGGTCTTAATTTATTGGCTCATATAAAATTTCGACCTGACCCAACCCAACACAAAATACGATGTCTTTTGCTGACCAAAAAAGTTACTATCAAGAGATTAATTTTTTTATTTGTAATTGTTTAACTACTTTCATTCAATAGAATAGGATTTCAACTATTTCCTGTTCCAGATTGATTAATTTGGGATGGAACTAGAGTGATTGATTGATTCCCTAATTTAATTTTATAAGCCATGGTTGCTTGTATATAGATGTATTGTGTGTATATGATTGTATGTATGTGTGTGTATACTGTTGTATCGATTTATGTGGTTTGATTGACGCCAATGATAACGCCTTAACTAAAAATAAAAGCTGGGAAAGTGGGAATAGCTATCAATAATTAACAAACATACAATATGAGGGATTGGGCTCCTCTCCATTTTTCTTCTCTTCATTTTCCCCAAGTTCTATCTTAGATTAGAGACATATGGTATGGGTTAGAATTAATGACTAAGATTTAATTGACTAAAATAAGGCCCTAACCATAGTTCATATAATTAATAACTTATCCATAAATATATTAAAATATTTTCTCTCTCTTCCTATTATAATATTCCATCTTTTTTTCGATCATAACAACTCTTTAATGGTGATATTTTCATAATATAGACAACCTCTTTTCGTAAATATACAATTATCAATTGAATAACGGGGTATATATTATGTGAATTAGTAAGCATCATAATTGAAAAAATGAAAATATCACCAATTGAATAATGGGTCTATTGGGGAAAAAAAATTTAGTGGCAAAAGATAATCGGGTAAATCGTAAAAGATATTTTACCGGGTAGGAAAAGTAAAATAGGTAGAGAGAGAAAAATATTCTAATATATATTAATGGATAAGTTATTAATTATATGAACTATGGTTAGGGCCTTGTTTTAGTCAATTAAATCTTATTCATTAATTCTAACTCATGTCATGTGTCTCTAATCTAAGGTAGAACTTGGGAAAAATGGAGAGAAGAGAAATGGAGGAGCTCCAATACAATAGTAGCCTCCATATGCATTATTTGTATCATTTTTCCCAAACAAAGTAGTTCCTGCATTACCAGTTGCCAATTCTCTCTCCTATCAACTAGTATTACTGTAGAGGTATAACTATATTTAACTTTTGCAAGATTTTCACTATAAATCAAGATAACGTCACGGAGTTAATTCCTAAAAGTGTCACAAAATGTTTTAAAAATTATACTAATATCACTTTTGTTTTTTTGGATTAGAATATCACTCAACTATCTCATTTTCCTCAAAAATACTAAACATTATAAAACCATACATTCTCTAGCAGTTAATGTGCCATACCACATTCAATTTTTTTTTTTTTAATAATAAACTTATGGAATAATTTCAAAACCTCCCTCCCAAATTTGCTTTTATAATACTTAGTTCCCTTTACACTAGCTTCCTTTGTTTTGATTCTTTTGTAATCAAACTAATTTTAAATACTAAAAATTATTTATGTTGCTAATATACCCTTTTGTAACCTTATTTATAATGTTTAAATTTTTACTAATAATAGTTTCTCATTGATCGTAAGATTTTTCCTAATTTATAACTATCTAATTTTATAGGTAAAGTGTTGGTTTTTTTTTTTTTGTTATGCTTGAAAATATTAATCTCGAACGCTAAAACATGAAATTCAACAACTATATGAAAATTGATTCAAAAGCTTGGACTTCATCTTTGCTTCATTAATTATTTTTAAAGTCTCACGCTGTATATACATTTTCCAACCCTTTTTCGTAGATATAATTATGCTTAACAAAAAAAAATAGTATAAAATTTATTGCAATTATACAAATATTAGAATTTAAAAAATTGATTATTCATCTCACCCTCTAAATACTAAAAGCGAGATGTGCTCCATTTATCCCAAATATTGTTATTAATAACATGATTATAAGAACAAAGAGAAATATTACCGTAACACTAGAATTTAGGATTTCTCATAGTGATATTACATTAACACTAAAATTTAGGATTTCTTATTAGATATAAGATAGTTTTAAATTTTTAGCCTAACTATTAATATAACAATCCTAACAATTTTAGGGGAGAGAACTGTTATAAAACATTGTTCACATAATTAAGTTATAAAAGGGTAAATTTGAAATATATAGATTTCTAATTATTTAAAAAAGTTTGGATACAAAAATTGAAATAAGGGATGTTAGTGTAAATATCTCAAACCACAAGGGAACTAAGTGTTATCAAGATAAATTTAGAGGGAGGTCTTTGAAATATTTCATAAATTTATTATTAAAAAAATAAAATTTTAATTAATGACGTAAGTATGTATGGAGAAAGAGGTTTACAATGTTTTAGTATTTTTTTAGAAAAATGAAAATAGTTGGTGATATTTGAAATCTTTAAAAGAAACAAAGTAATATGAGAGAAGCGATTTAAATATGAATGACCGTTTAGGAAATTAACTCTTGACTTCGTGATAAGGGATATTATTAAGAGATGATGTATAAAAACCACAAATCCAAAATTTCAAATTACGTTAGTGGTCCTAGACCCCAATTGCCAATCCTACCCCACAAGTGAAGTCCGTGCCAAAATACAAAAACATCAACATATCTAGGATATGAAGTATCACTGGTGACTATAACAGATTAAATACAACAGCCATAATTTCGATGATTTACTAATGTTCTTAGTAGTAGTACTTAGGAGTATATACTACTTAGGAGTATATTCCTACTTTAAACTAAAGAGGTGTTTTGGCTATTTCAGCGTGTTTGTTAAGTATAATCTTGAAGACACAGTGATAGGTTATTTCATTATATAAACTTTC